>NC_062561.1:29253888-29585833 GCF_022837055.1 Prionailurus viverrinus
TTGGTCATTTGTAATTCATCTTTGGTTAAATGACTGTTCAGATCCTTTGCCTATTTTTAAATTATTTTTCTTGCTATTGACTTGTGAGAGTTCTTTATATTATAGCTACAAGTTTCTTATCAGATATATGCAAAAATTATCTCTGTGGGTTATTTTTTGAATCACTATAATTTTTTTTAGGATCTTATTTTTTTTTAATGTCTGTTTATTTATTTTGAGAGTGGGGAGGGGAAGAGAGAGAATTCCAAGCAGGCTCTGTCAGTACAGAGCCTGATGGGAAGCTTGAACCCACGAACCGTGAGATCATGTCCAGAGCCAAAATCAAGAGTCCGACGCTTAACCAACTGAACCACCCAGGCGCCCCTGAGATTTTGTTTTTAAATAATCTCTACATCTAACGTGGGGCTTGAACTCACAACCACAAGATCAAGAGTCGCATGCTCTATCTACTAAGCCAGCCAGCTGCCCCTTCCCCCGCTTTTTAAAAAAAGATTGAAGCACCATAATATTTAATTTTCATGATGTCAGATTTATCTTTTTTTTTTCTTGTTGCTTGTGTTTTTGGTGTCCTATCTAAGAAACTGTTGTGTAATCTAAGGTCACAAAGGGTACATCATGTTTACTTCTGAGAGTTATATTTTTAGCCTTATATTTAATTATTTGATCTATTTGAGTTAATTTTATATATGATGTGAGATGTGTATTTTTAATTTTAGTATTTCTTAATATTGCTGTTGCCTTAACATTTTCCTTATATGAAAATTTTCCAAAATGTACACAAGTTGAGAGAAAAATATGATGAACTAACCTGGGATTCAACATTTATCCAGATAGTGCTTTAAGCTTTTAGTTTCTAAACTTTCCCCTGTGCTTCATCCTGTTTCATTAAGTGTTAGAGACATTAAGCAACGTCAAGGCCAGTCACAGTTACACCTATAAATTTCTGGATTTCCAAAGACTTGTATTGTCCTGCCTTTTGTTGGTGGTACCATGAGTTTCTCACCTATTGTTTAATGAGGACTTTTTTTACTCTTTTGTATTATGCCACTCAAATTTGTAATTCATTGGTTTTGGGAAAGTTCTTTGCACATAATAGAAACTGACTAAATGCTTTCTAAATTAAATTGACATAACCTTCTTCAGCCTTGGTTGTATCATGTGTAATTAAGACTGGATTGGATTGCTTCTGAAATGTTTTCTAGGTCTGCAATTCTGCTATTCTCTATTAAAAGCTACATTTCCTGTCTTACTATGTGCCAGGCACTTAAGCTAAGTATTTTACAAATATTACCTCATTTGAATATTCACAATAATCTGCTGAGGTAAAATCTTCATTTTATAGATGAAGCAACTGAGAGCTTAAGATGTTAAAGGTCACTCAGCCAGTCAGGTGAGGAGTAAAGATTTGAACCCAATCAGTGAGACTCCACAGCCTCTGTTCTTATCCACTGCACAATGATTCAAAGTCCAGGAGGCTCTACCTCTGTGGTATACCTTTCAATAGTCCCCTTCTATTCTTTCTGCTCATTTATATCTTTATTATATCTCATCCTGAATGATTACGATAAATTCCTAACTTGTGCCACTTACAGGCTTTCCCAGTCCAAGTGCAACCTTAATCTATTACTCCCCTGCTCAGAATTTTCAGTAGCTCCCATTGCGTATAAATACATATTTCTTGATTTGGCATTTAAGAGCCTCTGCAGAGTGACACCAGCCTCTCTGTGTAGTGCGTTAATTCCCATTGCATACGCTACTTTCCAAGAAAAATAGATAACTCACCGTTCCCTGAATATTCCAGTATCATCCCATGTCTGTCTTTGCGCTGTTACCCACCAATGTCACCTTGTTAAAATTCAGTCCCCTTTTACGTATGGCTTGGATGTCATACTTTGGCCTCAATCCCCTCTGTAAGACAAATAAGTTTACCTTTCTCTGTTTTTAATTTTGATCCTTTGTCTTAAAAGTTAATTGGTTTGGGGTCCCTGGGTGGCTCAGTCGGTTAAGCGTCCAACTTCAACTCAGGTTATGATCTCGCAGCTCATGAATTCGAGCCCCGTGTCAGGCTCTGTGCTGACAGCCTACTTTGGATTCTGTCTCTCTTTTTCTGCTCTCCCCTGCTCTGCTTGTACTCTGTCTTTGTCTCTGTCAAAAATAAACATTAAAAAAAAAAGTTAATTAACTTCTGCCCCTTCCCTCATCATCTGTTCTCAAGGACAGAGCCTGTGTCTCACTCATCTTTATATTTCCTGCAGCACCAAACATAGGATGTAATAGACAAACCTTTGTTGATATAATGAAATTGAATTAAGTTGGATTTTATAGATCAGTAAACAGTTAGAGGCCACAAAAATAATTTTATGTGACTGCAAATCACGTTCTTCTTTTGACCTACCAAGTATCTATACGGAGTATTGTCATGCTGGTTTCCATTTGTGGCGTAAGTGCATACTGTGGGGCCACTAGTGATATTACAATTCTGCAACAGATGATCCATAATTAGAATTTAGTTTGGCACCTTATCAGAAAGCCTTTCTCAAGTGCTAAAGTCTGGGTTAGACCCCCTCCTTTATGCCTCCATGGCACTGTCATATCACATGTTTTAATCGTGTACGTGTCCATCTTTCCCACCACGCTGAGCCACTTGAGGCCTAGAATCCTGTTTTATTCATCCTTGTGTTCCCAACAAGTAGCAGAGTATCTGGCGCATAATAAGTGTTAAATGTTGAAAGCATGAAAGAGGCATAGAATCCCACCAGCCTTCATGCCTTCCATGACTAGGGAAGAAGTTTCAAGAGCCTTCTCTCTTTTATGATTATGATTTTTTCATTTCTGTTTTCTTACCAAGAATCAACAATTTCTACCTCAATTTTCAAGCATTGCCACTAACAAATGGAGTCTCGGTATCTAGCAATGGAGGCAAAGGTTATGAGATCCACCAAGCTTGGCTACTGTCTCTCATTGGTAGCTTTCTTGTTGGGAGTTCTATGATTTAACTTTCTGCTTTTGAAATGATGTGAAAAGGACCATTGTTTCCATAAAACAGAGGTTACAAAGATGTTTTGTTTGACCTGCATGGTGTTCTTAAAAAACGTTTACTAGGGATAAACATTTCAAGAGACTTCAAACTTTTAAGAGTTCTTATTTCTGACTTTGAAAAAAATGGAGGCTCTACTAGCCATGCTAGATTACCCACCGTGTGTGGAGTAATGGCTGCCACCTTGAAGACAAAAAGTGGTCACCCCAGTTTTCTCCAAAACTCTCCTTACTTGGGTTTATATTTAATTAACCAGTTCCTTAAACAATCATCGATTTTTAGAATTAATTGTACACATTTAAATCATAAACTCTTTGGGGACCATCATACTTCTTTTCACGCTGACTTTTTTAGACAAAGTTCACCAGTACTTATTAATTGATATTGTCTATTCTAACTGTTCTTTTGTATAATCCCTTTACTTCACAACTGAAATAAAACTCAGTAGGCAGAGATTAAGTAGCTGTTTAAGAGTTTCTCTATGAGTATTTAAAAACATTTATCATTTCTGTTGCTGTTTTGTAGATCTAAATCAACAAGATGAAAAGCAGTTACAAGAACTTGCATTGGAAGAGAGACAAACCATGGTTCAAAAAATCAATATGTTATACAGTGAGGTATGTTTTAGGTGGCAGACTACTCAATTTTGTTAATATAAAAGAATATTGTTTTGCTAGGATATATTGTGCTCAAAGTACTTTCCAACACCAGTTTATTAAGCCTTCTTTTATAATAAATGATTAAGCTGGGTTTAATACTGTAATCTGCTACAGATTGAATAATGAGATTGAAGCCATTGGGATGCCAAAGAATAAAATATCACCTTTCCCCCTCCTCCAAGAGCAACCATATTCCAAAGCTATTAACTTGCCAGGCAAGGAGACAGATGTTGGTAAAGAAATTTAGTTCACCAAGAGGAAGAATCAACAATTTTTAAGCCTTAGAAAAGGGGGAGGTATTCGCAGTGATTGTGTTAATTAAGGATTGAAAATTTGCATTCTGGATAGAATGGGACGAATCAAAGGGTGTAGACACAGTTGGTTCACACAAGTCTTTAGCTCCTTGTAGTTCAACGGATGATTTGTTTAAAGGACAGCGAGAAACAGTGCTGTCTGTATACTGTCTTTGCTTCTGTCCTATTTGCCATCTTCCTGCAATCAGTCTCCCTATTCTGGGATCCGTAGTGGGGCTTGTTGAGAGGAATGAGGTGGAGTTACCGGTTACTGTGATTTAACCAGCAAGTCAACCAGAAGTAGTGTGTCACTCTTGGTCTGATACTCTCTCCCATAAACTATCATTTCTAGCAGAGACGGCGTATTTCAAAAATTAGCAGTAGAGAGGGTCATGACACGTAGGAACTTTTAGTTTGATTTGCAAGACCTTTTAGTAATAAATAAAAAATAAAACTGCTTCCTTTTTCTTCTTTAGAGGGAAGCTAGTTACTTTCTTTATTAGGAAGCCCCTTGTTTTCTTTTCACAGCTCAAACTATTTGGGCCGTATCCTGGGGGACCTCAGTACATTCTTTAAGCAGAGCAGCTCTCCTGAGAACACAGGGCATGACCTGGGGCCTGCTGTCCTCTATGGCAGGAGAGAATAGTCATATGGAAGGAGTCCTTATTTTTGGCAAGTGAAGACTTTCAAAGTTTTACTTCATTCATTAGATGAAAGAAGCTACTGTTCAGAACTAATAAGAGGCAAAATCTGAAAAAATTGAATGGAACACTCTGGACTTTGATCTACACTTGGACATTTTAGAAAATTAAGATTGTCTGATAGCATTGTGGAGAATACCCTGACAAGTAGCTCCATTGTTAGCATGAACTGATCACTTATTTTAGGTCCAGTCCACTTATAGCATTTAATGACTAGACCTTGTTGGGATGCTATATGATTGTGTTATTGATTTTTTAATGTTTGGAGGTCTTTTATCTAAAATCAAGCAATAGTATACCATAGAAAATATACACACAAATGCTGATTTTTCCCCCTTTTTCAGCTTTTCCAGAGTCTAGTGCCAAAGGAGAAATATGACAAAAATGACGTTCTTTTAGAGGTGACATCTGGAAGAACTACTGGAGGTCAGTTAAATAATTTTATTATAAATGATCCAAGAAAAAAATACTTAAATTTTACCTTGGTTTGACACACTTTAACTTTAAAAGTCCATTAAATGTGTTTCACTGTGGAACCAGTTACTCATTTCCTAAGAGGCCTGTACCTAAGAATGGCTCTCTTAAAAATTTGTGCTGAATATTTTTTGTATATAATTTTTTTTAGGTGATATCTGCCAGCAGTTTACCCGGGAAATATTTGATATGTACCAGAATTATTCAAGCTATAAAAACTGGAAATTTGAACTTCTGAATTATACACCAGCTGATTACGGTAGGCATATTTGAGGATTTTGCCCATAGATGATGCTAAAAATTATTTTACGTCTGATCTCCATTAGAACCATGTGGGCCCATTTTTTATTTAAATTTTTCTTTTTTATTTTGAAAGAGAGAGAGAGTGCACGCATGCACAAGTGGGGGAAGGGCAGCGAGAAGTGGGGAGAGAGAATCTCAAGCAAGCTCCGTTCCGGGAGCACAGAGTCCAACACGGCTCGAGCCTATAAACCATGGGCTCATGACCTGAGGTGAAATCAAGAGTCTGATGGGCTTTTAACCAGCTGAGCCACCCAAGTGCCCCTCCCATTTTTTAAAACATTTTATCTGTATATACTAAATGCTGTGATGCAGGCTCATCATTCTCAGCGGCTTTACCCTAATAGGGGTCTTAACCAGGAGTGGGATGTAGTGAAGGAAGGAATGTCTGAATTAGAGAAAACTTCTCTGGGAAGGATAGATATACCTTGCCTTGAAACTCATTGTTCTCTATTCAAAGAAAGATGTGTTAAGGTTTTTGCTGTTAAGAACTTTATCATTTATGGGATACAACCTGAAAGTATTATCAGTTAGACTGAGTGGCTAATGATGTATTAGATTCTTTTTTAACCTCTTTAATTTTTATAATCTGAAAGGTTAAATATTCATAACAAAATAGTCTTTCCAAAAATCTGGTCTGCCAATGGTTCAGCCTTATGCTTCTCTGCCAAATCCATTGAAATCGTTCTTCATAAAGGATTTTAACTTTCTGAGCTTTCTTCAAGCTCTCTTTTGAACATATTCCATCCACCTTATATTCTTATTATCGTAATGTTGAAGTTAAAAAAAGAATCTTCTCCCTATTTCATATTATCTCAAAAACTTTTCTCACATTTTTATTCTCTCAACTTCTCTCTTCATTTCATTGCCCTTAGTAGCATTTTCTCTACCTTCCCTCAGCACCATGTATGAGTTTCCTGACTTTGCATCTATTCTCTTTTTTTATGTGTTCAATTTTTATGGAAATGCAGAAAAAGTTAATCATTTGTCTTTATTTTTAAGACACCACTGTAGTTGGGCAGATAAAAACTTATACAATGTAAACAATAGCAAACAATACAAGTCCTTAAACTTTTAAATACTCAATTATGTTAAATCAGAACATCTGGTAGTAATTCTTTTTTTTTTCCCCATTCTTTTAAGCCATATGAAAGTTTTTATCTTCTTGGTTATACATTGATACCCAATAATAAACTGGAAACTCTCAGGAAAAAGGAAGAAGGATTGAAGTAAGTTAAACAGTGGAGGAAAATGTATGAATAAGAAAGTTGTGCTTGGTACAGGTTTTCAATACAGCCAGTGGTCAGGAAAGAGGAATTGAAAGCAGAGGGAAGGAGCCACCAGAGCAACAATGTGGTGGTAGGAAAGATCTTGGTGTGTGTGAAGGACAATGAGGACCCCAGTTTACCCAGAGCACATTTGTGATAGGAGGTCATAGGAAATGAGTTTAAGGGAGTAGAGTTTGAACAGCCTTGAAAGCTGAACAGGCCTTGATTGTTGGGGAGTAGAGAGCTGTTGGAGATTTTATCAATAAGCACATGACTTGATAAATACATATTTTAAGATTATTTAGACAGCAATTTGCAGGATGGATCAAGAAGCTAGATTTAAGCAGACTGCAGAGAGGTTATTAGAGAAATCCAGGTATAACTAAGATATACACTTGGCAGTAGACACATGGGAGATCTTCAAAGGAAGAATGGACAAAAGAGGGCCTAGTGCTTGCCCCCATGTCCAGGGTGCAGTGTAGGTGGTTTGATCTTCATAGCCCTGTGAGATAGATATTATTAATCCCATTTTACAGATGAGGAGTTAGGCCCAGAGAGTAAGTACCTAATCCAAGATCACATGGTAAGTAATGGCAGTCCCAGGATTAAACTTAAGTTTGTCAGATCCAGAATCATACATCCCCATCCTCATAGTCTATTCTGACACAAACAAGATGAGCCACCGGGATTTTCATCTTTCTAGCTGGGAAGACTACAACATTCATTCAAGATGGAACGCAGAGTGAATTATTAAATCTCTGGTTATAGTGAACACCCATTCAGAAATATGCACTAAATGCTGAAGTTGTGTAGCCAGAGCTTGGGTGAGAGAACAGCATCAAGGAGAAAGATTCAATAGCCACATCTACACTGAGAGAATACGTGAGGGAGAGTCTATGGAGAGGGAACATGTAAGGCATCGGAACTTACAGAACGGCCACATTTAGAAAGACTAACTAGTTGGCAAAAGAAGGAGAGGAGTCAGATAAGCAGAAAAAGGATGAGGACTGCATAATAGTATGTTTAGAAAGTAATATCTATTCCCAACATGGGGCTTGAACTCATGACCCCAAGATCAAGAGTCACATGCCCTACCGACTGAGCCAGCCAGGCGCCCCAAGGACAATATAATATTATGGAAGCAAGAGAGGAGAGAGTTTAAAGGAGAATATAATCAGAAATAGCAGCATTATGGGGCACCTGGCTGACTTGGTTGGTGGAGCATGCTACTCTTGATCTCAGGGTTACAGGTTCAAGCCCCACGTTGGGTATAGAGATTACTTAAAAAAATAAAATTTTGGGGGCGCCTGGGTGGCGCAGTCGGTTAAGCGTCCGACTTCAGCCAGGTCACGATCTCGCGGCCCGTGAGTTCGAGCCCCGCGTCGGGCTCTGGGCTGATGGCTCGGAGCCTGGAGCCTGTCTCCGATTCTGTGTCTCCCTCTCTCTCTGCCCCTCCCCCGTTCATGCTCTGTCTCTCTCTGTCCCAAAAATAAATAAACGTTGAAAAAAAATAAATAAATAAATAAAATAAAATTTTTAGAAACAGCATTATAAAAGGGAATAGTGGTAAATGTCATCATGACCTCTCAGATGTATATTTTGAATCCAGTTTTCAAGAACAAAAGATGAACTCAATAACAACAGGGGAAGAGATTCTGTTCCAAAAATGTAGAGCAGCCTAAACAATTCCTAGACAATGTTTGGGAAACCTTTCTTTTAGATAGACTGACTTACTGGAAAAATAAAATAGAGATACCTTAAAAAGTAAAAAAGGCTTTTTTTTTAAGTTATTTATTTTGAGAGAGAGAGAGCGTTCGTGCAAGCAGGGGAGGGGCAGAGAGAGAGGGAGAGAGAGAATCCCAAGCGCAGAGTCCCATGGCGGGCTTACAGACTGTGAGATTGTGATCTGAGCCGAAATCAAGAGTCAGACCCTTAACCAACTGAGCCTCTCAGGCACTCCAAAAAGGACTTTTTTTTAAAGGAGGAAAAATTTAAATATCTTACTCTATACCTTTAAAATTAAAGACTAAGTGGAGTGCCTGGATGGCTCAGCTGGTTAAGCGTCCGACTTCGGCTCAGGTCATGATCTCACAGTTTGTGGATTCAAGCCCTGCATCGGACTCTGTGCTGACAGCTCAGAGCCTGGAGCCTACTTCAGATTCTGTGTCTCCTTCTCTGTCTGCCCCTCCCCTGCTTGTGCTCTGTCTCTCTTTCTCTCAAAACTAAATAAACGTTAAAAAAAAATTTTTTTAATTCAAGACTAAGAGTAAACCTCTACTTCTTATAATTATAAAATACTTAAAAGTTGATTTATTTATAATTAGGAGAATAAAAGATATGACTAAGAAGGCTAAAATAGAGGGGTAAAAAGTACCTACCTTATAAACTATGTACGTTAAATTCTCTCTATATATTTTAATATTTAATTGAAATGGAGAGGAACTCCAAAGATTCACACAGCCCTAAAAGCTAAGGTTGAAAGAAAACATACTTTCATGCAAAAATTCATGTATCGAGTGACTTAAAGTCTTGTAGTTTTGTAACCGTAGGTACAGATAGGGATAATACTCAGTCATTCCATAAATAGTCCAAACTAAATGATTAAAGATAGTTTTTGTGGAAGCGGTAGAGGGCAAGAGCTCTGGATATGTAGTGTAAGTCTGAACTCTGTTATTCTGTATACTGGGTATCTGATAAATTGAAATATATTCCAAGTTAAAGGGATTCTATGAAGTGTATTACATTATCTCCTCCCTTCCAACAGTTTAATGTTTATAATTATGTTTTGCTATACTCTGCTTGCCAGTTAAATTCAGGGAAAGGTCGCTTAACGTAATGTGATGATTCATTTTATGTGTCCAGAAGACATACTTTTTACCACAGATGTGAGAAATAAATTTGTAAGGGGAGCCCTGGCATCCTTGAAGAGCTCTATGATTGCTCTTCTCTGTCGGCCAGACCTTAGAGTGGGGACTTTGGTAGCTCAATTGGGAAACCTAAATGCAATGGGAGTAATTGGATTTCAGGGTGGCAGGGGGCAAGTGGCAGCACTCAGCAGCAGAGGCAAGGTGGGTACAGTTGCTGTCATGGACAGTAGAGTCAAAGCAGCAGTCAGTAGTCTGATGCGTATAGACCTATGGCATTGGCTAGTTGACCATGGCGTCTCTAGAGGGAAAATAGATAGGAAGCCCCGTAAATTCTTACTTGATCTGTATAAGCAGAAAAGTGTTAGGTCAAGTGAACAGAAATCTAACTTTAATCATAAAAACAAGTCATGGCTCCTCAATCAGTTCTCAGACCTGAGCCGGTTTACAGGCCCAAACCCCTTGAATAAAGGGGACGCTGGGTCCCCTTGAGGAAGGACCCCAGTATATTGCCAAATATTTATACTCTTCACTCTTCTCTCAGCATTCTCCCAAAAGGGATCTGTGGCCTTTTCCGAGGGTAACTGTGTCCTGCAGAAAAGGAAATAACCAGACTTTTCAGGGACTACTGGACACTGGCTCTGAAATGACACTGATTCCAGGAGACCCAAAACATCACTGTGGCCCAGCACTTAGAAGAGAGGCTTGTGGAGGGCAGGTGGAGAATAGTTTTAGTACAGGTTCCTCTCACAGTGGGCCTGGTGGGTTCCCAAACCCATCCTGCAATGGTTTCCCAGTTCTGGATACATAGCTGGAACAGATATACTCAGCAGCTGGCAGCATCCCATATTATTTTCCTTGACCTGTGGGGTGAGGACTAGATGATGAGAAAGGCCAAGTAGGAGCCATCAGCATTGCCTCTGCCTAGGAAAATAGTAAACCAAAAGCAATGCTGCATTCCTAAAGAGATTGCAGAGATTAGTGCCACCATCAAGGACTTAAAAGATGCACGGTTGATGATTCCTACTGCATCCCTTTTCAACTTGTTTATTTGACCTATAAAGAAGGTAGATCAGGGGCGCCTGGGTGGCGCAGTCGGTTAAGCGTCCGACTTCAGCCAGGTCCCGATCTCGCGGTCCGTGAGTTCGAGCCCCGCGTCAGCCTCTGGGCTGATGGCTCAGAGCCTGGAGCCTGTTTCCGATTCTGTGTCTCCCTCTCTCTCTGACCCTCCCCCGTTCATGCTCTGTCTCTCTCTGTCCCAAAAATAAATAAACGTTGAAAAAAAAAAAATTAAAAAAAAAAAAAAAAGGTAGATCAGATCCCAGTGAATGACAGTGGATTATTATAAGCTTAGCCAGCTGGTGATTCTAATGACAGCAGCTGTACCAGATGTGGTTTCATTGCTTGAGCAAATTCACACCCCCTGATACCTGGTATGTAGCTGTTGATCTGACAAATACTTTTTTTTCTCCACACCTGCCAGTTAGGACCACCAAAAGCAGTTTTCTTTCAGCTGGCAAGGCCAGCAGTGCACCTCACTCTCCTACCTCAGAGGTATATCATTTCTGCCCTACATCATAATTTAGTTCACAGGACCTTTGTTTGTTCTTGAGAGAGAGAGAGAGAGAGAGAGAATGAGAGAGAGAGAGAATGAGCAAGCAGGGGAGGGGCAGAGAGAGAGGGAGACCCAGAATCTGAAGCAGGCTCCAGGCTCTGAGCTGTCATGACAGCACAGAGCCCAACATGGGGCTCAAACCCATGGAATGCGAGATCGTGACCTGAGCTGAAGTCGGCCGCTTAACTGACTGAGCCACCCAGGAGCCCCAGTTCACAGGGATCATCATTCTCTTCCACATGATATCAGACTGGCCCAGGAGAGCCAATGATACACTCTCAGTAACTGAACTACTGATACTTATTGATGGCTAAATGTCAATACTGCTAAATGCTCTACAAGTGTTTATCTCAGTTATTCCTCACAACAACCCTTGGAGGTAGGTTGAATTTAGCACTATATCATATGCTTACTTATGCCTTGAAGCACTACTCACATAGTCTGCAATGTGAATGACTTTCCATACTGTAGCCCTAGTTATAATTACCATTTACAAGTAAGGAAACCAGAGCATGAACAAATGAAATAACTTGCCTGTGGACACACACTAGGAAGAGGAAAAGCTTAAATTTGAACCCAGGCAGCCTAAGATTGGCTCTAGTAATCTGTACAGTAAAGTTGCAGCCTTCTCCTTTCAGGTCATATAAATTCAAATATGTGCCCTCAACATGAAGTAGGTAAAGGGGGGGTGGTGAGGGGAATAATATTAAAAGTACAGAGTGAGTATGAGATGGAAAATTTAATTGTTGTGCCCTCACTCTGTCTCAGTTTCTAGGTATCTTTCATAATATGAGCATCTGACTACACTGAGTATTAATGATAAACAATTACATTTTTCATATCATCTGACTGCTAAATGCTAGTCAGCTTCTTTATCTGGTATTCAAGAAGATAAACAGTAATTTGTTCCATCACTGGAGGAAGACCAGCCGTGTTGGACTTACTAAGAGACAGTGTGTCAGGGGCGCCTGGCTGGTTCAGTCAGTGGAACGTGCGACTCTTGATCTTGGGGTTGTGAGTTTGAGCCCCACGTTAGATGTAGAGATAACTTAAAAATAAAATCTTAAAAAGAGAGGGTATGTCAGTCTCTGATAAGTTACCTTCCTAAGTCGTTTTCTAGGGTAATCTAAAATTATGGCCAATTTTTGTCCACCATGCTGACTTTAGAAACCAAGTGGTTAGATCTGATGTCAGAGCACTGAGTCTTCACTAGAAACATCTTAGGAACATGGCAGCAGCAGTGGCAGCATAGTTAACCCAGGGGAAGGAAGTTTGAGTTAAGGATTTTATAAGCAGCAAAACTGACTTATGAGTATAAGTATACAAACTTCTCAATATGCAGGGATTCAAGAAGTCCTTTTCCCATGTTCCCTTTCTGAGGAATCTACTAGAAGATAAAAGTTTAGACAACTAAAATATGAAGTATCAACATAAGGAGTAGAGGTGAGCATGCATGTGGTTACCTGCAGAACTAGGTCTATTTGAGGACTAAGGAAAATAATACAGTGTTTTAGAACTGTATCTGACAGTATAGAATACAATCATTTGAAAAATGGGAGAACATGAAGAGCAACTTTTAATGTTTTTAGTAATCATGTTGTGGCAGAACTAGCATAGTTATTCTAGACTGTTGTATGTGTACTATGGGATAAAATAGATGAATAATTATGAGATATTGTAGTATCTTCCCTGTCCTTAAGAACCAAGATTCTTGGAATGGAAGACAAGAGCAATAGAGAAGAGGCTGTCATCTTGAATTTACCCTGGAAGTATTAATTGTCAAGAACTGCAAATGGTCTGAGATTTTGCCCTACTTGCAAGCTAACAAGTTAGCACGCCACAGTTTTGTGGGTCAGAGACAGAGGACAGGTTATTGCTCGCAATAGCAGTAAGCAGAATATTACCATTTTTGTTTTGGTTCAATGAGCCCCAGGTCCTATAAGGCAACTCGAAGCCAGATAACTGCCTATGCAGTAGGTTTCATTATATGAGAGGAACTCTGAGCTTAGCGATCTCAAAATTTTTAAGTAAGCAAGCTTGCCCGTTGCTCTAACAAGGAGACGCTACCTTTACCTTCCAAGGCCATAAGCAAACTTGTCCTTTGCTCTGGAGGGAGATGCACCTCCAAAGCTGTTTCCTATGCAAACACTCTTAAAAATATTTTCTGGAACGAGAGGACAGGCAGTGCCTTATTTGCAAGATGTGCAGAAATGCAAGAAACCGATACAGAGTTGTCTCCCAACATCGGTATGAACTCGACGTATTTCCTGTCTCTGTCTACGCAAAGACCTGGAATCAATGACCTACCCAGTAATAGTGAACATTCCTATTGCCCAAATATTAAAAATATTGAAGTATTATTTCTCTCTGAAAGGAATGAAGGCTTCTTGGAGAGATCACTGATTCCAGGTTTTGGGGAGGAAAAGTTCAGGATAATCCTGGGAAATTTTGTTATACCATAGTAAGAACTCTGTTATACTCTACAAGAACTCAGAAATTACCTTGAAAAAGCACCTGCTGGACAAAGATGGACAAGTTGAGCTTCATTGATAATAGTTGCAATTGATTTAAACATGATAGATATACTCAAATCCTGGATTTATAGTGGTATTTAAAATTTTTTTTTCAACATTTATTTATTTTTGGGACAGAGAGAGACAGAGCATGAACAGGGGAGGGGCAGAGAGAGAGGGAGACACAGAATCGGAAGCAGGCTCCAGGCTCTGAGCCATCAGCCCAGAGCCTGACGCGGGGCTCGAACTCACGGACCGCGAGATCGGGACCTGGCTGAAGTCGGACGCTTAACCAACTGTGCCACCCAGGCGCCCCTATAGTGGTATTTTAAAAATAGTATCTTCATATGATTAAAATGACCCTACTTCATTATAGTGTCAGAGTGTAGCCTGATGCAGGGCTCAAACCCAAAACTGTGAGACCATGACCTGAGCCAAAACCAAGAGTCAGATGCTTAACCAACTGAGCCACTCAAGTACCCCATGTCTGTGTATTATTTTATAATAAAAATATTTTTAAAAAATATGTCCAATAAGAAAAGGCTAACCTAGGCATGAAGATTTTTTTGTGTTTATCTTCACGTTCCACAGATAAATAAGCAAGAGCTAAATTTCAACAGATTCTTGAAAACTTGGGAGGACCTATATAGAATTATTCATCATGCAAAAATAAATAAACATTAAAAAATTATTTTTTAAATGAGCACCTGAGGGGCACCTGGGTGGCTCAGTCGGTTAAGCAGTTAAGCGTCTGACTTCGGCTCAGGTCATGATCTCACGGCTCGTGAGTTTGAGCCCCCATCAGACCCTGTGCTGACTGCTCAGAGCCTGGAGCCTGCTTCAGATTCTGTGTCTCCCTCTCTCTGTGCCCCTCCCCTGCTCACACACTGTCTCTCAAAAATAAATAAATGCTAAAAAAAATTTTTTTTAATAAAAAAAATAAAGGTGTACCTGGATGGCTCAGTCGGTTAAGCATCCGACTTCAGCTTAGGTCATGATCTCACTGTTGGTGAGTTCAAGCCCCACGTCAGGCTCTGTGCTGATGGCTCAGAGCCTGGAGCCTGCTTCATATTCTGTGTCTCCCTCTCTCTCTGCCCCTCCCCTCCTCATGTTCTGTGTGTGTGTGTGTCTCTCTCTCTCTCAAAAATAAACAGTAAATAAATTAAAATAAATACATAAATTCTTATGTTAGTGAGCCTTCTTTTATATAGGCACCATACTGGCCTACGCTTGCATAGGGTAGTTCACTGAAGAAAATGTCCCAGTATTTTTTTTCTAGAAGAATTTTTATAAAAGTAAATTTTGTTCATTACAGAATGTTTAGAAACAAAAGTATAAAAAGTAAAATAAAAAAATATATTGTTCTTCTGTTCCCCAGAGATAAGCATAAATAATATTTTGGTATATTTCCTTTTATATATTAATACATTGACCTTGGGAAGATACAGTTTTGTACCTAGTTTATGTTCTCATCTTTGGCTCTGTACTTGGATTCAGGCCTGGGAGTAAGGGCATTTAAGATCCAAATCCCTTTCAAAGTAGAACTAGTTAATATTTTTGGATTTTATGTTCCTAGGTGGGCTACATCATGCAGCTGCCCGAATTTCTGGTGACAGTGTATATAAGCATTTGAAGTATGAAGGTGGGATTCACCGAGTTCAACGAATCCCCGAGGTGGGCCTGTCATCAAGAATGCAGCGTATTCACACAGGAACCATGTCAGTCATTGTCCTCCCTCAACCAGATGAGGTAACCTTACCAGGAGGCATTGACAACTTCAGCTTGATAGGTGTTTTGCTGACAAGCCTTAGCTTCTAGGAAACTGATTTTTTTTTTTTAATATATGAAATTTATTGTCAAATTGGTTTCCGTACAACACCCAGTGCTCATCCCAAAAGATGCCCTCTTCAATGCCCATCACCTACCCTTCCCTCCCTCCCACCCCTCCATCAACCCTCAGTTCTCAGTTTTGTTTGTTTTTTTTTTTTAATTTTTTTTTTTCAACATTTATTTATTTTTGGGACAGAGAGAGACAGAGCATGAACGGGGGAGGGGCAGAGAGAGAGGGAGACACAGAATCGGAAACAGGCTCCAGGCTGTGAGCCATCAGCCCAGAGCCCGACGCGGGGCTCGAACCCACGGGCCGCGAGATCGTGACCTGGCTGAAGTCGGACGCTTAACCGACTGCGCCACCCAGGCGCCCCCAGTTCTCAGTTTTTAAGAGTCTCTTATGCTTTGGCTCTCTCTCACTCTAACCTCATTTTTTTTTTCTTCCCCTCCCCCATGGATTTCTGTTAAGTTTCTCAGGATCCACATAAGAGTGAAAACATATGGTATCTGTCTTTCTCTGTATGGCTTATTTCACTTAGCATCACACTCTCCAGTTCCATCCACGTTGCTACAAAGGGCCATATTTCATTCTTTCTCATTGCCCTGTAGTACACCATTGTGTATATAAACCACAATTTCTTTATCCATTCATCAGTTGATGGACATTTAGGCTTTTTCCACAATTTGGCTATTGTTGAGAGCTGCTGCTATAAACATTGGGGTACAAGTGCCCCTATGCATCAGTACTCCTGTATCCCTTGGGTAAATTCCTAGCAGTGCTACTGCTGGGTCATAGGGTAGGTCTATTTTTAATTTTTTGAGGAACCTCCACACGGTTTTCCAGAGTGGCTGCACCAGTTTGCATTCCCACCAACAGTGCAAGAGGGTTCCCGTTTCTCCACATCCTCTCCAGCACTAGGAAACTGGTTTTTGATGATACACATTGAACTTTGTAGTCTATATTGGGAAATCTTAACTCTTCCCAAGGTAAAATTGCCCTTCTTATGCCTCACCAGGGTATTTTCTTTTGCTTTTTAAATAGAAGCCAATTCTCTTCATAAAACAGAATTCATAAAGTTTTTATAATGTTGCTTAAGTTTTATCTGTGGAAATGAATTCCATAGATAATATGTTGAGGGCAGTGACATAATATCTATATGGGGTCTATTTTCTTATTAGTTGAATACAGCCATATTGCCTTTTTTTTTCCTTTTTAAAATTTTATTTTAAATATACAGAAAATTGAAAGACTGCCACTAAAAACTTACATAACCTTCACCTGTAGTCAATACCCATTTACATTTTGCCATATTTGCGGGATTCCTATGTGTGTATGTGTACACATTTTTTTAAATAACTATAAAGAGTATAGCAGACACTATGAGGCTTTATCCTCCAAATCTTCAACTTAACATCTTTTAAGATTAGGACATTTTCCTACTTAAATAATACCATTATTTGTGAAAATCAGGCATAATGCTGTAATATTATCTTCTAGGAAAAACTCCTGCACGTTCTGTTTACTCACAGAATACTCCTCCACTCTAAGTATGTCGAGCTTTTTTTTCCGTGAGCAAGCAATTTCTCAATAATCTGTGGACACCAAGCGGCTGTCCTACAAGTCAACTCAATTCTGACATGACCTACCAGGAAATAGCATCAGACCCCACAGGCTAGGAGCTCATTCCCACCGGTCTCCCTTCCCTCCCACCTCAGAGGTCAGTCACCAGTCCAGGGTGTCACCTGTGCTTCTGACCAAGTGGCTATGAATTGAGAGGTTTCCACAACCCCATCCTTGAGCTCGATAATTTACTGAAGTAGCTCACAGAACTCAGTTACTATGAAAAGTTGTTTATTACAAAAGATACAATTCAGGAATATGGGAGAGATGTATGGGGCAAAGTACGTGCGAAGACGTGCAGAGCTCCCCTACCCTGTCTAGGTTCACTACCCTCCTTGCGCCTCCACGTGTTCACCAGCCTGAAAGTTCTTTGAACCCTGTGTCTTGAGGATTTTCATGGAAACTTCTATACATAGCCATGATTGATTAAACCATTGGGCACTAGCGATTAATTTGACCTCCAGTTCCTTTCCCTTCACTGAAAGTTGGGGTGGGGGCGGTAGAGCTGAAAATTCCAGTCTTCCAATCACATGATTAGTCCCCCTGGCAGTCAGCCCCCATCGTGTGGTTATCTAAGGGCTTTAGAAATCACCTCTTATTGGGGCGCCTGGGTGGCGCAGTCGGTTAAGCGTCCGACTTCAGCCAGGTCACGATCTCGCGGTCCGTGAGTTCGAGCCCCGCGTCAGGCTCTGGGCTGATGGCTCAGAGCCTGGAGCCTGTTTCTGATTCTGTGTCTCCCTCTCTCTCTGCCCCTCCCCCGTTCATGCTCTGTCTCTCTCTGTCCCAAAAATAAATAGACGTTGGAAAAAAAAAAAAAAAAAGAAATCACCTCTTATTAACATACACTTAAAAGGGGGCTTGTTGTGTACAACAAAATACCTTCATCAGTCTTTATTTTTTAATAATTTGTTTTTAATTTACATCCAAGTTAGTTAGCATATAGTGCAATAATGATTTCAAGAATAGAATCCAATGGTTCATCCCCTACATATAACACCCAGCACTCATCCCAACAAGTGTCTTCCTTAATGCCCCTTGCCCATTTAGCCTATCCCCCTACCCACCACCCCTCCAGTAACCCTCTGTTTGTTCTCCATATTTAAGAATCTCTTATGTTTTGCCCCCCTGTTTTTATGTGATTTTTGCTCCCCTTCCCTTATGTTCATCTGTTTTGTATCTTAAATTCCACATATCAGTGAAATCATACGATATTTGTCTTTCTCTAATTTCGCTTAGCATAATTTTGCTGAGTAATATTCCCACTGTGTATATATGCCACATCTTCTTTATCCATTCATCTGTCAATGGACATTTGGGCTCTTTCCATGCTTTGGCTGTTGGTGATAGTTCTGCTATAAACATTGGGGTGCATGTGCCCCTTCAAATCAGCATTTTTGTATCTGTTGGATAAATTCCTAGTAGTACAATTGCTGGGTTGTAGGGTAGTTCTATTTTTAATTTTTTGAGGAACCTCCATACTGTTTTCCAGACTGGCTGCACCAGTTTGCATTCCCACCAGTAGTGTGAAAGGGTCCCTTTTTCTTTGCATCCTCACCAACATCTGTCATTGCCTGAGCTGTTAATTTTGCCCATTCTGACTGGTGTGAGGTAGTATCTCATTGTGGTTTGGATTTGTATTTCCCTGATGATGAGTGATGTTGAGCATTTTTTCATGTGTCTGTTAACCATCTGGATGTCTTCTTTGGAAAAGTGTCTATTCATGTCTTTTGCTCATTTCTTCACTGGATTACTTGTTTTTTTGGGTGTTGAGTTTGATAAGTTCTCTATAGATTTTGGATACTAACCCTTTATCTGATTTGTCATTTGCACATTCTTCTCCCATTCTGTCAGTTGCCTTTTAGTTTTGCTGATTGTTTCCTTCACCATGCAGAAGCTTTTTATCTTGATGGGGTCCCAAGAGTTCATTTTTGCTATTGTTTCCATTGTCTCCAGAGACATGTTGAGTAAGAAATTGCTGTGGCCAAGGTCAAAGAGGTTTTTTCCTGCTTTCTCCTCTAGGATTTTGATGGCTTCCTGTCTTACGTTTAGGTTTTTCATTCATTTTGAGTTTATTTTTGTGTATGGTGTAAGAAAGTGGTCTAGGGTTCATTCTTCTGCATGTTGCTGTCCAGTTTTCCCAGCACCATTTGCTGAAGAGACTGTCTTTATCCCATTGGATATTCTTTCCTGCTTTGTCAAAGATTAGTTGGCCATATGTTTGTGAGTCCATTTCTGGTTTCTCTATTCTGTTCCACTGATCTAAGTGTCTGTTTTTGTGTCAGTACCATATCATCTTGATGATTACAGCTTTGTAATACAGCTTGAAGTCCAGCATTGTGATGCCTTCAGCTTTAGTTTTCTTTTTCAGAATTGCTTTGGCTATTTGGGGTCTCTTCTGGTTCCATACAAATTTTAAGATTCTTTGTTCTAGCTCTGTGAAGAATGCTGGTGTTACTTTGTTAGGGATTGCATTGAATATGTAGATTGTTTTGGGTAGTGTTGACATTTTAACGATAGTTGTTATTCCTATCCGTGTGCATGGAATCTTTTTCCATTTTTTTGTGTCTTCTTCAATTTCTTCTGTAAGCTTTCTATAGTTTTCAGTGTATAGACTTTTTACCTCTTTGGTTAGGTTTATTCCTGGTATTTTATGGGTTTTGGTGCAATTCATCAGTCTTATCATAGGAAATTCAGAGGGTTTTAGGAGTTCTGTGGAGTTATTTCTAGGTTTTTTTTTTTTTTTAAATCAGGAATCCATCAAGTTTCATACCTTGTCATTAAGTCATATATATCTTTAAGGTTGGAACAGTCTCCCAACCCTTTTTTTTTTTTTAATGACATTAATTTTCTGAAGAGTCTAGACCATTTGTCTTACAGAATTTGTTTCCTCATGGTACTCTTTAACTCATTCCTTTATCCTATTGCATTCAGGTTATATGTTTTTTGTGGTTCTTTTTTTTAATGTTTATTTATTTTTGAGAGAGACAGAGCATGAGCAGGGGAGGGGCAGAGAGAAGGAGACAGAAGATCAGAAGTAGGCTCCATGCTATGAGCTTAGAGCCCGATGTGGGGCTCAAACTCATGACCATGAGATCATGACCTGAGCTGAAATCAAACGTTGGACATTTAACCAACTAAGCCACCCAGGGCGCCTCAGATTACTCATTTTGATCAAGAATACTTTATAGGCACTTATATTCATGTTGCATTTTATCAGAAGACACATAATATCAGATTGTCTGACTTTAGTGAGGATTAGTTTAAACATCGTGACCATAAAACTATCACCGTTTAAAAATTATATTTTTCTCTTTGCAGTTCCTGAGGAATCTCTAGGGTACATATATCCTATTTCCAACAACTTTTCAATGATCTTAACATCCATTAGTGATCTTTTTGCCTGAATCAGTTATTTTCTTTGGGGTTGCAAGATGGTAATATTCTAACTGTCTTTTCTTCTGCATTTATTAACTGGCATTCTTTTCTGTAAAGAACTTTCCTCACTAATATATCCTCTCTCCTCCTTCCTTCTTTCTTTGTCTTTTATTTTACCTCATTATAAACTCAATATTATTTCATTATTGACCTCATTATAGACTTACAGTTTGTGAGTTCTAATCACTGTTGTGTTTAATGTTCAATTTGTCCCTGATTTGGTCAGTGGTAGCCTTTTTAGGGCAGCTCTTTTTGAAATGACCCCATTAGTTTTTGAACATATCCTTGCTTTCTGGTATAATTAGCTATCCTAAGCCCAACTTCTATCTGTCTGCCTCAGACTTGGTATCAGATCTCATTTCTTTTGGTGAGAAATATACCCAGAAATTAAGAGCTGGGTACTATGTATGCTCATTATTATTAATGTGTGCTTACATTTAGATTCTTTAATGTACAGAGCTACGATATACATATGATTTTAAATAACTGGTACCAATTACTAGTATTACCAATTCAAATTTAACATTAAGGGAGTATTTCCTCCTCACCATCTTGCATTTTGTATTTATATCTCTTTACACGTGAGTAAAAATTTTATTTCTTAATCACGTTAATATATTTATGTTTTTCTTTATTATGTAGCATATATAAAATGTTTTTAAAATTAGCAAACTACTGAGTAATGTTTAAGAATTCTGTCCTTAGGATATTGCCTACCAGGAAAGCATAGTCAAAGCACTATGTTCAAAGACCATCTGAAATAATGTTTTTCTATGTGCTTATGATATCATTATGGTAAATATTTTGATTCATTTGTTTCTGTTCCTATTAAGTATTAGAATTTGAGTTTTCTTTCCTCTTTTATATAATTTCACTCTTGGTGTATGCAAACATTTATGTAGTTCAGAAATCAAAACCATAGAGTTTTCTTGCTTCCCTCCTTATTCCTTCCACCCCATTTTCACCTATCCTCTTATTCTCTTCATATTCTTGAAAATTACACTCATGTAGTGGAGTTTCATTTTCATAAAAGAGCAAAGTCTTATTCTCTTAACTGACATTTAAAATTCTTTGTATTTCATTAAGTCACTGTTTCTTTGTTCAGCATTTTCCAACAGTCATTAGGTAGTTATAACATTTAAGAGAATAGGACATACAATATACATATATTTACTACATGACTATTTAATATACTGTAACCACAAAAAATGGGAAATTACTCTTCTCTTTAGTGTTTGTTTTTAAAAAAGTATTTATTTTTTGGGACCGCGCAAGTGGGGGAGGGGCAGAGTGAGGGGGACAGAGGATCTGAAGCAGGCTCTGCGCTGACACTCTGAGAGCAGCGAGCCCAATATGGGGCTTGAACTCACAAACCACAAGATCATGACCTGAGCCGAAGTCAAATGCTCAACCGACTGAGCCACCCAGGTGCCCCACTTCTCTTTAGCATTTATTGAAATTTTAAGGTAGCCAACACTGGCATATTTTAACAAAAGCTGTATAATCTTTTCTTCACAGTATAGTATTCATTTTAGAGGAAACAAAAGAATAACCAAATTGTATATTAGAGTCTAAAACTGACCCTGTTATTACTCTACAAAGAGAAAAATCATACTCGCTGCCATTCATACAAATAAATGATAAATGTGGAACAAGATGTTAGTTCTCCCCTGAAAAACATCGTATTTTGTAGTGTGTGTGTGTGTGTGTGTGTGTGTGTGTGTGTGTGTAACAAATTACCACAAATTTAGGGGCTGGAAACAGAAAAAAAAATTTATTTTCTCACAGTTCTAGAAGCCAGGAGTCTAAAATCAAGGTATTGGCAGGACCATACTCCTTCCAGAGCTTCTAAGGCTGAAGGCTGCCTTGCTACTTCCAGTTTCTAGTGTCTCTAGGTGTTCCTTGGATGCAAGCTAGATAGCTCTGAATGCACACGTTCCTCTCCTCTACTTTCTCCTCTAAGGACACTTCTTACTGGATTTAGGGCCTATTTGAATAATCCAGGATGATCTCATCTTAAATCAATTACAGCTGCAAAATCTCTTTTTCCAAATAAGGTTCTAGTGGTGAGAACATGAACATATCTTTTTGGATGCTACCATTTAGTCCACTAATAAGTACACATAGTCGATTCTCAGTATTCACAGTAGTTATGTTTTGTGAAGTCTCAGCAAACACTGATTTAGCAAATATTGAACCATCATTTCCCCTTGGGGAAATATGTATGCGTGTGTATACATATATTTATATACCTATATATTTCTGTATCTATTTATCTTACATGGATTATAATCTTAAAAGTAACCTGTCATGGTAGAGTCTATTTTCTTTATTTTACAAAGAGAAAATGAGGTTCACAAGTATTAGGTGACTTGCCTGAGGCTACTTCATTAACAGATGCCTGAGTTGGGGGTTCAAACCCCATCCAACTGACCCAAGAGCCAAAGCTGCTTGCACTATGCTGCTCTGCCCCCTCCTGTCTTCATTCTCTGGCCATACTGAAAAAAGAAAGCCAAGTATCACCTTGTTCGACCTCAGCTGGGAATGTGCACATATAGAGCAGCTTGGAGTTTCTACAGTTCTGCGCATGTCACCTCGTGACTGAAAGTGCAGCAATAATTGATATGGGGAACAAATAAAGTAGGTGAATTTGCATATAGTCGGAATAATGAGGGTCAACTTTATGTATACACGCATACGTATATATGGATATTTTCTATCAAATGTGGCTTTGTGGCATGGTGTGTGAGGAAACTTGAGAGATTGCCTAACCCCATGATCTCATAGCAACATAATCAGTGTCAAAAAATAGCATCAGTTGATATAGGGAGTTTACGGTTCTTTCTTGGGTATAAGCTCTTTCTTAGTTTAAGTATTAAAACATTTGTTGGACGTAGAATTTACTTACGTTGTACTTTTGGTTCTAGGTAGATGTGAAAATAGACCCCAAGGATTTGCGAATAGATACATTTCGAGCCAAAGGAGCAGGAGGTCAGCATGTTAATACAACTGATAGTGCTGTCAGACTCGTCCATATCCCCACAGGTAATCAAGTCCCTTTGCTTTTGTACTTTTAACCTGTTTTTACATCTTACAAAATTATTCAACATTGAGAAGAGAATAGTTTTGTGTTGGTGTCTTGTTTCTTGCACCAACTCTTTAAGTTGACATTGGGATCATGGGTCTGAGGTCCCCAGTGTGTTCATATTCCACTTTTTTTCTCCGTTTCAAATTTTTATTTAAATTCTAATTAGTTAACATATAGTGTCATAGTTGGTTTCAGGAGGAGAATTTAGTGATTCATCACTTACATATAACACCCAGTGCTTATCCCAACAAGTACCTTCTTAATACCCATCACCCATTTAGCCCATCCCCCCCCGCCTCCATTCCAGCAACCCTCAGTTTCTTCTTTGTTTTGAAGAGTCTCTATCATTTGCCTTCCTCTCTATTTTTATCTTATTTTTCCTTCCCTTACCCTGTGTTCATCTGTTGTGTTTCTTAAATTCTGCATATGAATGAAATCATGTGGTATTTGTTGTTCTCTTATGGACTTACTTCGCCTAGCATAATATACTCTAGTTCCATTCGTATCATTGTAAATGGCAAGATTGCATTCTTTTTGATGGCTGAATAATATTTCATTGCGTATATATACACACCACACCTTCTTTTTTTTTTTCTTTTTTTTTTTTTACATTTATTTATTTTTGGGAGAGAGAGAGAGAGAGCAAGTGGAGGAGGGGCACAGAGAGAGGGACACACAGAATGTGAAGTAGACTCCAGGCTCTGAGCTGTCAGCACAGAGCCCAATGTGGGCCTCAAACCCACAAACCGTAAGATCATGACCTGAGCTGAAGTTGGATGCTTAACCAACTGAGCCACCCAGGAACCCTGATATACCACAGCTTCTTTATCCATTCATTAGTCACTGGAAATTTGGGCTTTTTCCATAGTTTGGCTATTGTTGATAATCCTGTAATAAACATCAGGGTGCATGTGCCCCTTCAAATCAGTATTTTTCTATCATTTGGGTAAATACCTGGTAGTGTAATTGTTAGGTCGTAGGATAGTTCTGTTTTTAATTTTTTGAGGAACCTCCATGCTGTTCTCCAGAGTACCAGTTTGCATTCCCACCAACACTTTAAGAAGGTTCCCCTTTCTCCACATCCTCGCCAACATCTTTTGTTTCCTATGTTGTTAATTCTGACAGGTGTAAAGTGATACTTCATTGTGGTTTTGATTTGTATTTCCCTGATGATGAGCAATGGTGGGCATCTTTTCATGTCTGGACGAAAGCCATCTGGATGTCTTCTTTAGAAAATACATCTATTCATGTATTCTCTATCCCTTTCTTAACTGGATTATTTGTTTTGGGGGTGTTGAGTTTGTTGAGTTCTTTACAGATTTTGGATACTAACCCTTTATCTGATATGTCATTTACAAATATCTTCTCCCATTCTGTCAGTCACCTTTTAGTTTTGCTGATTGTTTCCTTCACTGTGCAGAAGCTTTTTATGTTGATGAAGTCCCAATAGTTCATTTTTGCTTTTGTTTCCCTTGCCTCCAGTGACGTATTTAGTAAGAATTTGCTACGGCCTGGGTGAAAGAGGTTGCTGCCTGTGTTATTCTCTAGAATTTTTATTGTTTCCTGTCTCACATTTGGATCTTGCATCCATTTTGAATTTATTTCTGTGTAGGGTGTAAGAGACTATATTTTTTCCATTGGATATTCTTTCCTGCTTTGTTGAAGATTAGTTGACCTTAGGGTTGTGGGTCATTTTTTCTGGGCTTTCTGTTCTATTCCATTGATCCAGTGTATGTTTTTGTGCCGGTACCATATTGTCTTGATGACCACAGCTTTGTAATACAGCTTGAAGTCCATAATTGTGGTGCCTTCACCTTTGTTTTCTTTTTCAGGATTGCTGTGGCCATTCAGGGTCTTTTGTGGTTCTATACAACCTTGTTTGTTCTAACTCTGAAAAATGCTGCTGGAATTTTGATAGGGATTGCATTAAATACGTAGATTACTTTGAGTCGTATAGACATTTTAACAATGTTTGCTCTTCTAATCCATGAGCATGGAATGTCTTTCCATTTCTTTGTATCATCTTCAATTTCTTTCAGAAGTGTTCTTTTTTTTTTTATTTTTTTTTTTATTAACGTTTATTTATTTTTGAGACAGAGAGAGACAGAGCATGAACGGGGGAGGGTCAGAGAGAGGGAGACACAGAATCAGAAGCAGGCTCCAGGCTCCGAGCTGTCAGCACAGAGCCCGACGCAGGGCTCGAACTCACGGACCGCAAGATCATGACCTGAGCCGAAGTCGGCCGCTTAACTGACTGAGCCACCCAGGCGCCCCTCTTTCAGAAGTGTTCTATATCTTTCAGAGTACAGATCTTTTATCTCCTTAGTTAGGTTTATTCCTAGTTATCTTATTATTTTTGGTGCAATTGTAAATGGCATCAATTCCTTGATTTCTTTTTCTGCTGCTTCACTATTGGTGTATAGAAATGCAACAAATTTCTGTACATTGATTTTGTATCCTGTGACTTTGCTGAATTCATGTATTAGTTCTGGCAATTTTGTGGTGGAGTCTGTCATGTTTCCTACATAAATGACATCATGTCATCTGCAAATAGTGAAAGAGTGACTTCTTTCTTGCTGATTTGGATGCCTTTTATTTCTTTTTGTTGTCTGATTGCTGAGGCTAAAACTTCCAAAACTATTAAACAACCATGATGAGAATGGACATTCCTGTCTTGTTCCTGATCTTAGAGGAAAAGCTTTCAGTTTTTCCCCATTGAGGATGATATTAGCTGTGGGTCTTTCATATATGGCCCTTATGATGTTGAGGTATGTTCTATCTATCCCTACTTTGTTAGGAGTTTTTGTCAAGAATGGATGCTTTATGGGGCGCCTGGGTGTCAGTCAGTTAAGTATCCAGCTCTAGATTTCAGCTCAGGTGGTGATTTCATGGTCATGGGATCAAGCCCCATGTCAGACTCTGGAGCATGGAGCCTGCTTGAGATTCTCCCTCTCCTTCTCCCTCTGCCCCTCCCCACTTTCATGCTTGCTGTCTCAAAAAAAAAAAAAAAAAAAGAATGGCTTCTGTACTTTGTCAAATGCTTTTTCTGCATCTATTGAGTAGATCATATGGTTCTTATCCTTTCTTTTATTAATGTGGTGTATCATGTTGATTGAATTGCAAATTATGACTCACCCCTGTAGCCCAGGAATAAATCCCATATGATCATGGTTAATAATTCTTTTAATGTACTGTTGGATTCAATTTGCTAGTTTCTTGAGAATTTTTGCATCCATGTTCATCAGAGATATCGGCCTATAATTCTCCTTTTTAGTGGGGTCTTTGTCCGGTTTTGGAATCAAGGTTATGCTGGCCTCATAGAATGAGTTTGTAAGTTTTCCTTACATTTCTATTTTTTGGAACAGTCGAGAAGAATAGGTATTAACTTTTTTTACATGTCTGATAGAATTCCCATGGGAAGCCATCTAACCCTGGACTTCTGTTTGTTGAGAGATTTTTGATTGCTGATTTGATTTCTTTGCTGATTATGGGTCTGTTCAATTTTCTATTTCTTTCTGTTTCAATTTTGATAGTTTGTATGTTTCTAGGAATTTATCCATTTCTTCTAGATTGTTCAATTTGTTGGCATATAATTTTTCATAATATTCTTTTACAATTGTTTGTATTTCTGTGGTGCTGGTTGTGATCACTCCTCTTTCATTCATGATTTTATTTATTTTGGTCCTTTCTCTTTTCTTTTTTGATAAGTCTGGCTAGGGCTTATCAATTTTATTCATTCTTTCAAAGAACCAGCTCTTAGTTTTGTTGATCTGTTCTACTTTTTTTGTGTGTGTCCATATTGTTTTTTTCTCCTCTACACTTTATTATTTCCCTTCTTCTGCTGGCTTTAGGCTTCATTTGCTGTTCCTTTTCTAGCTCCTTTAGGTGTGAGGTTAGGTTGGGTCTTTGAGATTTTTCTTGCTTCTTGACATAGGCCTTTATTGCAGTATACTTCCCGCTTAGGACTGCCTTCGCTGCATCCCAAAGGTTTCGGACTGTCGTGTTTTCATTTTCATTTGCTTCCATGTATTTTTTTTTTACTTCTTCTTTAATCTCCTGGTTAACCCATTTATGCTTTAGTAGGATGTTCTTTAACCTCCATATTTTTATGATCTCTCCAAATTTTTCTTGTGGTTGACTTCAAGTTTCATAATGTTGTGATCGGAAAATATGCATGGAATGATCTCAGTCTTTTTGTACCTGAGGGCTGATTTGTGACCCAGTATGTGATCTATTCTGGAGAATGTTTCATGTGCACTCGAAAAGAATGTGTATTCTGCTGCCTTAGGATAAAATGTTCTGAATATATCTGTTAGGTCCATCTGCTCCAGTGTGTCACTCAAACCTATTGTTTCCTTGTTGATTTTCTGCTTAGATGATCTGTTCATTGCTATAGGTGGGGTGTTAAAGTTCCCTACTATTAATTGTATTATTATCAATGAGTTTCTTTATGTTTTTTTATTAATTGACTTATATATTTGGGTGCTTCCAAGTTGGGGCATAAATATTTATGATTGTTACATCTTCTTGATGGATAGACCCCTTAATTATGATATAGTATCCTTCTTCATCTCTTGTCATGGTCTTTGGTTTAAAATTTAGTTTGTCTGATATACGTATGGCTACTCTGGCTTTCTTTTGATGTTCGTTAGTATGATAGATGGTTCTCCATCCCCTCACTTCCAATCTGCAGTTGCCTTTAAGTGTAAAATGAGTCTCTTAAAGGCAGCCTATAGATGAGTCTTGGTTTTTTTGTTTTGTTTCGTTTTGTTTTTATCCATTCTGATACTCTATATCTTTTGATTGGAGCATTTAGTCTTTTTACATTCAGAGTGATTATTGGTAGATATGAATTTAGTACCATTGTATTACCTGTAAAGTCATTGTTTCTGGAGATTTTCTCCATTCCTTTCTAGTCTCTGTAGCTGTTGTTCTTTCCTTCCCACTCAGAGTCCTCTTTAATATTTCTTGTAGGGCTGGTTTAGTGATCACAAACTCCTTTAGTTTTTGCTTGTCTAGGAAACTCCTTATCTCTCCTTCTATTCTGAATGACAGACTTGCTGGATAAAGTATTCTTAGCTTCATATTTTTTCTATTCAGCCCATTGAATATATCATGCCACTCCCTTATGGCCTGCCAAGTTTCTGTGGACAGATCTGCTGCAAACCTGATTTGTCTTCACTTGTAGGTTAAGGACTTTTTTTCCCCTTGCTGCTTTTTGGATCTTTCCCCTATCTCTCTATTTTGCAAATTTCACTAGGATATGTCTTGATGTTGACTGGCTTTTGTTGATTTTGATGGGAGTTCTATGTGCCTCTTGCATTCTGATGTCTGTTTCCTTCCTCAGATTAGGGAAGTTTTCAGCTATAATTTGTTGAAATAAACCTTCTGCACGTTTTCCCTCTCTTCTGGGACTTCTATGATACTAATATTATTATACTTTGAGGAGTTGCTGAGTTCCCTAAGTCTTCATTCATGATCCAATACTTTTTCTTCTCTCCTCTTTTCAGCTTCATTATTTTCCATTATTTTATCTTCTGTATCATTGATTCATTCCTCTGCTTCATCCATCCTCATTGTCATTGACCACTCAGTTTTACATCTCCATTATAGCATTTTTTTATTTCAGCCTGACTAGTTTTTAGTTCTTTTATCTCTGCAGTAAAGGATTCTCTAAAGTCCTCTATGCTTTTCTTAAGCCCAGCTAGTATCATTATTATTGTTGTTTTAAATTCTTGTTCAGGCATCTTACTTGTATCTGTTTTGATTAAATCCCTGGCTGAGACTTCTTCCTGTTCTTTCTGTTGGGGTGAATTCCTATGTCTTGTCATTTTGTCTTGGTCACTGTTTATGTGTGTGTATGTCAGGAAAGCCTATTATATTCCTGCTCATGAGAGTAATTGCTATATTGAGAAGAGGTCCTATACTGTCTTGGTACTGGTGCTTCAGGAAGTATTTCAGAGTATGCATTCTGTTGTTGTGCTTTAGCTGCTCTTTCCCTCAGGTCAATCCTTTGCAGAGTTTCTCCTTGCCTGCATTGGGAGTGCTTGGACACTGTCCACTGTGTGCAAGTTTTAACTAAGTATGTTTCAGTCTGCTTGTTAAAAGAGGCTAGATCCTATTTCCCCTAGAGCTGAAGCTTTGCAGCACTCTGTGATCAGTATACTTGGTGCACATGAGGGGTTTGTGGTCTTCTGAGGGAGGATCCTGCTGTAATGGTTTTCAGGAGGACTTGCCTAGGAAAGATGCACCTGCAGGGCGCAGGGGGGCAAGAACTTGGTGTAGGCGGTTCCAGCCTTCACTGGGGGTCTTGTGTTGCTCACTGAAGTTAGTCGGTGCCGATGGGGAGGGGATAATGGCATCACCCCACTCTCTTGTCCCCAGAGCAGGGAATTGAAGCCTGCCACTCTTCAGGAAACCCTCACAGAAGAGTGAACAGCCTCCCTTCTTGTGTCCCCAGCTTCCACCACAGCCCTGCCTTCACCCTGTCTGTGTCCAAGCTTTCTGCCTGCCAGGAGGCACAGTACTCCTGTGTTTTATCTCAAGAATGTGGCTGGGTGTCAAAGTTTCAAATTTTAGGGACCTGGTGCAGCATGGACCCGCGCTGATCCTCTGGGGGAGGGTCTTGCTGCACCGTGACTGGTGCTAGTTTGTCCCTGAAAAGCAGTCACTCAGCCACACAGTGGTTGGGAGTTTATGGTAAAGCACATCAAAAAGCCAGCACAAAGATTTGCTGCCCTCAGCAGGTGTCTCTGTTCCTATGCTAATGAACAGGGCAATACCTTGGCACTTTCCAGTTTTTTTGTCCCCGGAAAGTCCATGCCACCTCTCCAAAATGCACTCCAAGAAGGGAAATTGTTTCTCCCCATGAGACCAAGAGGATCCTCAGACCATGCTGTCCACTTCCAGGCTTTTTCCCTCTTTCCCCACAGGAGTAACACTAAGTCCCCCAAGCATGACCCCAGCAATGACCCAAACTTCTAAAACTTCAGACTTTGAGCTCCACTGCTTATAAACACTGGTAGGAGTCAGCCCCTCTCCCTTTTCCCAGTCATTGGTTTTGGGGAAGACTTTTTCTTGTACAATTTCCTATGTGGTTTTTTTTCTCTCTTTCTCTCTTTCTCCCTCGCTTCTCTCTCCATGATCAGGGCTCCCTCTCCTCCGTAACACCTGCAGTTCTTTTCTCCCTCAAATCAACTCTGCAGCTTCTTCCTTCCACAAGGTGGCCATTTTTCTCCCTTTAGATGTGCAGTTTGTTCTCAGAATGATTTGATATTTATCTGGCTGTGTTGAGAGACGAGGCAACCCTAGGGTCCCCTACTACTCTGCCATTTTAACTCTCCCCTCCCTATTCCACATCTGTTTGGTAAAGGTACTTCTCTCAAAGGATGCAGATAGTGAGTGGACCTATGGAGAGAAGCCACCAGGTATTCTGGACAGCGGTGAACAACCAGAGATGTCCCAGCCTAAAAATAAACATGAAAGCAGTATTGGACATGCTACTGTAATGGATCTACAAGTCGCCTTGGAGACTGAATGCTAGCTCCATTGGGCTGTGTTGCATTAATGCTGTTATTTTGAATGTTGGTAATTGTGGTATACTATGAGGTAGTTTTGCAGTCCTTGACGTGATTTCAGATATTTCTATCATTTTTCAAATTTTAAACTTACTTTAAGCTTTTAAAATTTCCTTTTTATGTTTTTATTTATTTTTTAGTTTTTAAAATGTTTATTTATTTTGAGAGAGGCAGAGCACAGTGGAGGGGCAGAGAGAGAGAGAGAGAGAGAGAGAGGGAGAGGGAGAGGGAGGGGGAGAGAGAGGGAAAGAGAGAATCCCCAATAGACTTTGCTATCAGCACAGAGCCTGACATGGGGCTCAGTCTTACCAGTCATGAGATAATGACCTGAGTTGAAATCAAGAGTCAGATGCTTAACTAACTGAGCCACCCAGGAGCCCCTAAAATTTTCCTTTTTAAAATTAATTTTTACATTATATATTATAAGGTTTTAAAAGTCAATGGTAAAATCCTATAACAAAAAACAGCAGCTCCTTAGACCTCTTTTTCCTGTGCCTCCTTCCTTCCTTGACCCTGAAGTCCCATTACCCACAGGCAACCAATTTAAACTCTTAGCTATTTTTTCTGATAATTACCTCAGTGTTTCTAAATATTAGATTGTGCTCTTTTTTTTTTTTTTAATTTTTTTTTCAACATTTATTTATTTTTGGGACAGAGAGAGACAGAGCATGAACGGGGGAGGGGCAGAGAGAGAGGGAGACACAGAATCGGAAACAGGCTCCAGGCTCTGAGCCATCAGCCCAGAGCCTGACGCGGGGCTCGAACTCACGGGCCGCGAGACCGTGACCTGGCTGAAGTCAGACGCTTAAACGACTGCGCCACCCAGGCGCCCCCTCTTTTTTTTTTTTTTTTAACAGTTATTTGTTTTTGAGAGAGAGTGAGAGCACAGGGGAGAGGCAGAGAGGGAGAGGATCCAAAGCAGCCTCCACACTGTCAGTGCAGAGCCCAATGTAGGGCTGGAACTCAGAAAATTGTGAGATCATGACCTGAGCCCAATAAGATGCTTAACTGACTGAGCCACCCAGGTACCCTAATGTATGGTGCCTCTTCTGATCAATTAGTTACAATATTACATATTGACTTCTTAATGTAGTAGGTAAAGATTGGGGCTCTTTTATTATATCCTCTTTTCTTCTACCTAATATATTTCTATTTTGGCAAAATTAACTTTCACTGCTTTCATACACAGAGTAAATCGTGTTCACTGCTGAGCCACATAGCACACAAGTATCCCCCCAGCTTTTCAAAAATTCACATTAAGCTGCTTCACTTTTATGAAAGACCTACATTATGCCTGTTTTCACCAATCAGGAGAAGTCCAAAGAGGATTTTCCCTTTTACAAAAAAAAAGGTGAAAAGAGAAAATAGTGTTCAGCATTTATTTTGCAGCCAGCTGTTGTTGAGGCTTCACATACGCTGAGCAGTGAGAGTAGCTCCACCAAGCTCCTTCCCCAGGAACTACACTCAGCACCTCAGCATCAAGTTACCACAGCTTTGAACTCTGTCTCTGAGCATCTGGGCTTTATCTCAGTTTATTTTGTCCATCTGTTAGCAAGATGTGTTTAAGGAATCAGCCTTAACAGAGGTTACTTTTTCGGTGTGGGAATGCTCAATAAATTTCCCATGTAACTTAATGGTAATGGTTCTTCACTTTACACCATTTCAGCCTTTGAAAGGTTTCATAAGAATGTTCTACTTTCTGATAGCAGGGAAGACCTGTACTGTGATGTCATTTCCTAGAGTTAATAATTACCTCATTGGTTTTACATTTGCTTAGTTTTCTTTGACTCTTAAGTCTTGCTTGATCTTCCAAAAGCTCTATAAAATGAAATTTACCAGATTTTCTATTTAAGCTAATGTGTTTTGGCAACACCATTTATAGAGCCCTGGATTATCCTGCTCTAGTCTGGATGATTTACTCTCCAAGGCTACGGCACAGGGGCTGTTCCGGACACTGACGGTCTGGGAATTCCCCTCATGTCTGTTCTGTGTTGGAGCCTCTTGTTTCTTGGATCCCATCTCATCTCTCTTAGTTTACTCCCCCATTTTAGTGAAGCCCTTCTCCAAGTGGTTTCCTAAGAAAAGATGCATGAGAGACATATTTTGAGACTTTGTACATCTGAAAATAGCTTTATTCCAAGCTCACACTTCATTGATCATGAATACTTGATTAGAAGTAATTTCCACTTAGAACATTTAAGGCTTTTGTCATTCATTGTATTTGTTGTTTTCAATTTGGAGACTCATGCCCTTCAGTTCCAAAATATCTTCCTCAATAATTTATTTACTGTTTTCTTTGTTCTTCCTGGAATTTCTGTTACTCCAGTGTTAGATCTCTTGAATTTATTGTTTGTCTTCTTTTTTTCTCTCACATTGTCTATCACTTTGTGTTTTAGGTTTTTTTTCTCCAGCGCTTTTACTGAGTTTTAAAAATGTGTTTTTTTTTTTTAATTTTCACAAGTTTTTTTATTCTCAGAATTGTCCCATTCTGATAACATCCTGTTGTTGTCATTGATGGAATTTTGTTGTTGTTGTTGTTCAGATATTAATTTTAGTTTCCCTGAAGTTCTTTTGCTTCCTGCAATGTCTGTGTTTCCTCTGTTTATTTTTTGTTTTACTCTTACTTTCTTGTTGGAAATGTCTAGGAATTCTTTGCTGTCTATATATACATACTAGAGGGAGGTTCTAAAAGCTCTGGGGTGCTTGGATGCCACTTACCCACTAGGAAGTTTCACTGAAGAGCAGTTAGATGATTAATTAGCTTTTTTATTAGGGACTGCCAGATGTCAGTGTTTATAGATCTTTTTACTTGAGTAGTTTGTTTTCTCCCATATAGGATCGTCCATGATGTATTTAAAAGTAAGGTTAAGGTCTCACCATTCACTAAGCAACCTTACTTAATCCTCTTATTTTCAGTCCCATGTCTCATACTTACTCTCCTTTGTCCCAAGTCTCAAGTCTGAAACTTCCCTTACTTAATTCCCTAAAGACTATACCTTCTTCTGCCTCCTACAGATTGAGGGAGGGGACTTAAAGATACGCTTCAAGACTTTTTGTTTTTAGTGACCAACTTCCGAAGTACCTGGTTCCTCAATTCCTGAGGCTTTCTGGCACTCAGCAGGGCAAATAGGCTTGTTACTGGTCAGCTCTCCCTCTACATGGAGTTATGTTTCACTTCCCCCGCCATAGCTAAGTCATTTAACATTCTTCATGTGCTTTCTGTCTGTATATATCGTGTTTGGGGCTACATGCATCATATGTTTTTATTTTGCGTTTCTGTTTCTTGTTGTTTTAGTATGATTTTTAAAAGAAAGAGGAGGCCATCTTGAGATCAGATGTCACCTTTAAATTTTCAGTCAATTATTATTGCTTGCACTGCTCGTAATAGCAAAAGTTAATATAGCCTAGGGGCACCTGGGTGGCTCAGTCAGTTAAGCATCCTGACTTTGGCTTAGGTCATGATCTCACGGCTCATGGGTTCAAGCCCCATGTCAGGCTCTGTGCTGACAGCTCGGAGCCTGGAGCCTGCTTTAGATTCTGTGTCTCCCTCTCTCTGTTCCTCCTCCACTCGCAGTCTGTCTGTCTGTCTCTCTCTCTCTCAAAAATAAATAAACGTTAAAAAAAATTTTTTAGGTTAATATAGCCTAAATATCCAACAACAGGATAATTTTATAATCTCAAGTTTTCTTTGATTTGTATTCCATAAGAAACTGTAAAAACCTAGAATATATACAGGAGCAAAAGAACAGAAAACATCTGTCACCATTCCAAATAACCACTTTGGTATATATCTTTAGTGTATATCCTTTTGAATTCTTTTCTATGCATAGAGAAATAAATCCCTTTCATCAAAAATGAGATGATAAATTTTGTAGCCTACCATAATTTACCTATGAAATCCACAAACTGTTGGATACTTAGTGTGTTTCACCTCAACCCTGTATTGTGGAATATTGTTCTATATTATACTATCCAGAATAGTAATAATGAGTGTACACTGAATTAAAATTTTTTTTTAATTTTTTTTTATATGAAATTTATTGACAAATTGGTTTCCATACAACACCCAGTGCTCATCCCAAAAGGTGCCCTCCTCAATACCCATCACCCACCCTCTCCTCCCTCCCACCCCCCATCAACCCTCAGTTTGTTCTCAGTTTTTAACAGTCTCTTATGCTTTGGCTCTCTCCCACTCTAACCTCTTTTTTTTTTTTTTTCTTTCCTTCCCCTCCCCCATGGATTCCTGTTAAGTTTCTCAGGATCCACATAAGAGTGAAACCATATGGTATCTGTCTTTCTCTGTATGGCTTATTTCACTTAGCATCACACTCTCCAGTTCCATCCACGTTGCTACAAAAGGCCATATTTCATTTTTTCTCATTGCTACGTAGAATTCCATTGTGTATATAAACCACAATTTCTTTATCCATTCATCAGTTGATGGACATTTAGGCTCTTTCCATAATTTGGCTATTGTTGAGAGTGCTGCTATGAACATTGGGGTACAAGTGGCCCTATGCATCAGTACTCCTGTATCCCTTGGATAAATTCCTAGCAGTGCTATTGCTGGGTCATAGGGTAGATCTATTTTCAATTTTCTGAGGAACCTCCACACTGCTTTCCAGAGCGGCTGCACCAATTTGCATTCCCACCAACAGTGCAAGAGGGTTCCCGTTTCTCCACATCCTCTCCAGCATCTATAGTCTCCTGATTTGTTCATTTTGGCCACTCTGACTGGCGTGAGGTGATACCTGAGTGTGGTTTTGATTTGTATTTCCCTGATAAGGAGCGACGCTGAACATCGTTTCATGTGCCTGTTGGCCATCCGGATGTCTTCTTTAGAGAAGTGTCTATTCATGTTTTCTGCCCATTTCTTCACTGGGTTATTTGTTTTTCGGGTGTGGAGTTTGGTGAGCTCTTTATAGATTTTAGATACTAGCCCTTTGTCCGATATGTCAGTTGCGAATATCTTTTCCCATTCCGTTGGTTGCCTTTTAGTTTTGTGGGTTGTTTCCTTTGCTGTGCAGAAGCTTTTTATCTTCATAAGGTCCCAGTAATTCACTTTTGCTTTTAATTCCCTTGCCTTTGGGGATGTGTCGAGTAAGAGATTGCTACGGCTGAGGTCAGAGAGGTCTTTTCCTGCTTTCTCCTCTAAGGTTTTGATGGTTTCCTGTCTCACATTTAGGTCCTTTATCCATTTTGAGTTTATTTTTGTGAATGGTGTGAGAAAGTGGTCTAGTTTCAACCTTCTGCATGTTGCTGTCTAGTTCTCCCAGCACCATTTGTTAAAGAGGCTGTCTTTTTTCCATTGGATGTTCTTTCCTGCTTTGTCAAAGATGAGTTGGCCATACTTTTGTGGGTCTAGTTCTGGAGTTTCTATTCTATTCCATTGGTCTATGTGTCTGTTTTTGTGCCATGAATTAAAATTTTAAATGAGAGAAAGTCAGGTAGAAGTGATAAAAATTCTGACAAAAATGAATCAAAATATTTTTAAAACATACACCTTGTACAGCTATAAATTACTCAATTTACAAAAAGTGACCAATGGTTTGTTGCCAAACTTACCTTGAGCCAAATTATTTTTTAGCTACTTAGATCTGGTTCCTTGATTTTAGAGAGGCGTGGGGTTCCTGAGTGGCTTGGTCAGTTAAGCGTCCTACTCTTGACTTCAGCTCAGACCATGATCTTATGGTTCGTGAGTTAAAGCCCACGATGGGCTCTACACTGACAGTGTGGAGCCTGCTTAAGATTCTGTCTTCCTCTCTCTCTGGCCCTCCCTCATTTCCTCTCTCTCTCTCTCTCTCTCTCTCTCTCAAAATAATTTTTTTTTTTTTAAATTGAAAAGAGACCTCAAGGCTTACCCTCAAACTTCCCTTTAAGCAATGCATTACAAAGCCTCCTAACTTTTATGAGTCCATGTTGTTAGGAGCAGGTGATTTCTTGAATCTACTGTACTTTGAGGTCGACCATCATTTCAGCATCTACTGCAAAGAAAACTCAGCCTTTCTTCTATCTTTTCTACTCCATGACCCTTAGAATGGGAACCGTGTCCCTGCTGGACTTGAAAGTGAGAGCTATAGGTCATTCTTCCATTTTCTCCTTGCACATGGACTCTGAAGAATCACATTTTTTTCTGACCTACTGCTTCTATATAACTCCATTTTTTTACCATTGTTAGAGAGTAGTACCGTAGGGGTATGACAAAATGTTTGTTCAGGGAAAAGTTACTTTTGTGTGTGTGTGTAAAATTTAACAAATCAAGATGAAGACAAATTAATATTTTGTGTTTTAAAGCAAGCCTTTTGGTTTTTTATCAGTTAGTGAGTGAAAGTGGGCCTCAGTAATTCTTACACTATATTCCTTCATCATTGTAGATTATGGATAATACCTAATTCTTCCTAATCAGATTTAAGTTTTTACATCAATTTGCATTTAAAATTTTTTTTTATGTATATTCATTCTTGAGGCAGAGAGAGAGAGAGAGAGAGAGAGAGAGAGAAAGAACACAAGTGGGGGAGGGGCTGAGAGAGAGGGAGACACAGAATCCAAAGCAGGCTCCAGGCTCCGAGCTGTCAGCACAGAGCCCAACGCGGGCCTGAACCCACAAACTGCAAGATCGTGACCTGAGCCGAAGTCGGATGCTTATCCAACTGAGCCACCCAGGCGCCCCTTCATCATTTTGCATTTTTAGGATTACAGGGTTTTTATTTAACCTTTGATTACATATAATTTCATCTAATCTAAGAACCCATTGATTAATAAATCATGATTTTGTTACTATGAACATAGAAAACACTACCAATTAAGCAATGATATGTCAATGAATATAAGATGCACTTTAATTTCAGAGATGTTAATTTTTTAATGGACTGTTTTAGAATGAATATGGTATATTTGTTCTCATTTATAATTGAAAATCTTAAATAACAAATGTAGTTATTTAGCAAACACACATTTAATACCTACTTGGTACCATTACTACTTGGAATTTTGGAACCTTTTTTAGAGTATTAATACTGACAAAAGTTTTTTACTTATTTATTTATTTTTATTTTAGAAAGAGAGAAAGAGACAGCACAAGTGGGTGAGGGGGCAGAGAGAGAGAAAGAGAGAGAATCTTAAGCAGACTCCATGCTGGGCATGGAGCCTGACATGGGGCTTGATCCCTCAACCCTGGGATCATGACCTGAGCAGAAATCAAGAGTCAGGCACTCAACCAACTGAGCCACCCAGGTGCCCCTAAAAGTTATTTTTTTCCAAAGCACTTTTACAGTTTTTTAATCATCCTAGTACCTTATTCAACAACTCTTCTATTATTCAGCATACTTCCCCTGGACCCAGGTCCTCTCTTCTTAGGGGAGTACTTGTGATTAAATACTGGTCTTTAGAAAGTGTATTAAAATATAAGATCAAGTGATTTCCTTGGGAATCACTGAGCTGGTAAGTAAGAGTTTTAAGCTCAAAGTTCTGACCTGAGCCACTGGATGGGAATAGTATCGATGTTTAGGTAGAACTTACTGCCGGTCAGCTGAGAAGAAGAAGAATTTGAAGGAAAGCTTATGAGCATTTAGCCATCTTGAAATAAATATTTTCATATCCTTTTAGATGGTGAAAAAGGATACCAGATTCAGGACAGCTGCAGGAAAGTGTCCCAGCCCAAACACAGGGCTGCATGTGACTATACAGCAGTCAAGAATAAACTAATAGAGGTGAAACCTAGGTATCCTAGTAAAAGTATTTAGCAGCTGTAGATTGTGGCTTATTTAGACAGGGCAAAAACACAATTTAGAGAGTTAAATTTGGGGGTTTTTAGGAGGGTAGAATTTTACAGAAAATTTTTAAGTCTCCAGAAAAATAGTTACGACTGTATCAGTTTAGATGGCCTAAGCTAATATGGATTTTGGGTTTTGTGGCTCACCTCTAATGTACTTGAGAGCAGGATCAGACATAGACCTTCAGAATGGTAGCTGCAAAGTTAAGAACAGAACAGCCTGAAGTATCAAGGGTCATTATTTCAGGTCGAGATTCAGGCTAGTAACTGGGCTACACAACAGGCAAAACCCACCCAAATCCAGAAGGTGGCTAACCAAAACATGTATGATCAGATGTGGGATTAGCTGATTTTAGAACCAGGACAACTGAGAAACATTCACTATGAACTCTTCCTTATAAAGAGTTTTATAGGGGCGCCTGGGTGGCTCGGTCGGTTAAGCGTCCGACTTCGGCTCAGGTCATGATCTCATGGTCCGTGAGTTCGAGCCCCACATCGGGCTCTGTGCTGACCGCTCAGAGCCTGGAGCCTGTTTCAGATTCTGTGTCTCCCTCTCTCTCTGCCCCTCCCCTGTTCATGCTCTGTCTCTCTCTCTGTCTCAAAATTAAATAAACGTTAAAAAAAAAATTTTTTTTTAAAGTTTTATAGTTTCTTTTCATTAGTTTCTATAAACAATTGACCCTTGAACAACATAGAACAACATGGAAATTAGGAATTCAACCCCTTGTTGCCAAAATACACCTATAAGTTTGACTCCCCCAAAACTTAATAGCCTATTGTTGACCAGAAACCTTACCAAAAACATAACCACATACTCTGTGTTGTATGTATTAAATGCTGCATCCTTACACTAAAGTAAGCTAGCGAAAAGAAAATGTTACTAAGAAAATCATAAAGAAGAGAAAATATGTTTACAGTACCATACTGTAAAAAAATAAATCTATGTATATACGTGGACTTGTGCAGGTTCAAACCTTGTTCAAGAGGCAACTGTATCAAGTCATTTTTTTTCTTTTCAACTTATGTTTTTAATTCCAGTATAATTACAGTGTTATATTCGTTTGAAGTATATAATGTAGTAGTTTAACAATTTTATACATTACTCAACGCTCATCACAATATGTGTATTCTTAATTCCCTTCACCTCTTTCACTCATCCCCTCACCTACTTCCCCCTGCTAACCACCATTTTGTTCTATATATTTAAGAGTCTATTTTTTTGTGTGTCTCTTTTTTCCTTTGTTTGGTTTGTTAAATTCCACATATGAACAATATCATATGGTATTTGTCTTTCTCTGACTGACAGTTCACTTACCATTTGTACCCTCTAGATCCATGTTGTTGCAAATGGCAAGATTTCGTTCTCTTTCTTAATTCTTTTTTATGGCTGAGTAATAGTCCATCACACACACACACACACACACACACACACACACACACACACACACTTATAAATGAATATACACAAGCACTCTCCACATCTTCTTTATCCATTCATCTATTGACAGACATTTGGGTTGTATAAAGTCATTTTTAAAACATCAACTCTGTGTGTATTTGTGGCTTAAAGGGGAAAAGCTGAGTGCTCTTTGACTAAAACAGAATGGAGCAGCACTGCATGGGGGTAGCAGCAGTTCACTCTGTCGGGCTGTTGTGTGAATCAGCTGGGAGGGAGAGGCAGAGCTGTGGGATGCAGATGCTACTGCTTCCACTCTTCTCATCTGAAGTATCTCATTCAGATATCTGAATCTAAATGGCCATCTACTGCTGGTTTCTAAAGTATGCTAAGTCTGAAATATTCCTGAGCTCAGGGCACCTGGGTGGCTCAGTCAGTTGAGCATCCAACTCGATTTCGGCTCAGGTCATGATCCCAGGGTCATGGGATCAAGTCCCACATCAGGCTCCATGCTGAGCGTGGAGCCTGCTTAAGATTCTCTCCCCTCCACCTCCACTCCCCTGTTTATGGTCTCCCTCCCTCCCTCTCTTTCTCTCTCTCTCTGTCTAAAATAAAAATATTTTTTTTCCAGTTTTATTAAGATATAATTGACATCTCAGGTCTATCTTAATTTGGCTTCTGGATGCTACAGTTTACCTCTGATTCTCGTTTTTCAGGGCTTGTAGTAGAATGCCAACAAGAACGATCACAGATAAAAAATAAAGAGATAGCTTTGCGTGTGTTGAGAGCTAGACTCTACCAGCAGATTATTGAGAAAGACAAATGTCAGCAACAAAGTACTAGAAAACTGCAGGTAAGATTTATTTGGTATAATGATACCTCTGCACAAAAAGTCATAATTTTATGTAGAAAATACAGCGTTTGTTCTTGATCAAATGGGAATATCTGATAGCATAGAGAAACTTGCTTATTTGTAAATAAACAATAATTTTATTGCATATGGACTAGCAGGTTAGGGCTAAATTTGGATGTGTCAGTTTACAAATGAATAGATGAGAGGGGCACCTAGGTGGCTCAGTCAGTTAAGCGTCTGACTTCGGCCCAGGTCATGATCTCACAGTTCGTGGGTTCAAGTCCCACGTCGGGCTCTGTGCTGACAGCTCAGAGCCTGGAACCTGCTTCAGATTCTGTGTCTCCCTCTCTCTGTGTCCCTCCCTAGCTTTCTCTCTCTCTCTCTGAAAAATAAATAAAACATTTTTTTAAAAAATGAATAGATGAGATATGCGTAAACTCCAAATTATTTCCCAGTTGTTTCCCTCCAGTGTTTGTATCGTGACTATCTTGAGAGGAGATTAGGTTAAAAGATAAAAAAGTTCTCTGGAAATTAGGATAGTTGCAGATTTTTTAATTTAAAAACCTATGCTTTTTTAAAAACTCTGTGGGATCAAAAGTAAATGTCACTGCAAAAAACCTATAATGGTGATTGCTACTGATGGGATGTGGGGTGGGGGTAGAAGAGAGATTTATTGGCCACTATATATACCTTTTGTACTTTCTGAATTTTGTACCATATAAATGTATGATATTTATTCAAATATGTAGATAAAGGTTAAACAAAATGAATAAGTGCCATTGATATAAGTAAACAAATTATTGTGGGATTTTAAATCCTAAAAAAGGTTAAGTTTGTCTTTGAGAGAGGTTGGAAGAGAAAGTGTGCTTTGTATTGTTTGTGGATAGGTATGCTACCCTAAATTGGGAAGGATAATGAATTATATAAACTTTAAACATTAATTATTTTTTTTACCTGGTCTCTTCACACTTTTGTCCTTCTAGCTTTCCTTATGCACATTGTAACTTCCAACTAGTAAAAGTGATGGGATAAATGAGAGAATAATCCTCTCTTTGTGGTAATCCTAGACTGTGGTTCAGGATCAGTATATACATTTGCAGATAGGAATGCTCATTAACAAACCATTGCTTCTTGGCAAGTAAGTGATAATGTAAACACGATGAATTTTGTGACATTTGGATTAATAAAAGACATTGGGATTTACTTGCTACTTGGCATTTCAGTACCAAATGTTCACACAGTAATTTTTAAAATGAGTATTTAATATTGGTCTGATACAAATAGTGTGTGTGTGTGTGTGTGTGTGTGTGTGTGTGTGTGTGTGTGTGTGTGTCTTCAGAAATTTCTGGCTTCAGGCAGCAGAAAAGGCCTCCCAATTAACTTGTCCATCTGTGTGAATTTTTTAGTAGGTATTTCTAATGCTTAGAGAAGTTTTGGTTCAGCTTATATATACAGTAGCTTTTATATGGAAGGCATTATATCAGGTTCTCAACTCTGGCTCCATTTATCACCTAAAGAGCTTTGTAGATCCCTCAGCCCCCCGCCCCCCACCCAGAGTCTAACATAATTGATTTGGGTGGGATCCTGGGCATTAATATGGTGATAGTAGTTTCCATACCTGGCTGGTTGCAGAATGGATGGCCTAGGGAATATTCTAAATCTACATAATCCATGATTCAGTATATCTGAGGTTGGGCTTTAGCATCTTTAATTTTTAAAAATGCTCATGATGGTCAGCCATATTTAATTTAGTTCCATATCATTTGCCTAAGGGGTTAAGAAAATAAGTTATAGGGGCACCTGGGTGGTTCATTTGGTCCAACTTTGGCTCAGGTCATGATCTCACGGTTTGTAGGTTAGAGCCCCACATCAGGCTCTGTGCTGACACCTCAGCCTGGAGCCTGCTTGAGATTCTGTGCCTCCCTCTCTCTCTGTCCCTTCCCTGCTCACCCTCTGTCTCTCTCTCAAAAATAAATAAACATTAAAAAACATTTTTTGAAAAAAAAGTTATAGAAATATCTTTTTTTAGTCTTAAAAAGTGGAAGTGTGTGAGAGGGGGTATTGTGTTGGTGAGGTAGTGTAGGTGAGATTAAGAAGAATGCAAATAACCATGGGGTACCTGACCTGCGGTGGCCCAGTCTGTTAAGCGTCCGACTTTGGCTCAGGTCATGATCTCACGGTTCGTGGGTTCGAGTCTGGCAGGCTCTGTGCTGACAGTTCAGAGCTTGGAGCCTGCTTCAGATTCTGTATCTCCCTCTCTCTGCCCCTCCCCATTTGCACTCTCTCTCAAAAATAGACAAACATTAAACAAAAATACAAATAACCATAGCATAAGGCAAACTGTAGTGTGCTGTAGAGAAGATTCCAAGTGTAAGGAGTTTCAAAGGAGAAAGTTAACCTATTTCAGTCGTTGCTAGCTGGAAAGGTGGGGATGATAGAGTGTTTGGGAAGGGCATCCCTTGAGATGATGTTTTAGCTGAGTTGACAGAAATGCACATAATTTTGATATGGTTTAATAAGTGGCATTATAGTGGGTCACATAGTTTTAAGAAATGATGTCAGGAAGGTTGGCCACATTATGAGGTACCTTGAATGATGAATTGAGTTGTGTCTGCTTAGTAGACAAGAAGAAACCGAAGAAGTAAATTTATCAGAAAACTGTTTTAAGCAGGCTAAGCAGGGCAACACAATGTAAGCAGCGAAATGGAAGAGGAATCAGGAGATTTTTACAGGAATGAAGGTGAAAATAACAAGCCCTTGAATGATAGAAATGGAAAGGGCAGGATGTAACAGGTGACCCCTGAAACCATTGGGAATGGGCAGGTAGAGAATACGATGAATTGAAGATGGATTCTCCCCTGGTGTCTGTGTCAAGTTCCCATGAAATGTGAGCTAAGTTGCAGGATGTCAGAGTTTCCCACTTGGAGCCAAGGGCATGTGGTGGTGTTATTTATAGAACAGGAAGAAGAACTGATTGGGATGCAAGGATAATTTGGTTTTATTTTTTATTTGTTTTTTTAATGTTTATTTTTTGAGAGAGAGAGAGAGAAAGAGCGTGAGCGGGGGAGGGTCAAAGGGAGAGGGAGACACAGAATCTGAAGCAGGCTCCAGGCTCCGAGCTGTCAGCACAGAGCCCGATGCGGGGCTCGAACTCACAAGCTGTGAGATCATGACCTGAGCCGAAGTCAGACACCTAACCGACTGAGCCACCCAGGCGCCCCAAAGATAATTTGGTTTTAAATATTTGAAGTTTAAAGTACCAAAGAGACATTCATTCTTATTCCATAACTAAGCTTTACAAACCTGTAGTCTTAAACAGTAAGTTTTGCCCATTCTTGTTCCTTGTCACTTTGTATATATGACTTTTAGAAAAAATTGAACCTGTTATAATAGAAAAGTCATTTACAAGTATGTTTCCATTATAATAAAGGTAATTATAAAGTTAAAATATGAATTGCCTTTTTGTTATGACACAGGTGGGAACAAGAGCCCAGTCAGAGAGAATTCGGACATATAATTTCACCCAGGATAGAGTCACTGACCACAGGATAGCATATGAAGTTCGTGATATTAAGGTAATATTACTGAATATGCTTTATGTACTTTGCTTTTCAAAGAAAGTATACTCAAATTCTAGAGAGTTATGTCTAAAATCTTACCAAGTAATTTAAAATCATTAAGCCAGTTTAAGATAGTACCCTAAAATTTGCAGATACTTGGATTAGTTTCATGGTAAAAAATGTGGTCTTTATGCCAGTTTCAAACAATTCTCTTTGAACTCCAGATTCTTTGCTATGCAATCACAGTGTACTAAGGTATATTCAATATGCATGTATACACTGTATCAGTTTCCTGTTGCTGTGTAACAAATTACCACAAATTTGGTGGTTTAAAATATTATATCTTAATGGTTATATAGGTTAAAAATCTGGACACAACAGAGATGAGTTCAGAGCTCTCAGGTCCAGTTGCTTGCTTGGTGGCCCTTCCATATGCCCAATCCCACTTTGAATCTTTTGCAGGAATGGCACAGGCCTTTTTAAGGGCTCATCTGCTTAGGTCAGGCCCATGCCAGTGATACTCCTTTTGAATGACTCAACGTCAACTGATTAGTCACCTAATCACTGGAGTGATATTCTGTCATATTCACAGCTTCTGCCTTGACATAAGGGAGGGACTTCTGCAAGCCCTCCACCAGGGGGCATCTTAGAGTTCTGCTTACCACGATGTATTATTGTTCATTAGATTCAGGAGTTATAATTATGCTGTTGGGGAAAGACCCTCTCATCATGGTTTGAACATTAACCTAACTAAATCCCATTTGGCCGGATCACTGACATAAATCATTAATGATGAAGCACAGGAAGATTCCCCTTTTGCTTCCACTGAAGGAGAAAACGAAGTGGTTCTCATAAAGGACTGTGTACAAAAGGCAAGAGATGGAAAGTTCTGATCTTTTTCCTTGATGCCATGTGATATATAAGGCTTCTTTCATTTGATTCTGTCCCATTCTATACTCAAAATTAAAGTCCTCATTTTACAAGGGGAAATGTCTGTGTTTTCAAAATATTTAGAAATTTCTGTGTATCTTATGCCACTTCCTCTGTCTTCTCAGCAATTTAATACTGTCTTAAATAGGAACATAATAGCCTTGTCAAAAAGGAGAAGATATTTGCTCACTTCCCTTTCCTCAGGAAACACACAGCAATAACCAAATATGTTTGGCCATATTGTTGTAATTACACCATACTCTTTCATTTGTTTTCTGGTAGTGGTGATGGTTTTTCCTGAGACAGCTGCATTCTTATGACCAGTAATATTTTTTAGAATAGCCCTTAGGTCCTCAGTTGGTATTCAGTATTGAAACAGGCAAATTAAGTAGCTTTTATAGTTATAAAATACCTGGCTTTGGCCTGGTTATAATAACTAACATGTTATTACTGACGAAACTAGCATGCCAGACTCCGCAATGTAAGGGAAATTATATTTGCGTGCTCTCATTATGACTAACCCACCTATTGGAAAGAAAGAAAACATCCCATATTGGTGAAAGGAGGAAATTTGGAAATGTCACGAAAAAAAATGTAGTAAAACATTGAAATCTATATGAAGGACAGTAAAGAGACAAGTAGGAGTGAATAATTTAGGAACTGTAAGAGTTGTAGATGAGGCAGGAAAAGTGATTGAGGGCCTTAATCTGAGGGCAGTAGCCCCAGGACAGAATAGAAGGCGTGGAGGGGAAAGAAAGTGGATGTCTGTGGGACTTAGCTCAGCTAAGCTCAGCTCTGCTCCTTTATTTTAGAGCCTGACCTCCTTCCATTTACATAGTTCTTGATGAAACTGCTCTGCTCTTACACGATTGAAGACAATAATTGGTTTGTTTGGGGAGGAAATCCGAACAAGCCCCCACCAATGAGTTCCTTCCTAGCATTTTTAAACCGGAGACAAAGAGGGTTAGTCTCTCTCTTGGCTAAAGCTGAAATATGTAAGATTTACAAGAGGCTAGAAGCCACATTTCCAAACCATGAGGAGAAGGCAGTGTTCAGTAAGAGATGAAGCTGATGTATTGAAAGGAGCAAAAATAGAACTGGATGGAAAGAATCTTGATGATATTAATCCCCGCATTCATTTATTCGTAGGCTGCATTCCCAGGGCAGTGGCACCAGCCTTTACATTCCTATCCTTGGGTTCTGTGAGATCACCTCATATTCTTAGTGTGAGTTCTCGTGTAGGTGATTTTGTTTTTATTTTCATTCATCTAGATAAGAAGCACAGACTACCCTATAATATATTGTTTTATGTTTCTATTGTTTCTCAAAGTCCTTGTGCAAATTCCTGAACATCAACCTATCTCCTGCCCTGTATTTCCCTTAAACTGAAGATTTTCCCTTGCTCTGAATACTTTGTTTTCATGCCTTTCTTCATCCTCCTTTTGACTGAAATGCTCCGCTCTCTATTTAGAGAAATACTATTATCTTTTTAAGATCTAATGCAAATTTTTTCTTCCTGCCTAAACTCTTCCCTGATGCCACCTTCTTTTTTAATGCTTATTAATTTTTGAGAGAGAGACACAAAGTGAACAGGGGAGGAGCAGAGAGATAGGGAGACACAGAATGTGAAGCAGGCTCCAGGCCCTGAGCTGTCAGCGCAGAGCCCGACATGGGGCTCGAACTCACAAGCTGTGAGATCATGACCTGAGCTGAAGTCAGACGCTTAACTGACTGAGCCACCCAGGTGCCCTGCCACCTTCTTTTAAAATTAACCTTACAACCCTCAGTTGCTTCCTTGATTTCTTGCTCTGATTGTGGTGCCTCACTCTGTCACTAGATTATGAGCTTCTGGAGGTTAGGAACCACAAGTCATTCATCCTTGTTCTATCTCTAGCACTCTGGTTAATCCAGTTGAACTCTACGAGTGATGTGATTATCATTTAAGAGGGATGATCCTTTTGATACAATTTCCAAATGATGAAATCACCTTGGCAATACCATGATCATTTGAGTTCTGGGCCTGCTAATTTTATAAGCAGTTTCCATATTATGCTCAAAATGGTTTAAATCTTAATTTAAAAGCTTATCATAGTGCTTTTGCTTTACTTTTTATTTAGAAACTTCAAGTATACTTTGAAGGCTGGTTCAAGGGGTGCATGGGTGGCTCATTTGGTTAGGCGTCCAGCCCTGGCTCTGGTCATAGCTATGGGTTTGAGCCCAGTGTCACAGCTCAGAGCCTGAAGCCTGCTTCTGTCTCTCTCTGCCCCTCCCGCATGCATGCGCTCTCTCTCTCTCTCTCTCTCTCTCTCTCTCTCTCTCTCTCTCTCTCTCTCTTCCCCCTCCTCTCAAAAATAAACATTAAAAAAAGAATCAGTACACATGCTGTACCTAGATGCAACAGTTAACATTTGCTGCCTTTGCCTTCTCTTCCTCCTCCACCTCCTGTGTTGCTGGTGAACCATTTGAAAGCAAGTTGCAGACCTCAAGACGTTTGTCCCCTAAATATTTTGGCATAAATATTTTTTTGGTTGCACAGGACTTCTACATTTTAAAACCACATTTCCAATTTAAGAAAAAACAGAACTAGTATAAGCCACTTATGGATTAAATACAATCTAAATTTGAGGGTTGGTATGAGAAGTTTGAGCTTGAAATGGTCCTGGGAGGTCCAGAGGACTTGGCAAGGCTGAGAAGGGCAAGGAGGGGCTGTGCATGTTAATGTGGCAGCAAGGTGCCTGGGGCATTGATGGAGGCATTTCAGTCTTTCTTGCCCTTGGGAAATAATGTGTTATGAATGAAAAGGGTGGGATTTTCAGGGCAAGAGTAAAAAGCCTTATCTTTTCTGGGGAACAAAAGAAGGCAAACATCCTCCCAAAGATGGTTTGAGACCTAGAACCCTGTCTAGGAAAGTCAAGCAAAGGAATTTTAAAGAGAGAGGTGGTAAATTTCAAGTCTATTCAGATCTCCTTTGTTTTGGTGTTTCCAGAGTTGGAAAGATACAACTTCTAGAAGATTGATTTTTAAATAAAATGCTAATGGAAACAAAGAAAGAGTAGAATTCCATTTACTCTTTTGGATTCACTTTTAACATAAAAAGCCAATATAACAGGATCCTCCCAAGTTAGCAATTGTGTTCATTATGTTGTAGAACCACTTCAGTAATCCATTGTTGCTATTAAATATGGACTGTAAAGAAACAAAGTAAATATACATCTAATTCTTTGCTTTGTTTCTCTTATTTCTACTAATCAGGTTTTTATAATAACTGTCTCTTTTACCAGGAATTTTTATGTGGAGAGAAGCATCTGGATCAGCTAATTCAAAGACTACTTCATTCAGCAGACGAAGAAGCCATTACTGAATTTTTGGATGAAAACCTTAAATCAGCAAAATAAATGCTGATTTATTATAGATTCTTCTATAAGTGAAACAGACCTATCTCAAGAAGCAGCTGTTCATAAAGTGCAGCTAAAATTACACAGTATGTACAAATATATTTTTTAATGAATTAAGTCACATTTCTTGACCTAAGAATTTATAAAATACAGTCCCAACTCTTCAAGCAGAAAACAAGCATGCAATGAACATTGCAAAAAACAAAAAAATAAGCATGTATTTTTGAAAAGAGAAATAAAGTATTGGGAATTGATTATGTAATATAGGTCACTTCTTCCTTTTATATGTCTTTTTTTTTTTTTTTTTGAGAGAGAGAGAGAGAGAGGACGTGCAAGTTGGGGAGAGGGGCAGAGAGAGAGGGACAAAGAATCTCAAACAGGCTCCATGCATGAACTGGGGCTCGATCTCATGACCCCGGGATCATAACCTGAGCCAAAACTAAGACTTGGACGCTCAACCAGCTGTGCCACCCAGGCACCCCCAAACATGCCTTTTTTTTAACCATCTATAAATTAAACACATTTTCCATTTATTACTTCAGGATTTTACCGCATGGTAAAATTTAGTGATACAAGATTTATAAACTTCTTTGTAAACCCCTATTTAAAGAAAAAGTATTATTAACCATGTTAAAATTAGGCTTTAAACTGCTACTTTTATTTTTTTATTTTCTCTCTTTAAACTAATTTTTCTTAGTTTTTTTTTAATATTGGTTTATTTTTGAGAGAGAGAGAGAGAGAGAGAAAGAGACAGAGAGACAAAGTGTGAGCAGGGGAGGGGCAGAGAGAGAGAGGAAGACACAGAATCCGGAGCAGGCTCCAGGCTCCGAGCTGTCAGCACAAAGCCCAACGCGGGGCTCGAACCCACAAACCACGAGATCATGACCTGAGCCAAAGTTGGACACTTAACTGACTGAGCCACCCAGGCGCCCCAACCTGCTACTTTTAAATAAAAAATAAATATTGTGAAGAATATGAGTCAAAAATAATGATTTTAGAGCTCTTTGAGAACAGAACAAATTCTCTACTGTATAAACTACCCGCCAATATTTAAAGTGAACTCTCTGCTTGGCTTTTATTTCTTATTTCACTTTGGCTTAATTTATAAGCATCAACAGATGTGGTGTAATGTGTGTAATTCTCTATGCCTGGTTTTGTGCAGTGATACATACAAAACCCCATCCTTACCTTACAGAGCTTCCAGTTGAGTGACAAAGCCAAAATATAAACCGTTGACTCTAATACAAAGTGGCATGATATATTTAGTAGTTGTGCTAGGAAGTTTCTTGAGTTCAAAAGAGAAGGGTTATTATTTTAGACATTCCTCAGAGGGAAAGACTAGCTAAAATAGAGTTTTAAGACCAATGGAATTAGGAGGTGAACTTTTTTTCAGTGAAATTTTTTTCTCAGTTTTTTATTTTGAAACTTTTCAAGCACATGGAAAAGTTTTTAAAATACTTTTTAAAAAATAGTGCAACGAACAGTGTATACTCTAGTGTCCTACTGTTACCCTTTTGCCATGGTTGTTTTTTTCTCTCTATATACACATATACATACCTGTGGTGGTTATTGGACCATTTAAAAGTTAGTTGCAGACTCTGTAATACCACGCCAAACTATCTCAGCTTGTCCTGAGAATAAGGACATTCTCCTACAAAATCATAACTCCATTATTATACTTAGTTATGTAATAATAATTAATTATGATTGTATAATATAGTTTAATGTCTATCACATGTTAAAATTTCTTCAATTATCCCTAAAATGTCTTTCTAGCTGTTTTCTGTTAGTTTTGTACAATCCAGGATCCAGTCAAGATTCACACATTGTATTTGGTTGTATCTCTTTAGTGTTTGGATTAATCCCCCAACCTTTTTTCCCACATGACACTGACCTTTTAAAGAATCCCACAAGGTTGTTTTGTAGAATGACCTACATCCAGGTTTGTCTGGCTGTTTCCTCGAGCTATTGGTAACTTTTATCCATCCCTTCAATGTACTATGAAGTAATATTAAGTCTAAAAATTAATTAAATTTAGTAAACACATTTGACAAGGCTACTTCATGGGTAATTTTGTGAAATTCAGTGTATTGTGCCAGGAAGTTCTATGGAGTTATACTTTGGCATTATATAAACATTTCATTCCTTGGGGCGCCTGGATGGCTCAGTCAGTTAAGCGTCCAGCTTCAGCTCAAGTCATGATCTCATGGTTCGTGGGTTTGAGCCCCATGTCGGGCTCTGTGCTGACCGCGCGGAGCCTGGAGCCTGCTTCAGATTCTGTCTCTGTCTCTCTCTGCCCCTTCCCTGCTCGCACTCTGTCTCCCTCTGCCTCTCAACACTAAGTAAATGTTTAAAAAAAAAAACAAACATTTCAGGGGCGCCTGGGTGGCTCAGTTGGTTAAGCGTCCGACTTCGGCTCAGGTCATGATCTCGTGGTCCATGAGTTCGAGCCCCGCGTCGGGCTCTGTGCTGACCACTCAGAGCCTGGAGCCTGTTTCAGATTCTGTGTCTCCCTCTCTGCCCCTCCCCCGTTCATGCTCTGTCTCTCTCTGTCTCAAAAATAAATAAACGTTAAAAAAATTAAAAAAAAAAACAAAAACCATTTCATTCTTCATTTAGTGTTAGGCAGCTTCTGAGATGACCCCAGTGATCTCATTCTTGGCCTTCGTACACTTTTGTAATCTGTTCCCCTTGAACATGAACTGGATTTGTTGACTGTCTTCTAACAAATAAAATGTATAGAAGTGGTAGGATTGTCACTTCCAATATTGGGTTGTAAAGAGACCTGCCTCTGGTTCAGGCTCTCTGGCTCTGCCTCTCTTTCTGGCCACGCACACTGTTGCTGGGTAGATTGGGGAGACCCTGGGGCCCTGAGACCTCCAACCAGCCTGTCTCCAGAATGTCACCAGAGGCTCTTGGCCTCATCACAAGAAAGAATCCAAGACCAGACACAACAGTTGAACAGTGCAAGTAGGAAAGTTTATGAAAGTGAGAGTACACTCAGGTGAGCTCAAACGAAAGCTGATGGAATATTTATTACCTGGAGAGGCGATTTGTGGGGGAGCAGGTTTTTGTGCCTTTTCTCCCTTACTTGGCCAAGGTTTCTGGTCTTCCTGCTCTTGGGCCTCTCTGGTTTGATCCAGCTTCTTGTGGCTTTGTTTCTGGAGTGCTGCCAGGACAGGTGTCTACTTTCCCCGGGAGCTGGCCATGACTCCCCTTTTGCTGGCCTACAGGCATTCTGTTAAAACCTAACTAACTTCCTACTCTAACAACACAGGCGGAAGCAAGGGGATGTGAGCAGCTCTATAGAATAGCCTGCGCTGTGTGACAGAACTGAGGACCATGTTCCAACAGCTCTCAAGAAATTAAAGTCTGCCTCCTAGCACATGTATGAGCTTGGAAGCAGATCATTCAGCCCCAGAGGTGTCTTGAAATGACAGTGGTCCTGGTCAGCAGCTTCACTACAAGTTCATGAGACCCTTGAGCCAGAGGCACACCACTGAGCTGCTCAAGGATACCTGATTCTTAGAAATTGAGTAAACTAATGTTGTTTTTAGCTGCTAATTTGGGTGTAATTTCTTACACTAAAATATGTAACTAATACACCCAATGACCTTTCATCTCATTGATTTAGTATCAGTTAATGATGCTTGCTTTGCCTGAATCAGCTGTTCCACTGGGAGTTACAAAATGGTGATGTTCTCATTCTTTCTACATTAATAGCTGGCATTCTTTACAGAAAGCTTTCTTTTGTTTTTCCTCTCACTTTCTCTGAGTTGAGAGATAATTTAATCCTATTTGAATCAGTATCGTTATTATCTCCCTAGGAGTAGGCATTGCCCTCTAAAATAATTGATGTCTCTGGAGAATCTGATTTAACTTGAAATAATGTTCAATTACATAGGGAGTTTCAGGGTAAAGATTAGAAACACAGAAACTAACTTTTGTTGTCACGTATTTTACATAACAGAAACATTTATCCAAGAAAATGTAAATATTAAAACATTGTATGAATCCAAGCAAAATGAACATAGTCTAATAAGCTATGCTATGTCAAGTGTTAGATCACGTCATTTTCATAATTCTTTTTTTCCCAGAAGAAAACCACTAAATACATAAACCCCAAAACATGATTTCTGCAAAACTTCACTAAGAAAGTGAAAAATTGTAAGAGGGAAAGCAGTAGAAAAGGGTATTGATTTGTTACGATTTATTCATTTGGTGATCAGTGTTAACACTCTATACATGCCAAGGAAGGGTGGGCTCTAAGAGGGAATGAGGGCAAAAGGAAAAGTGCTTCTTCAGCCAAAGGCTGAAGAGGCTCCACCTTCCTGGAAGGAAGCCCCGACCTTAGCACCACCAAGGTCTTTGCCCTTCCCTCGTCCTCCAGCTCTGGCTTTTCCTTCAAGCACACACTTTATTTGGAGGGAAAAAATCAAAAGTTGGAACTATGAACCTATTAAAATATTGGATGCTCTTTTTTTCCAAACCTCTATATATGTACAAATAACTTGGGGATCTTGCCATGACGTAGATTTTAATTCAGAAGGTCTAGGGCCTGTCGTTCTGCATTTCCACAATTCATTTCATTTCCACAAGGTCCCAGGTCATGGCAGGTACTACAGACTAACAAACACCACTTGGAATAGCAAAAATCTAGGATCTCTATTATTCGGTGAGTACTTTCAGTTGTCATACATACTATTTTTGGACAATGAGTTTCAATTAAACCTGTAATCCTGCTTCATTCAGATAGACTGATGAGCCTCTCACACTATGAAGATAAACTTGACATCTTTTAATTGTTAGTAGAAAAATGTTAGGAATCAACTAATAAGCCAATAATAAATCAGGGTTCTTTGTAAAAAAAAAAAAAATCTGGAAAGCCAAAGTTTATTGCCTCATACACACAATACCTTTAGAATACCAAGGAATAACAAACTTTATTTAAAAAATAAACTTAGGGGCGCCTGGGTGGCTCAGTCGGTTGAGCGCGTCTGACTTCGGCTCAGGTCATGATCTCACGGTTCGTGAGTTCAAGCCCTGTGTCAGGCTCTTGCTGACAGCTTAGAGCCTGGAGCCTGTTTCAGATTCTGTGTCTCCCTCTCTCTCTCTGACCCTCCCCCGTTCATTCTCTGTCTCTCTCTGTCTCAAAAATAAGTAAACGTGAAAAAAAATTTTTAAATAAACTTAGGGGTGGCTGGGTGTCTTGATGGGTTAAGTGTTGGACTTTTGATTTCGGCTCAGGTCATGATCTCCATTCATGGGATCGAGCCCTGTATTGGGCTCCACACTTATAGCACAGAGCCTGCTTGCGATTCTCTCTCTCCCTCTCTCTCTGCTCCTCCCCCGCTCACACACGCACTCTGTCTCTCAAAGTAAATAAACTTTAAAAAATAATACATAGGGGCACCTGTGTGGCTCAGCTAGTTAATCATCCAACTTTGGCTCAGTCATGATCTCACTGTTCATGGGCTCAAACCCTGCATCCAGCTCTGTGCTGACAGCTCAGAGCCTGGAGCCTGCTTCAGATTCTGTCTCTCCCTCTCTTTCTCTCCCCCTCCCCTGCTTGTGTGCTCTCTCTCTCTCTCTCTCAAAAATAAATAATTAAACATTTAAAAAAAATAAATAATAATTAAATAAACTTAGAGATATTTTTCCTCTTTTTTAAAAGTCTATTTTGTTTGTTTTGACGCGGGGCTTGATCCCATGAACCGGGAGATCATGACTTGAGCCAAAATGCAGAGTCAGATGCTTAACCAACTGAGCTACCCAGGTGCCCCAACTTAGAAATATTTTTAATTGACTTTGAAATTGAGTCAAGGGATCTAAAATCAGCAAACTATTACAAACAGTCAAAAAATTAAAAGACACGGTCTTTAAAAGCATATTCTTGTGTTGGTGGTCAATAATGATTAGAAGGATGTGGAGGCAGGTGCTTCCAGGTTGCTGGCAATGTTTTATTTCTTAAGCTGAGTAGGGTTACACAGGTGTATTCATTTTGGAACGAAAACTGGGAGGAAGGGGTTCCAGAAAGCAGAGTACTCAAATACATGGAAAACAGTCCACAGAAACAATTTCCAGAAGTCCATGAGACATACACGCATGCACATACACACAAAGTCAATCAGGAGCAACATTCAGAGGGAAAGGTGAGAGGCGTTGCCCCAGGGAAGAGGATGTCTGATCTGTAAGAAAGGAATGTTGAAGTCACCCAGAAATGGAAATGGTGGAAGTACCAGTGAGACACTTCAGCCTCCTCAGAAGAAAAGGGCCAGAGTAGATCCTGCTGTTGGAAACATTCATGACCAGAGTTGAAGTTAAACATTTATGAAGAACTAGGGGCTCCTGGGTGGCTCAGTCCGTTAAGCATTCGACTTCAGCTCAGGTCACAATCTCAAAGTTCATGAGTTCGAGCCCCGCATCGGTCTCTGTGCTGACAGCTCAGAGGCTGGGGCCTGCTTTGGATTCTGTGTCTCCCTCTCTGCCCCTCCCCTACTCATGCTGTGTCTCTGTCTCTCAAAAATAAATAAATGTTGGGGAAAAAAAAAACATTTCTGAAGAACTAAAACCACGATTGTTGATGACTGAGGTGTAATTGCCAAGCAGAAACAGTTCTTTTATCTTCCTGTCAAGAAGAATATGGAGTCCATTGTAAAGGATTATGCAAATTATAAGAAATCTTGAGGAAACACAGAAAATAAAGGACTTTATTTTAGTGCTGTTAATGAAGTTGTGGCAGGAATTTAAAAAATAAAGTCTTTAAATAAATAGATAAAATGGGTATACCAATTTATATTCCTATGATTAGTATATAAAGGTTCCAAAGAGAACCTACCAACACCCTGTCTCTATCATCACCAACATTAGCATTTTTGACCTTTTTAAGTTTAGCCATTCTCATGGGTGTGCAGTGTTTTCTCATGAATTTAATTTGCATACATCTAAGAATGAATGACAATGAGCAGCTTTTTCATGTTTTTATTGACCACTGATTTGTGAATTACAGATAGATATATATATAGATTTAGATAGAGATATATATGTAGCTTTCGCCTATCAAAAGCAGTGAAAAAAAAGGGCAAGCATAGCAATATATGACTTACCTTTTTTTTCCCACTGCTTTTGATAGGCAAAAGCTTGTAATTTTGTCAAAGTTCATTTTACCATTTTTTTTTATGATCGGTGTTTCTTGTGTCCTAAAATCTTTGCATACCTCAGAGTCAGATTTTTTTTTTTTTAACATTGTGTACCAGTTGTTCAGCACCATTTGTTGAACAGACTTTCCTCTCCCCATTGAATTGCTGGGTTTCTAAAACCCATTAGAAACCAATGCTGGGTTTCTAAAATTTTAAATTCAGTACCTCAGTTGCATTAGCCACATTTCAAGTACTCAGGAGCTATCCGTGGCTTCTGGCTACCTTATCAGTTAGCACAGACATGAAATGTTTGCAGCATCACAACCTACTGTGGCAGCACTGCTCTAGAATTTCGGGCACAGTACCAACTAAATACTTTGGATTCTGTAAAAGGTCATCTAAACCAACTAACAAAGAGCAGATATAAAGAAGTTAAAAATCAATCACTGAACTGATACACAGTACCTAACAGTCAAATTCAAAGAAACAGAAAGTAGAATGGTGGTTGCCAGGGGTTTGGGAGAAGGGGGAAAGGCGAGTTACTGTGAATGGGGACAAGCTTCAGTTCTGCAAGGTGGAAATAGTTCTGGAGATGGATGGTGGTGATGGTTGCAAAACAACGTGAATGTACTTACTGTCAAAGAAATGTACTCTTAAAGAATTGTTTCAAACGGTAACTAATGCATATTTTACCAATATAAAAAAATTGTAAATTGCTTTTTTCCCCAGCTGTTTTAGGGCAGGGGAGAAGCAATCAGTGTTACTAATGAGCTAATTCTCTCAAATGTATCAGAGGGATACCCAACAAAGGTACAGGAGCCCAGAGCCCTGGAGTATTTCCAGTAGAAGCTCTTCAGCTAATAGGAAAAGAGAGCAAAACAATTGTTATTCTCCTGCTATGTGTTATCCACCTATCAATGTAATACTAAAGATTTCATTAAGTTGTGGGAACACATGACAAGCTAGCGGCAAAAGCAACATACTTTTTAAGTAAAACTTCTCTGAAACAGAACAAATCCCAATCTTTAAGCACTTGATTTTGACAATTTAATAATATTAGTCAATACATATATAAAACACTTTTGTAAAGCATAGACTGAACTATATTAATTCAAAATATTAGGACATGTACGAATAGGAAGCTCTGAGGATCTTGTGCTTTAGTACAATACAAGGTCTGTTTAAATATTTTATTTTAAAATTCTCGTTTAAATCCTTAATAAAGACAATTCCATAATCTTCAACCGATTTGTGGAAATGAAAGGAGCAGTATTAGACGACTTGAAAACACTAATATTAAGAACTTTATGAAAATAATCTTGCTCCCCAGGAGGAAGTATTTGGTGAGATAACCCACCTCTTTATGTGCCTGCTTTGCATTTTTGAGGCCACCTGTATGCGATCCTCTAGGACCTCATCTTTGAGACATCCTAATGAACCTACGGATATCGTTTAGTATTGAAAATATTGTAATAACCTTCGGAACCTTTCAAAAGAAGCGACACTAAGAACTGGAAGTTTTCTTGCAGAAATTGCTCACGGTTTCACATGCGGGTACGTTATTTTTTAATAAATTCCAAAAGAAAGGCTAACAATGATTGAATCTATATTCTAGGTACGGTGTTCAGCATGTAATTATTCTAATCAACAAATTATGTATTGACGCGTCCTATGCAATTTATCTCATTTCACTCCAATCCTATGAAAACTATTATCCCCATTTTATAAAGACGAAAAAGTTCTCAGAGAGTAGTCACATAAGGAATACTAAAACAGAGATCTTGCCCTGGAACTTCAAAGCCAATTCTCCAAACCAACAAACCCAGAAGAATTAACGCTTTCAAATTCTGTTAACTAAAACAGTCCGCCCTGAGAAACCTCGCGATATCACTCAAACTACTACTCCCAACATGCACAGCGGCTTCGGTCCGTCCGCCTATCCCCTTGATTTTGGAGGGCCCCAGCGTGCCTCGAGGCACGAAAGGCAGCCTGGGGGTTGTAGTTCTCGTGGACGCCTACCGGTATTGCCAGCGCGGCAGTGGCGGCTTTCTCGGTTCGGTCCAGCGGGTCTTGTAAGGTAGCTGAGACGGAGAAAGGGCGCGGAACTGGAAAAGGGTGAGTCAGGCACTGTCTACGCGATAAAGGGAGGCGGCGCCGCGGCGTAGAGCTGAGTTAAGTAAGTGCGGCCCCTGCTTATTCAGGGACGCCGCGATCTAGCGCCAGCGAGAAGAGGGCGAGGAGGAGCCAGAGCCCGGTCCTTGCACCCATTCTCGCCCTCGCACCCCGCCGCCATCTCCATCATGCAGTCCCGGGAAGAAGCTCCGCGCTCTCGCCGCCTGGCCAGTCCCCGCGGCGGGAGGAGGCCCAAGAGGATTTCCAAGCCTTCAGTTTCGGCTTTTTTCACGGGCCCGGAGGAGCTGAAGGACACGGCTCATTCTGCAGCCCTGCTGGCGCAGCTGAAGTCTTTCTACGACGCGCGGCTGTTATGTGATGTGACCATAGAGGTGGTGACACCTGGCAGCGGGCCTGGCACCGGCCGCCTTTTTTCCTGCAACCGTAACGTGCTGGCTGCCGCGTGTCCCTACTTCAAGAGCATGTTCACTGGTGGCATGTACGAGAGCCAGCAGGCGAGCGTGACCATGCATGATGTGGATGCCGAGTCCTTCGAGGTGCTGGTCGACTACTGCTACACAGGTCGCGTGTCGCTAAGTGAGGCCAACGTGCAACGCCTTTACGCGGCCTCTGACATGTTGCAGCTCGAGTACGTGCGGGAAGCTTGTGCTTCCTTCCTAGCCCGCCGCCTTGACCTGGCCAACTGCACTGCCATCCTCAAGTTCGCTGATGCCTTCGACCATCACAAGCTGCGATCACAGGCCCAGTCCTTCATCGCCCACAACTTCAAGCAGCTCAGCCGGATGGGTTCAGTTCGGGAGGAGAGTCTGGCAGACCTGAGCTTGGCCCAGCTGTTGGCCGTGCTGCGTCTGGATAGTCTAGACATAGAGAGTGAGCGGACAGTGTGTCACGTAGCGATGCAGTGGTTAGAGACGGCTCCCAAGGAGCGCGGTCCCAACGCTGCGGAGGTCTTCAAGTGTGTCCGCTGGACACACTTCAGAGATGAAGATCAGGATTACCTGGAAGGGCTGCTGACCAAGCCCATTGTGAAGAAGTACTGTCTGGACCTTATCGAAGGGGCCCTGCAGATGCGATATGGTGACATGTTGTACAAGTCTGTGGTACCAAAGCCAGAGAGCAGCAGCAGCTCTGTTGTATCTGTAGCAGAAAATCCACCTCAGAGACTGGGTATGTGTGCCAAGGAGATGGTGATCTTCTTTGGACACCCTAGAGACCCCTTTCTCTGCTATGACCCATACTCAGGGGACATTTACACAATGCCATCCCCTTTAACCAGCTTGGCTCACACTAAGACTATCACCTCCTCAGCTGTCTGTGTCTCTCCAGACCATGACATCTACCTGGCTGCCCAGCCCCGGAAAGACCTGTGGGTGTATAAGCCAGCCCAGAATAGTTGGCAGCAGCTTGCCGACCGCCTGCTGTGTCGCGAGGGCATGGATGTGGCCTACCTCAATGGCTACATCTACATCTTGGGTGGGCGAGACCCGATTACCGGCGTTAAATTGAAGGAAGTAGAATGCTACAGTGTTCAGAGAAACCAGTGGGCACTGGTGGCTCCTGTGCCCCATTCCTTCTATTCCTTTGAACTAATAGTGGTTCAGAACTATCTTTATGCTGTGAACAGTAAGCGCATGCTGTGCTATGATCCTAGCCATAATATGTGGCTGAACTGTGCTTCTCTTAAACGTAGTGACTTTCAGGAAGCCTGTGTCTTCAACGACGAGATCTACTGTATCTGTGACATTCCAGTCATGAAGGTCTATAACCCAGCCAGGGGAGAATGGAGGCGGATTAGTAATATTCCCTTGGACTCAGAGACCCACAACTACCAGATTGTCAATCATGGCCAAAAGTTGCTTCTCATCACTTCTACCACCCCTCAGTGGAAAAAAAACCGGGTGACTGTTTACGAATACGATACCAGGGAAGACCAGTGGATTAACATAGGTACCATGTTAGGTCTTTTGCAGTTTGACTCTGGTTTTATTTGCCTCTGTGCTCGCGTTTATCCTTCCTGCCTTGAACCTGGGCAGAGTTTCATTACTGAGGAAGACGATGCACGGAGTGAATCTAGTACTGAATGGGACTTAGATGGATTCAGTGAGCTGGACTCAGAGTCAGGAAGTTCAAGTTCTTTTTCTGACGATGAAGTCTGGGTGCAGGTAGCACCTCAGCGAAATGCACAGGATCAGCAGGGTTCTTTGTAAATATTTTGAATCACTAAGATGTTTCTACTGCTATGGAATGTATCTTTAAAAGATATCCTTTCCTTTTCCAAAAAAAAAAAAAAATGTTGATTAGGACTGCAGATTTGGTTTAGAAAGGGTTATGTTTGAATTATTAATGTAATGTTACAAAATTTTAACAGTCCAGGAGATCAAACTATATAATAATTTACTGTGCTAAAAGTTGAGATTAAAATATGCAAAAAACAAACTATATAATTGATTAGAATGCTTGGTGGTTTTTTTCATTGTTTGAGTATTTGTTGCACCAGTGGATTGTTTTGGTTAGTTACACTGTTTATATTTTAACGATCTACCTTAGTCTTCTGTTAACTTCATAATTCTGTTTAGTGCTGCAAGGAATTTAACTTTTTAATTTTCATAGTATAAAATTGGACTAGAAGTTGTTTGTAGGGAGTTGAAGGTTTATATTTTCCTTCAGAGTAATGAAAGTAGATTTCCCAAGTTTTGAACTAGCCAGTTTTTAGTATTATAAGTTAATATAGTTTGTTCAATTTGGTTTGGTTTTCTCCTCAATGCAAAGGAAAAAATCGGATATATATAGAGGTTATAAAATAGAGATTTCGTTTTGATAATGTGCAGAATGGTCTTAAGCGATCACAGAAAGTAAAAAAAAAAAAAAATCAGGATTCTACTGCTTTAAAAGAAATTTCACTTTTAATTTTGGAATATAAAATGTATTTTCTAAAAGTGACCATTTTTCTATCTTAAAAAACATCCATTCTGGTAGTGTCACCAATTATTTAAACACCCTTCTAAACCAAAGGAAAAAAAAGAAAAAGAAAAAGTAACTTGCTTTGTAAGATCATATTTTTAATCTATCTCTTGTACATGCTTCATTGAATCAAAGGAACAATCCTTTTGTTCACTGGACATATGCTTGAGTAATGTAAATTTTTATCCATTGGTCATTCCTAGTCTTAAAAAGTTTATATGCTCTCCTAAAATATTTTGGCTGTATAGTTTTGGTGTTCATCTTAGAGGATTCTTCAGCAGGAAATGATTTATTCTTTACTGTTTTTGTGAGGTAATACTGGTTTTGAAAATACGTTTAAGCTAAAAAGAATATTTTATTGAGATCAGTGGTTGCTGCGTCTATCAACTCTAAAATCAAGTGCCAGCAGAGAACTTTAAAACTTTAAGCTGTGTATGGAGCTGTTTTGTGTAGCATTGAAATGTTCTATCAAGTTTTGTCAGTCACTGTATATGATTATCAGCTTGAAGGTATTTTTGTATTAAAAGTTGACAGTTAAAGAACATAAGTGGATGATGGCATTTGGGGCCAATAGTGAAAGTATGTTTCCTCTAAAATATTTCCCTAGCAGTGGTATATATACATGGTTATTTTATTAGGGTATTTCTCTGTGAACCATGCTGCAGTCTTTGTTTTTTGTCTCTTTGTTTGTTTTTGTATCACCATAAAGTAAGGGAAAATCCAGAAATAGAGACTAAATCACACAAAATTGATCTTGTTAAATACAGAGAAATATAGGTGCTTACCTTTTGAGGGTCTCTTAACACATATGATTGTCACAATGCATATCCGTGATAAATGGTGTACATAATATAGATGCTTCTAGCCTATAAATTTTTCTATACCGACGTAGAATCCTCTTTCTGCATCTTTGTTCCACATGTTAATTCCTCTTCTGTTTATTCTCTAGTAGCCGAATGCCAGCATTTTTTACACCATGGCACAGTACTGAGAAGTGTGCTCCAGGATAGGGAACTGAATTTTGAATGAAAAAAGAGAGGGAGAGAGAAAAGGATTTAAAAAAACAAGCACAGAAATGTTTTCTTAGCCATTTTCATTGGGCATCTGAAGAGTCCATGGGACGTTCCTGTTTAACATTATTTCTAGTGAAATAAGATTCTTGCTCTAGCAATATGTTCCTAAGAATGTCTTCCCTCAAAACAGTAAACATGCTCTAGTGGCCTAAGGCTACTTTTTGTTCGTTGTGATATCAGGGATGTTGTTATAAGCACTGGTCTCAGCTTAGAAAGCTGTTTCTTAATAGTGTTATTTTTTGGCCAAATTTCTTCACCAGTAACTTCTTTTTGATAGCTTTTTGTTTTGTTAGGTTGAAGTAGGACAGTGCTGATCTCAACCAGATTATCCATCTGCAGAATTAAGGTATGCAACTAATTGATACAAGACAAATTCTGTAATTTGTCATTTTCATCCTTCGAGTTAAGTACAAGCTAATTAGCAGTAATATCGTGGTTTACAAAGAAGTTTTTTGGGGGAAGAATTTTGGTTTTGTGATATATTTGTGAATTAGGGAATAGATGTTAACCATTATTTTATAGATAAGTGATTTGTATATGGTTAGTTACAAATAAAAATGGCACTAGAACCCAGGCCTTCTGAACTCTTAATTTAGTGTTTCTGATAAATGTAGAATACCCTTGCTTGTGCAGCAAGTGACCCAGCTAGCAATGTTGAAGTCCCTTCTTGATGGGAAAGCAACTTTGTCTCAGTTTTACAATTAATTGACACACCTTTTAGCAAATGCTCAATAAAATATTGTTTGCAGGGGCTCTTCTTTGTGAGATTTAGAAGGATCTTAATTATTTTTTTGTATCTCTATGTCTGAAAAGCTCAGAGAATCCAAATTATTTTACATACTTCAAGTGATAAGTGTCATTGGCATTTTCAGAAGGATAAAAGACTAATTTAGCAAATAATTTGCTTAATTTGGGTTTAGGATTAAATTTAAATGATAGTTCCTTTCTTTCTCATCTAGTTGTAATGTTTTTTCTGCTTTGTACCTGGACCTGATGAATGTGTCGAAAGTTTTTGACTCATTGCCCAGAAAAATGTACATGTTCATGTTTTCATAATTTTAAGGGTGTTATGACACTTCTGAAGTTCTTCCACACACCCAGGATAAGAACACTTGTGACAGAGTCCCAAGAACACTTCTACAAAAGGAATTTACATTTTTTTTCACAAGGCATATTGCTCAAATGTTTGTAAGGGGAGAAAAGCATTATTAAGTCGTTCCCAAAATAGAGCTAAAGAGATATTATATACTTACTATCTGAAAGGGATGTGAATTTTAATGGGTACCTCACAACTGAGACAAATTTGACATTTCTGCAGTGCAAATTTCTTCATGATGATTAACACAAGAATAGTTAAGTAACTATTGGGCGCCTGCGTGGCTCAGTTAAGCGGCCGACTCTTGATTTTGGCTCAAATCGTGAATTCATGGTTCGTGAGTTAGAGCCCTCTGGGGCTCTGTGCTGACAGCTGTGGAGCCTGCTTGGGATTCTCTATCTCCCTCTCTCTTGCCCCTCCCCTACTCGTGCTCTGTCTCAAAAATAAATAAACATTAACAAAAAGAATAGTTAAGTAAATGTAAGTGGTGTAAAGAAATGAATAGATGCTTATAGCCTGTAAATTTTTCTATTCCGACTTAGAATCCTCTTTTTGCGTATATGTTATGCATATGATTACTATCTAGGACAACTGTGTATAACGAGAATTCAAAACAAAATATAGGTTCCAGATGTTTCAAACTGCCAATATCATAGCTTTTTATTAGACATATACCTAAGGAGCAAGAGTTGTTTATCTCCTAATGACCAGGTTAATAGGTGGTTGGAAGAGGGCATCTACCCATAAGAAATCTATTTAAAATATAATCGATTTGCTACTCACTGCTCATTAAACTAGAAACCAGTGCTCTGCCTGATGTCATTTTTATCAATTTGTACTGAAATGAGGAAAATATATAAAACGTGGATGAATGAATTGTAAAATTATTTAATGGAACTTGTTTTAATGTTCATAAGTTAGAAATTTATAAAAAGTTTGCAGCCTTATATTAGTCCATTAAACTTTTTTTTTTCCATTTTCTTAAGTTTATGTATTTTAGAGAGAGAGGGAGAAAATCCCAAGCAGGCACCATGCAGTCAGCAACAGAGCCCGATGTGGGGCTCAAACTCAACAAACTGTGAGATCATGACCTGGGCCCAAATCAAGAGTCAGATGATTGACCGACTGAGCCACCCAGGTGCCCCAGTCCACTAAACTTTTTTTTTTAATTTTTTTTTCAACGTTTTTTATTTATTTTTGGGACAGAGAGAGACAGAGCATGAACGGGGGAGGGGCAGAGAGAGAGGGAGACACAGAATCGGAAACAGGCTCCAGGCTCCGAGCCATCAGCCCAGAGCCTGACGCGGGGCTCGAACTCACGGACCGCGAGATCGTGACCTGGCTGAAGTCGGACGCTTAACCGACCGCGCCACCCAGGCGCCCCCAGTCCACTAAACTTTAAAAGAAAGTTTGTCTTTGAGATTCTAAAGTGTGGTCACCAGAATGTAGACATCTCTAGTCTGCCTACATTTGAACTTTGGGGATCATTTTATGTTGTTTCTTTGCTGTTTCACTTTGCCTCTGTCCTCCCATCAGATCTCACCCACGTCTTCAACAACACCATTTCATCATTACAACTAATTTCAAGAAATATTCATTATAGCAAATATGATGGAGCAGGAAAGTATTAGGAAAAATTATTTCTAGAGAATGTAACTAGCAATCCTAAGAGAATTGATAAGCTACTTTTAGAACCATCAAATGGTTAAATACGTACAAACTAGGTTTTTGTTTGTTGTTTTTTGATGAAGGAGAAAAATGGTGGTCATCAAAGCTGCCAAGTCTTAGAGAACCATATTGGCAATAGGTTCTGTGTCCTTTCCTTGACTCTGGGCCATCCTGTCACCCGTATCTATTCCATCAGCTCCAGTTCCTTGTTTCTTTAACCTTATGGACTAAACATGCCTTAGACACAGGGTGGGTAAGGAACAGATATTGTAGCATATCATTTCCACCATTTTGAGACATTTTCTCAGTAACCGTTCCTACTCTGGATGGTCACCTCTGCAATGGAATTAACAGTTTATAGATTCACCTCCAAAGCAATTTTAGCAGCTTGAAACCACCATATCTTAGTCCAGAGTGTTGAGGGAGGGGAGAGAAAACTATTCCTTAATTCTGAGGTAACTAGCAAATAGCAATGGCTCTTACTTCAAGGCACAGTCTGATCAGAGTCTCAATGTCCTTATGGCTGTCTTTGTATAGAGAAGATACCATGGGGTAATGTTTTCCTCTCAGTTATACACTAGTTATGATCTAGGTGTTGTATGTATGTGGAGACCCTAGAGCTGTTTTAATAAGATAGAGGATTCTCCTATAAAACTCCAGTCTGTTATGTTGCCCCTCATCTAAAAAGTCATGTGAGGACAGGCTCTCTGTTTTCCCATTCTGCTATCCTTAGGGTATAGTTTTGGTCCACATGGTCCAAGCTGGTTTACACTCATGTCCATATTCCAACTATAAGGAAGAGGGGAAGGGGAGGACACGACCCTTCCCTATAAGGGAAGTTGCATACATCGCTTCCAGTCACATGACACTGGCCAGGTCTTAACCACGTAGCCACACTTAACTGCAAGAGGGTCTGGGAGAGGGGTGCCTGGGTTGCTCAGTTGGTTAAGCATCTGACTTCAGCTCAGGGCATGATCTGACAGCTTGTGAGTTTGAGCCCCGTGTCAGGCTCTGCTGACAGCTCGGAGCCTGGAGCCTGCTTGGGATTCTTTTTCTCCTTCTCTCTGCCCCTTCCCTTCTCATTCTCTCTCTCTCGCTCCCTCGCTCTCTCTCTCTCTCTCTCTCTCTCTCCTCTCTCTCTCAAAAATAAACATTAAAAAAAGAGAGAGAGAGTGCCCGGGAGAGGTAGTCTTTTACTCTGGGTCAACATGTATCACGTTAAAATTTACAGGTTCCTTTTTGTAGAATGCTGAAGACAGATATTGTATAAATCGCAATCTCTACTGTATCATCTGTCAGGCTAGATTTTATGACATGGCAGCCAAAATTGTTCCCAGGATGCCCAATACCCACACCCTACCAACTTACAAACCCTAGAGGGAAAACGCAGTATTTTCTGATATCTCTGGCAGATATTCCTGTCTGCATAGCCATCATTTGTAATAGATGAAGTTGGGGGATAAGAATGTTGAGGAAGACAGTTAAGGAAATACCTTCAATAAAGAGTTATAGTTCGTACAGACAGTAATAGTTCCAACAATGGGAATGTTCAGGTTACAGCATGTATTTTGTTTTGACCAGACCCTAGGATTTGAGGGGAAGTCTGGAATGAAAACAACCTGGCAATGTTGGTTAGTTAGGATCAGATCATGGAAGCTTTGTATGCCATGGCAAGGAGTTTTTACATAGAGTGTGAATTTATTGAGAAATTTTAAGTAGGGACTTGACACAATTGAATTTGTTTTCTTGAGACTCTTCTGAATGAATTGACAGTGCAAGACTGGGGGCAAGAATGGTTAAGGGAATGCTGTTGTAGTCCAGTGAGATGATGTGGTCCTCAGTAGGGGCGGCAGTGGTGGGCTTGACTAGGAAGACACAGATATGAAAGGTTAAAGAGATTGAGCTGGACCTATAATTGTATGTTTGGGGATGCAGAGAGCCATCGGGTATATGAGAAAGGAAGGACTATAGACTATCTCCCAAGATTCTTGCTTGGATATTGTGTTAGTGTATAAGCCAAACTTCTGTGCCAAAGAGGCCCTAAGATCAAAGATGGAAACCTGTTTCTGTCCTTTGAGTCCAGAAGTGAGTAGTAATAGGGCTGGCAGGGTGGTTCTGCCCAGTAAGTTCTTCATGAGTCCAGGTTCCTTTATCATTTTTCCTCCAACTCCTAGTGAGTTGTCCTCATCTTCACAGGCAAAGCACACTCACTAGAATTATATCTATATTGTGGCCTGCAGGAAAGAAGAAAGAGGAAATGCAAACAATTCCTTTTTTAATGGACTTTTATATAATTTTGCCATTTTTCACTGGGGAGAACTTAGTCTTATCACCATATCCACCTGCAAGGTCGACTGGGAAATAGTCATTAAAGGGGTAGCTCTGTCCCCAGCTAAAACTCGGTGTCTATTACTAAATAGAAATAAACTAACATATTTTAAAATAGACATGTCCAGGCTTCCTGTATTCAAATACAGGCAATTCACAACAGCATTCAGGCTTTATTGTAATGGTGGTCATTTCAAATCTCCCTCCTTCCACAATAAGTTCACACCCACAAGTTAAATTCCACGTAATCCTAGATAATGATTTTTCACAAACTAATGTGCCCCTGAGATGCCTTACACACACATACACACACACTCACACACACTCATCACATCCTTGTCATTCAGGTCTGCCTCATCCCAAGTATTCCTAGAAATGGCAGAAATTCAGCTTTCAGAGGTCAGGGTTCTCTCCCTGCATGCCTGAACTCGTTTCCAGTCCCCTCTTCTCTGGACACCTACTTACTGCTTAGTCTTTTCACTCATCCCACACCCCAAGAGCTCTCCATATTACCAAAAGGAAAAAGAGAATGAAGAAGGGCAATTAGATGTTTCTGTCATGGTTGACCAAGTGGACAGTGCTGTCAGTGTATTTGAGACTCTAGGAGTCAGATCAGATTTGGAGACACTGGTAGATGCATGGGGTGTCCCATGTCACACCAACTTCTGATTTCAGCTGAAGCTATGGCAGGCACTCCCAGACCATGATAACAGGCCATTTTGCTTTTCTGGCTCAAGGTTTTCTCTTGAAAGATCGTTCTCTTTGGCAGTGCTCTTGCAACAGCACAGGAGTTCAAGGGGAAGTGCATGCCCCCAAAACAGTCCTTAAGCAAGGGATGATGGGAATTGGTAGATCTATGCTACAGCATCCCAGTTTCAAGAAAAGGACAGCTATGCAGTGCCTTGTACATGGATCTTCAGAGGGCCCCCTGCTGGACTGAACCCCAGTCTCTCACCACAGTAATCAGTTCTGTAACACATCTTCCCTGTATTGCTTCAGGGTACAGCCAACCATGTCACATCACAGAAACTTGATTTGGTCACTGGTGGTATTTTGCAAGAAGTTTCAGATTTGAAGATTTGCTTGGGGGCAGAAGCCAAGAAAGAATTAATTAGAATGAGTGAGATGAAGCTTTGCCACGTGCCAAATATAGGTATACCCAGCCACTAAAGGACACAGGCAAGTTCGAGCCTCACAGCCCTTCTTATAACACAACAACAATAAAAAAATTCATGCTCTTATAAAACCTGCGCTGACAAAAATGTTCTGCCTGAATCTAATTAAGCCATTAGAACAAACTTCCAGTTGACAGGAAAGACCTGCCAGAAGGATGAATTAAAATCCCTATAAAAAAGCAATCAGCAAAGTCCAGAATGTGAGATATCCAGCAGGACAACAACACAGTGTCAACGGTAATCTATCTTCCCTCACATGGTAAGATGTGAGGAAGTGGAAAAGCAAGCATGGGCTCTTCTTTGCAAGCTTGGATGGTACCTAGTGAAGGAGAAAATACCTCAGGTCATGGTTTTGGTTGCTTTGAGTCTTAAACACTTTACTATGCGTGGGAAAAAATCCATTGAGAAAATAATGAGGAGCCTGAGCCCAGAAGCTCAGAAGAAGGGAGGAGATGGACCAAAGCACAAGGGCCAGGATCATACCAGAACAAGAGCCACAACCCTTCTTCTTCCAACCTTGGAGGAAGAAAGGGAGGCTTATAGAGAGGGACCTGGCCTGGCTGGCTCAGTCAGAAGAGCGTATGACTCTTGATCTCAGGGTCATGAGTTTGAGCCCCATGTTGGATATAAAGATTACTTCAAATAAATTAAAACTTCAAAAATTTCTTAATAAAAAAGAAATTTAAAAAGAAATAATCTCACAGAGATAGAGATGTATTTCTTAATTCTTTATTTGAATTAGGATGCAAGTTTTTCCGCTGAAAGAAAGGGAACAGCTTGGAGGAGAGGGCGCACCTATTCAAAGGTGAGTTTCATAAGAGCTGGGGAGATAGGGTCAACTTCATCTTTATATCCTTCATAACACCAATCAAAGTGCCTTGAACAGAGTTGAGAAAAACATTTAAGACTGGAGCTGTTACTGTAAAATAGGATTGCGCATATCTTAGATTTTAACAATATAATGTATATTACAAAAATTTCTATTTTAAAAATAATATTTAAGTAGTTTGAATTTCTTTATACAATTATATTGTTTTAGGGAGAGAGAATCTCAAGCAGGCTGCATACCCAGTGCAGAGCCTGATGTGGGGCTTGATCCCACGATTCTGGGATCATGACCTGAGCCGAACTCAAGAGTGGGACCTTCAACTGACTGAGCTACCCAAGACACCCCTTTATATTGTTTTAATCACTAGGTGATTCTTGATTTTTTGTCAATTAGAATCATAGAATACTTTTCTTATTTAAACCTAAAGAACTTTAAATAATATAGCAAGGGTCACACTGCTATTTATTAAGAACACTGAGATTAGAACCATGTTTCCTCTCTCTTAAATCAGGGCACTTTCTAGTGCACCCTCTTGCCTCCCAAGTATCATTTATGATGAAATCTACACCATTTTTCGACATGTACACCACCATAAGCATAGGACTGGGAAAGTAAAATCTCAGTTGTTCTGCTTGAGATATATTCTGTCCTCCAATCTAGTTTTTATGCACCATAGAGCACTAAATCTGGAATCTCTGCACCCCATACTAAGAACTCTGAATAAAGAGATTTCCAGACTTAACACAAAGTCATCTCAGCATAATTGAGGAAGAAAATGAAAAATTAGTTTTAGTTCAAAATAAAACCCAAGAAAACCTCCAGTGATCAAATTATAAATTTTATATATCAAAAGACATGGTATGATTTTTTAGTATTACATTTGATATTTATACTATTTATCTTTAGTATTATATTTTGACCATTTCAGTTCAGATACAGTTCAGTAATCTGAAATCAGAGCACTGAGCTAATTTAATAAATGTCAAAGTTTTCTTATATTTAAATTCACAGCTATGATATTAAATATGTCAAGGTAATAATAAAGTGTACTTTCTCAAACACTACCTCGATTCTATGTGTTTACTGAAAACCTTTTTAATATATGTTTGAGGAGCAATAAAGCAGTCTCTAAATTTGAATCAGTTTGCACAGTATTGAGGTTCAGATTTAAAGATATGATTATGTCATTTTACTTCAAAATATAATCTAAATTTATCAAAAGTCTGTATACATTTCTCATCATGAAATTTTGAATCACAGCTGGAATCAATATGAAAATAACTATGATATAATGTTTGAGGTCTCTGAAATGTCGAAGACTCTTAATATAGTCAGTTTCTGATTTTCTAGGAACTCAGGTCCTTCCTTTTTTCCATGCTGGCTGTCTACCAGCTGTGTTTGTGAATGTTCAAGAGAAGATAAAGGATGGAGAGCTGGAATCAGTCAACCGAATTGCTTGTCAGGAGACTCAGAAGATTTGGAGAAAGGTGAGGCACAACCAAGTATTTAAAATAAGATCTCTAAGCTCAAGATCCTGTTCATTTTTCTCTATGTGGTTACATCAAGTTTTCCCAGCACCATTTGTTAGAGACTCTCCTTCTCTCATTGGGTATTCTTGGCTCCCTTGCCAAATATTGATTGCCTTTATATGCAGGAGTTTTTTTCTGGGCTCTCTATTATGTTCCATTGATCTGTGTGTCTATATTTATGCCAGTGGCATACAGTTATAATTATTATAGTTTTGTAATACAGGCACACTTTGATTTACTGTGCTTTGTTTTATTGTACTTCACAGATATGGGGGGGGGTTGTTTTTTTGTTTTTGTTTTTGTTTTTTACAAATTGAAAGTTTGTGGCATTCCTGCACTGAGTCTATCTATTGGCATCATTTTTCCAATAGCATCTGCTCACTTTGTGTTTCTGTGTCACATTTTGGTAATTCTTGCAATATTTCTGAATTTTCACTCTTACACTTGTTATGGTGGTCTATAATCTTTGGTGTTACTATAGTAACTGTTCTGGGGTACCACAAATCTCACGCATATAAGAGGGAAAACTTAACTGATAAATGTTTTGTGTGTTCTGACTGCTCCACTGACCTGCTGTTTCCCTGTCTTCCTCTCCTTGGGTCTCCCTCTTCCCTGAGATACAACAATATTGAAATTAGGCCATTGAGTAACCCTGCAGTGGCCTCTAAGTGGTCAAAGGAAAGGGAGAGCTGCACTTCTCTCACTTTAAATCAAAAGCTAGAAATGATTATGCTCAGTGAGGAAGGTATGTCAAGAGCCAAAATAGGCCAAAAGCTAGGTCTCTTGCACCAAACAGCTAAGTTTTTAACACAAAGGAAAAGTTCCTAAAGGAAATTAAAAGTGCTACTCCGTTGAACACACGAATGATAAGAAAGTGAAACAGCCTTATTGCTGTTTTAGTGGTCCGGATAGAAGATCAAGCCAGGCACAACATTCCCTTAAGCCAAAGCCTAACCTAGAGTAAAACCCTAACTCTCTTCAGTTCTAGGAAGGCTGAGAGAGGTGAGGAAGCTGCAGAAAAGAATGTGAAGCAAGCAGATATTGATTTATGAGGCTGAAGGAAAGAAGCTGTCTCAGGGCACCTGGGTGGCTCAGTTGGTTAAGCCTTTGACTCTTGATTCCCGCTCAGGTCATGATCTCACAAACCGTGAGCCCAAGCCCTGCGTTGGGCTCCATGCTCACAGCACAGTCTGCTTTGGATTCTCTCTGTCTTTGTCAAAATAAATAAAAATAAACATTAAAAAAAAAAAAAAACCAGAAGCTGTCTCCATAACATAAAAGTGCCAGGTGAAGCAGTAAGTATTGGTATAGAAGCTGCAGCAAGTTATCCAGATCTAACTAAAATAATTAATGAAGGTGGCTACACTAAACAACAGATTTTCAGTGTAGATGAAATAGCCTTCTATTGGAAGAAGGTGCCATCTAGGACTTTCATAACTGCTCTGCTTTTATAAACACACCTTTTCCCTCCTCACTTCCATAACCCTTGCCAACCCTAGACTGTAATCCATACCTATAATTTTTTTTATTAACAGAATGTTATGTAAATGGAACCATATGGTATGTAACCTTCTGAGACTTTTTTTTTCACCCAGCATAATTTTCCTGAGATGTATCCAAGTTTTCTGTTTATCAGTAATTCACTTTTTGATGTAGACATTCCAAATGTAGTAACAATCCCCACAAAATCTTCTCCTCCATAAAAGCAATGAAAACACTAACAAAAACTCTTAAAATAAATTTATTGGAACTATGGAAATTAACTAAAGGCCCGCTACATTCTGAGAAGTGTTTATTCAAGAAAAACAGATGAATCTTAATAAGAACAATAAGTCTGGTGGCATTTTAACACACCCTAATCCCATCCCTCTCTCCTCAGCTTTATGGGAGCCTTAAATTCAACAGTTTCACAACTATAGTACCTGTAAAAAATAGCAATTTAGCAGCCACCAGAGGAGACATAATGGATTTGGAGATCCCTAAAAGCCCTATCCCCAGAGATTTGCCTCTCTGATGGCTCACTTAAAAGCTCCATTACCAGGACTCATCTTTATTTGACCTATTTCAGAGTACACTCTGTGAAAAAAGCTTAACATACAGGGCTTTTGGGGGAAAAAAATCAGTGACACAACAAATCAAAAAAATAGGTAAATTGGACTTAATCAAAATTAAACTTTTGTTCTTCATATGATACCATCAATAAAATTAAAAGACAATGTAAACAGAGAAAATATTGTCAAATTATATATCGGATAAGAGATTTGTGTCTAGAATATATAAAGAACTCATACAATTCAATCATAAAAATATAAACAACCCAATTGAAAGTGAAGAATGGGTTTGTATGGACATTTCTCCAAGTGGCCAACAAGCACAAGAAAAAAATGTTCAACGTCAATAGTCATTAAAGGAAATACAAAATAAAAACCATATTGAGATACCCCTTCATACCCTCATGGATTGCTAGAATCAAAAACAAAATGAGGGGTGCCTGGCTGGCCTAGTCAGTGGATCATGTGACTCTTGATTACAGGGTTGTGGGTTCAAGCCCCTCACCGAGTGTGGAGACTACTTAAAAATAAAATCTTTTTTAAAAAATGAAATGAAATAAACAAGCACATCAAGAAACTGGAAAATAAAAGTTCTGGGAAGGATATGGAAAAAATTACATCCCCATAACCTGCTGCTGGGAACCTAAATGGTGCAGTTGCCTTGGAAAACCATTGGCAGTTCCTCAAAAAGTTAAACAGAGTTACCATATGACCCAACTATCACTTTTAGGCATATACCCAAGAGAATTGAAAACATATATCTAGAAAAAACTGGTACACAAATGTTCATAGAAGCATTATTCATAACTGACAAAGAGTAGAAAAAACTAAATGCCCATCAAGTAATAAATGGATGGAAAAATGCCAATATCAATGCAATGGAATATTATTTGGCCATAAGTAGGACTAGAGTTCTGATACATGTTATGGCTGGATGAACCTTGAAAACATTTTGTTAAGCAAAAGAAGCCAGACACAGAGGACACATATTGTATGATTCCATTTAAATGAAATATCCAGAACAGCCAAAAACACGAAGACAGAAAGTACATTGGTAGTTAACTGGACTGCGGGGCTAAGCATATGGAGTGTCAGGAGGAAACAGACATTCACTGCTAATAGGCATGGAGTTTGGGGAGGGCACTGAAAATATTTTGAAATTCATGGTGATTGTTACACAACATCTAACTAGATTAGATACCTAGTTTTTACATCATGACTATACTAAAATTGAGTGAATTGTAAACTGTAAAATGATGAACTCAGTGGAGACTTCCAAGGAAGATGGTGGAGTGGAGGATCCTAGACTCACCTCGTCCCATGAATACACCTAGATAACACCCACATCAGTGTAAATAACCCAGAAAATGCCCCAAAGCCTGGCAGAACAGTCTCTCCACAGTTAAATATAGACAAGAGACCACACTAAAGAGAGTAGGAAGGATAGAGATGTGACCAGAAGCCACAGTCCCTGGGAGGGAGGGATGCCACTGGGCAAAAAGAAGAGAGAGGAGCAGACCCCCATCAGGTACCCCAGGCATGGGGAACCCACACTAGAAAGACAAATCCCCATAACTTTAACACCTAGAACTTTAAATATCAATCTCAGAGCATGTGCTAGAGGGACGGGGATCTTTGGGTGACTTCTCCATAAACATCTGACTGGTGGGCAAGTGCCATTTCCCTCCCCAAAGCCCCAACCTAGATCTACAGACACCTGTGGTAACCAGCACAGTGCCAAAACTCTCCACCTAACTTGGTAACAGTGTGCCCTGCTACCACCCATGTTCTGCAGATACATGCCCTCCATCCCAGCCTTGGCAAGAGTTTTCCCAGGTACAAGGCCTCTCCCTCAAAGGACCAGCACCAACCTTGCTAACTGCATGTCTAGACCCTGTGTTCTTCTACAGACCTCTTTCCTCCAACATGCCCTTGGCAAGAGTCAATCCAAAGCAGTGCCACAGGCTTGGCACTGTGCAAACAGGAACACCACTCCAAAGTGACTCCTGCCCTAAGGAAAAGGAAAGATAACGACACATATCAGTCTAACTAATGCCCCACCAGTGGGCTGGGGGCAGACATCTGGTCTAACTGCAGGCCACACCCACCAACAAAAGCTTCTCAGAAGACAATACAAGGGGACACCCTGTAGCTCAGAGCTACCACAGCTCTGGCAAATGTCTTATCTGACTCAACACAAGGCCAAGGCAGCCCCAGACTGGCCCACTAGCAACACAGAGATGAAATCTTATCACAAAAGGCAAAGAAAACCATTGCAGATGACTGGACTGAAGGAAAATGTTGTTCACCCACAACAGTAGGATGTATGCAATACACATTAGACAAACCCCTGAAGAATCAGGTTCTGGTGAGCAGGAGACATTGCACTGCAGGGCACTACAGGATCTCTTCTTCCTAAGGCCACTACTTGTAAGAGGGGGAGATGTAGCTGACTTTCCTAACACATAGATACAGAGAATTTGACAAAATGAGGAGACAGAAAAATGTGCCCCAAATAAAAGAACACAAGAGAGCTAATTGAAACAGAGATAAGTAATATGACTAATAGAGAATTTTTTTTCTTGATAGAGTATTTAATAGAGAATTTTTTTTCTTGATAGAGTATTTATTTTTTTTAATATGAAATTTATTGTCAAATTGGTTTCCATACAACACCCAGTGATCATCCCAACAGGTGCCATCCTCAATGCCCATCACCCACTTTCCTCTCCCTCCCCCCCCCCCATCAACCCTCAGTTTATTCTCAGTTTTTAAGTGTCTCTTATGGTTTGGCTCCCTCCCTCTCTAACTTTTTTTTTTCCCTTTCTCCTCCCCCATGGTCTTCTGTTAAGTTTCTCAGGATCCACATAAGAGTGAAAACATACCTGTCTTTCTCTGTATTTAAAGTAATGGTCATAAAGATGCTCACTGGACTGGAGAAGAGAGTGGAGGACATCAGTGAGACCATCAATAAAGAGATGGTGCAGAACCGGTTTGGGATTCTGTCTCTCCTCTCCTCCCCTCCCCAGCTTGTGTGTGTGTTCTCCCTCTCTTTCAAAATAAATAAACTTAAGAAAAAAAATTTTTAAGAGATAGAAAACATAAAAAAGAACCAGAGATGAAGAACTCAATAACTGGAATTTCAAATACACTATGGAAAGCAATCAAGCTGAAGAGAGAGAAAAAAGAATAATAAAAAATGAAAATATATTGAAGGAACTCAGAGAAACCATCAAGCATAATAAGATTACCATTATGGGGGTGCCTGGGTGGCTCGGTCAGTTAAGCTTCCAACTTCAGCTCAGGTCATGATCTCACAGTCCACAAGTTCGAGCCCTGCATCAGGCTCTATGCTGACAGCTCAGAGTCTGGAGCCTGCTTCGGATTCTGTGTCTCCCTCTCTTTCTGCCACTCCCTCATTCACATTCTCTCTCTCTCTCTCTCTCTCAAAAATAAACATTAAAAACATTTTTTAATAAATAAGATTAACATTTATAGGGATCCCAGAAGAAGAGAGAGAAAAAGTTGTGAAAATGTATTTGAAAAAATAATAGTGGAAAACTTAACTGAATCTGGAGAAGGAAACAGACTTCTGGATCCAGAAGGCACACAACCCAACAAAATCAACCCAAGGAGGTCCACACCAAGACACATAGTAATTAAAATGGCAAAAAGTAGGATAAAGAGAATTTTTAAACTACCAAGACAAAAGAATACATTTACATACAAAAGAAACCCCATAAGGCTAACAGCTGATTTAGGAGCAGAAACACTGCATGCTAGAAAAGAGTGGCATGATTCAAAGTGCTGAAAGAAAAGAACCTACAACCAAGAATACTCTATCTAGCAAGGCTAACATTGAGAATAGAAGGAGAAATGAAAAGTTTCCCAGACAAACAAAAGTTAAAGGAATTCATGACCACTAAACCAGACCTATAAGAATTGTTAAAGGGGGTAAGGGCAACTGGGTGGCTCAGTCAGTTAAGTGTCCAACTTTGGCTCAGGTCATGAACTCGCTTTTGTGAGTTTGAGCCCTGTGTGAGGCTCTGTGCTGATAGCTCAGAACCTGGAGCCTGCTTCGGCTTCTGTGTCTCCCTCTCTCTCTGCTCCTCCCCTCCTCACACTCTGTCTCTCTCCCTCTCAAAAATAAATAAAGATTTTTTTTTAATGTAAAGAATTGTTAAAGGGGACTCTTTGAGTGGACAGGAAAAACCATAAACAGGAGTAAGAAGTAGGTAAGACGTAAGAAGGAGTAAGAAGTAGGAAGCACAAAGCAGTAAAAATAAGTATATCGATAAAAATCAAAGGATCCAGAAAACAAAAGGATGTAAACTATGACACCATATACCTAAAATATAGGGGGAAAGGGATAAATAAATTATAGTTTTATAATGGGTTCAAACTAAAGCTACTATCAACTTAATATAGACTGATATGTGCATAAAGTATTATATAATAAACATAATGGCAACTACAAGTTAAAAACCTATCATAAATTTGAAAAATATAAAAAGAATGGAATCCAAGTATATGACTAAAGAAAGTCAGCAAACCATGATAGAAAAGAGAGAAAGAAGAAAGGAACAAAGAACTACAAAAACAAAACATGTAACAAAATGCCAATTAATACATACCTGTAAGTAATTATTTCAAATGTAAATGGTTTAAATGCTCTAATCAAAAGACATAGGGTGATAAAAAAAAAAAAGACATAGGGAAATGGAATAGATGAAAAAGGAAGACTCATATGCTGCCTACAAGAGACTCATTTCAGAGCTAAGGACACATGCAGGTTGAAAGTGACAGGAAGGAAAAGCATTTATCATGCAAATGGAGTGAAAAGAAAGCTGGGACAGCAATGTTTATATCAACAAAATAGACATTAAGACAAAAGGTGTAACAAGAAACAAAGAAGAATACTATATAATCATAAAGAGAACAAAAAGAAGATATAATAATTATAAAGATTTATGCATTGAACATGGGAACACCCAAATACTTACAGCTGCTAATAACAAACATTAAGGAAGTAATCAATAGTAATACCATAATAGTAGGGGACTTTAACACCCGAATTACATCAATGGATACTTCAGACAGAAAATAAAAAAGGAAACAGTGACCTTGAATGACACATTAAACCAGATGGATCTAAAAGATATATTCAGAACACTCCATCCTAAAATAGCAGAATACACATCCTTTTCAAGTGTACATGGAACATACTCTAGAATAGATTGCATAGTAGGCCACAACACAAGTCTCAACAAATGAAAAAGATCGAAGTCATACCATGCATCTTTTCCAACCACAACACTATGAAATTAGAATCAACCACAAAAAAAAAAAAAAAAAAAAAAAAATCTGGAAGGAACACAAATACATAGAGGTTAAATAACATGCTACTAGATGATGAATGAGTCAACAAAGAAATCATAGAGAAAATAAAAAAATACATGGAAGCAAATGAAAACACAATAGTCCAAAATCTTTGGGATATAGGAAAAGCTGTCCTAAGATATAAGTTTATAGAAAAACAGGCCTACCTCAAGAAGCATCTAAATAAACAACTTAAGCTTACACCTGAAGGAGCTAAACAAAAGAATAAACAAAACCAGTAGAAGAAAGAAAATAATAAAGATTAGAACAGAAATAAATGAAATAGAAACTAAAAAATAATAATAAAACAGATCAATGAAACCAGAAGCTAGTTCATTGAAAAGATCAACAAAATTGATAAATACTTAGACTCATTAAAAACAGAGAGGACTAAAAGAAAATCAGAAATGAAAGAGGAGAAATAACAACCAGCACTACAGAAATATAAAGGATAATAAGAGATAATTATGATAAATTTTATGCCAACAAATTGGACAACCTAGAAGAAATGGATAAGTTCCTAGAAACATATAACCTTCTAAAACTGTATCAGGAAAAACTAGAAAATTTGAACAGACTGATTACCAGCAGTTAATTACCCTGATAACAAAACCAGATAAAGACACTGACAGAGAGAGAGAGTGAGAGAGACAGAGAACTACAGGCCAATATCTCTGATGAAGATAGATATAAAAACCTTCATCAAACTATTAGCAAACTGAGGGGTACCTGGGTGGCTCAGTCGGTTAAGCATCTGACTTTGGCTCAGGTCATGATCTCACAGTTCCTGTGTTCGAGCCCCATGTAAAGCTCTGTGCTGACAGCTGGGAGCCTGGAGCCCACTTTGGATTCTGTGTCTCCCTCTCTCTCTGCCCCTGCATTCGTGCTCTCTCTCTCTCTCTCTCTCTCTCTCTCTCTCATAAATAAATAAATAAATACATAAATAAATAAATAAATTTTTGAGAGAGAGAGAGACAGAGCATGAGAGGGGGAGGGGCAGAGAGAGAGAGGGAGACACAGAATTCAAAGCGGGCTCCGGCTCCAAGTTGTCAGCACAGAGCCTGACATGGGGCTCAAACACACGAACTGTGAGATCATGACCTGAGCCAAAGTCAGATGTTTAACCGACTGAGCCACCCAGGTGCTCCCAACAGTACATTAAAAAAATCATTCATCACGATCATGTAGGGTTTATTTCTGAAATGCAAGGGTGGTTCAGTATTCACGAATCCATCAACGTGATATATCACATCAACAAAAGAAAGGATAAAAACTATATGATCATTTCAGGAGATGTAGAATAGCATTTGACAAAGTACAACATCCATTCATGATAAAAACCTTCAACAAAGTAGGTTTATAGGCAACATACTTCAACATAATGAAGACTATATATGCAAAACCCATAGTGAATATCATACTCAATGGTGAAAATCTGGAAGCTTTCCCCTATGATTAGAAACACAACAAAGATGCCCACCCTCACAACGTTTATTCAACATTGTACTGGAAATCCTAGCCACAGCAAGCAGACAACAAAATGAAATAAAATACATCCAAATTGGTAAGGAAGAAGTAAAACTGTCACTATTTGCGGATGGCATGATACTATATAGAGAAAACCCTAAAGACTCCACCAAAACACTACTAGAACTGATAAAATGAATTCAGTGAGGTCTCAGGTTACAAAATCAATATACAGAAATCCATTGCATTTGTATACAGTAATAGTGAAGTAGCAGAAAGAGAAATCAAGAAAATAATTCCATTTATAATTTCACCAAAAATAATAAAATACGTAAGAATAAACTTAACCAAGGTGGTGAAAAACCTGTGCTCTGAAAACAAACACTGATGAAGGAAATTGAAGATGACACAAACAAATGGAAAGATAGTCCATGTTCATGGATTAGGAGAAAAAATATTGTTAAAATGTCCATACTACAAAAATCAATCTACATATTTAATGCAATCGCTATCAAAATACCAAAATTTTTCACAAAATTAGAACAAATAATCTGAAATTTTGTATGGAACCAGAAAAGACCCTGAATAGCCAAGGCAATCTAGAAAAAGAAGATCAAAACTGGAAGTATCAAAATCCCATATTTCAAGTTATACTGCAAATCTGTAGTAATCAAAGTAATATGGTACTGGCACAAAAATACATAAATCAATGGGACAGAATAGAGAGCCCAGAAATAAACCCACGCTTTTATGGTCAATTCATCTTTCACTAAGGAGACAAGAATATGCAATGGGAAAAAGTCTCTTCAATAAATCGTGTGGGAAAACAGGATAGCTACATGCAAAAGAATGAAATTGGACTATTTTCTTATATCATACACAAAAATAAACTCAAAATAGACTAAAGACCTAAATGTGAGACCTGAAACCATGAAAATCCTAGAAGAGAGCTCAGGTAGTAATTTCTCTGACTTGAACATAGCAATATTTTTCTAGATATTCTTCCTGAGGTAAAGGAAACAAAAGCAAAAGCAAACTATTGGGGCTACATCAAAATAAAAAGCTTCACAGTGAAGGAAACAACCAACAAAATTAAAAGACAACCTACTGAATAGGAGAAGATATTTGCAAATGACATATCTGATATATGGTTAGTATCCAAAAATAAAAAGAACTTATACCATTCAACATCAAAGAAAAATCCAATTAATGGGGAGGAGTTAGTTAAGATGGCAGAGTGGTAAGAGGACCCTATGCTTGTCTCATTCTGGAATACAGCTAGATATATATCAAATCATTCTGAACACACAAGAAATCAATCTGAGGACTAAGAGAACAAACTACATGACTAGAGGGAGAAAATAGGCCACATCATGGGAGGTAGGAGATGTGGAGATGTTATTTGGGGGAGAAAAGAATCTTAAGTGCTGTGGACGGAAGGGAGCCCTAATCATGCAAAAAGGGGGAGAGAGCGCACAGCACGCAGGAAATTGCATAAGAAAAACATTTCCCCAAAACAATTGACCGGGAAACCCAAGAAGGGCTGATTATCACAAGTTTTTACAAGCAGCAGAGCTCAAAGACTGAAGTTTCAGAAGTCCATGCCATAATGGGGGTGGAGCCTGGCAAGCCTAGTAATGCTCCTGGGAAGGAGCACATAGGCCTGGGAGTGGACAGTGTGGTCTGAAGATCCTATGGGACACACTGGGAGAGACAGTATCCTTTCTTGGAGTGCATTTGGGACAGGTGCCTCTCAGGAGACAAAAGAGCCCGTGGGCACTATTGCACAGCTCCATTCATTAGCACGAGCAGAGACACTTGCTGAGGACAGCTAACCGGGAAGCCAACTTTTTGCTGCACTTTATCATAAACTCCAAGCCCTTGTATGTTCATGAGACTGCCCTTCTGGGACAAACTGGCACCAGCCATAGTGTGGCAAGACCCTCCCCCAGAGGATCAGAGCAGGTCCCACGCCACACCAAGTCCCTTAAATTTGGAGTTTTGAAATCCTGCTGGTGCACCTGAGATAAAACAGGAGCACTGCGCCTCCAGGTGGGCAGACAGCTCAGACACAGGATGAACACAGGGATCTGAGAGGCCTGTGACACATGAGGTGAGATTGTCCACTCTTCTCTGAGGGCTTCCTGAACAGCAGCGGGCACAAATTCCCCTCTCCAGGGATGAGAGAGAGGGGGCTGATGCATTCCCTCCCTCCCCCCGCCAAGCAACACAGAAGGACTTCTGTGAGCAGCACAGTGCCCAGAGTGGATGTTTGAGTTACTTACACCAAGCCCCACCCCTCTGTACTCTGCAGATGCTTTTTTACTAGGGCAAGTGTGCCTGAGAGCCAGAGTATCAGCCGGCCCCTCCCCCTCCCCCCCAAGACCAGCACAAATCCCCCTTAGGCACCAAGTCTACTGACCAAGGAGTGCTGCAAAGCTTCAGCTCTAGGGGAAATAGGATCTAGCCACTTTTAACAAGCAGACCAAAGCACACCTGGTTAAAACTCGCCACACAATGGACAAAGTCCAAACACTCCCCACTACAGGCAAGGAGAAACTCTGCAGAGGATTCACATAAGTAAAAGAGCAGCCAAAACACACCAGCAGAGTGCACACAGCATACACCAGAAACACTTCCTGGATTGCCACCCCATGGACAATATATGACCTCTACTTAATATAGCCATTACTCTCAGGAGCACAAAACATAACAGGCTTTCCTAACACAGAAGACAGAGAACTAGACAAAATGCCAATATGGAGGAATTCATCCCAAAAGACAGAATAAGAAAAGGTCATGGACAGGGATCTAATCAAAACAGACATAAGTAATATGACTGAACCAAATTTAAAAAAATCAGAAGGATACTGGCTGGGCTTGAGAAAAGCATAGAAGACACCAGGGAGTCCCTTGCTGCAGAGATAAAAGACCTAAAAACTAGTCAAGCCAAAATTAAAAATGCTATAACTGAGATGCACAACTGACTGGTTGTAAGATCACAAATATGGAAGAAGCAGAGGAATATAAAATTATGATATATGATATGAAGTGATATAGAATATAAAATTATGGAAAATAATGCATCAGAAAAGGACAGAAAAATATCGAATCATAAATTTTGACTTAGGAAAAATCAATGACTCCATAAAGGATAAAGGCATTAGTATCATAGGAGTCCCAGAAGAAGAGATTCTTCTTATATAATTATAGCTGAAAACTTCCCTAATCTGGGGAAGGAAACAAATATCCAAATCCAGTAGGCACAGAGAACTCCCATCAAAATCAAAAGCCAGCCAACACAAAGACATATCCTAGTGAAAATTGCAAAATAGAGAGAAAAGGGGGAAATCTTGAAATCAGCAAGGCGGGAAAAAATCCCTATGCAAGGAGAGACGAGTAAGGTTAGCAGGAGATCTATCCACAGAAACTTGGCAGTCCAGAAGGGAGTGGCATGATATATTAAATGTGCTGAATAGGAAAAATACGCCACCAAGAACACTTTATCCAGCAAGCCTGTCATTTGGAATAGAAGGAGAGATAAAGAGCTTCGTAGACAAACAAAAACTAAAGGAGTTCGTGACCACTTTTTTAAAATTTTTTTTAATGTTTTATTTTAAGGAGTTTGTGACCATTAAACCAGCTCTGCAAGAAATATTAAAAGGGAATCTTTGAGTGGGAAGGAAAGATCAAAAACAAAAAGACTAGAAAGGAACAGAGGAAATCTCCAGAAACAACTTTATAGGAAATACAATGGCACTAAATTCATATCTACCAATAATCACTCTGAATGTAAATGGACAAAATGCTCCAATCAAAAGATATAGAATATCAGAATGGATAAAAAAAAAAAAAAAACAAGACCCATCGATAGGCTGCCTATAAGAGACTCATTTTAGACCTAAAGACACCTGCAAATTGAAAGTGAGGGGATGGAGAACCATCTATCATGCTTAATGGATGTCAAAAGAAAGCCAGAGTAGCTATAGTTATATCAGACAAACTAGATTTTAAACCAAAGGCTGTAACGAGATGAAGAAGTGCACTATATCATGAGTAAGGGCTCTATCCCATAAAAAGATCTAACAATTGTAAATATTTATGCCCCAAAATTGGAGTTCCAAATATATAAGTCAATTAATAACATACATAAAGAAACTCACTGAGGCATGCCTAGGTGGCTCTCTTGGTTAAGCATCTGACTCTTTATTTTGGCTCAGGTCATGATCTTATGGTTCATGAGACTGAGCCCAGCATTGGGCAGAGCTTGCTTGGAATTCTCTCTTTCTCCCCTTCTCTCTCTGCCCCTCCCCTACTCACACATTCTCTCCCTCCTCTCTCAAAATAAATATAAACATTAAAAAAAAAGGAACTCACTGATAATAATACAGTAATAGTAGGGGACTTTAACACTCCATTAGAGCAAAGGACAGATCATCTAAGCAGAAAATCAACAAGGAAACAATAGCTTTGAATGACATACTGACCAGATGGATTTAATAGATATATTCAGGACATTTCATCCTAAAGCAACAGAATACACATTCTTTTCGAGTGCACATGGAACATTTTCCAGAATAGATCACATACTGCATCACAAATCAGGCCTCAACAAATACAGACTGAGATCATACCATGCATATTTTCCAACCACAACACTATGAAACTTGAAGTCAACAACAAGAAAAAATGTGGAAAGACCACAAATACATGGAGGCTAAAGAACATCCTACTAAAGAATGAATTGGCGGGGCGCCTTGGTGGCGCAGTCGGTTAGGCGTCCGACTTCAGCCAGGTCACGATCTCGCGGTCCGGGAGTTCGGGCCCCACGTCGGGCTCTGGGCTGATGGCTCAGAGCCTGGAGCCTGTTTCCGATTCTGTGTCTCCCTCTCTCTTTGCCCCTCCCCCGTTCATGCTCTGTCTCTCTCTGTCCCAAAAATAAATAAACGTTGGAAAAGAATGAATTGGCTAACCAGGAAATAAAAAAGAAATTAAAAAAAAATACATGGAAGCAAATGAAAATGAAAACATGACAATCCAAAACCTTTGGGATGCAGCAAATGCGGTCATGAGAAGGAATTATAAAGCAATACAGGCCTACCTCAAGAAGCAAGAAAAGTCCCAAGTGTACAACTTAACCTTCCACCTAAAGGAGCCAGAAAAGGAATAGCAAATAAAGCCTAAAGCCAGCAGAAGAATAATAATAGGGAAATAATAAAGATTAGAACTGAAATAATAAAGATTAGAACAGAAATAAATAGAAACATAGAAACAAGAAAATCTAATTAATAAATGGGCAGAATACATGAATAGACATGTCTCCAAACAAGACATACAGATGGCTGACACATGACACATCACTCATCATCAGGGAAATTCAAATCAAAACCAAAATGAGATATCACCTCTCATCTGTCAGAATGGCTAAAATCAAAAACACAAGAAATAACAAGTGCTGGTGAGGACATGGAGAAAAAAGAATGCTCATGCACTGTTGGTGAGCATGCCAACTTGTTCAGCCACTCTGGAAAACAGTATGGAGGTTCCTCAAAAAATTAAAAATAGAAATACCAGGGTGCCTGGGTGGCTCAATAGATTAAGTGTCTGGCTCTTGATGTCAGCCCAGGTTATGATCTCATGGTTTGTGAGATCTGTTTGCTGTTCTGACAGCGTGGAACCTGCTTGGGATTCTCTCTCCCCCCTCTATCTGCCCCTCCTCTGTGCTTTCTCTCTCTCTTTCTCTAAACAAATAACTTAAAAAAAATAGAAATACCGTATGATCTAGTAATTCCACTACTGAGTATTTATCCAAAGAATATGAAAACACTATTTGAAAGATATATGCATCCTTATGTTTATTGTAGCATTATTTACAATAGCCAACTTATAGAAGCAACTCAAGTGTCCATCAATAGGTGAATGGATAAAGAAGTGGTAGTATTATACACAATGGATTATTATCCAGCCATTAAAAAGAATGAAATCTTGCCATTTGCAACAACATGAAAGGTTCTAGAAGGTATAGCGCTAAGTGAAATAAGACAACCAGAGAAAGATGAATACCACATGACTTCACTCATATGTAGAATTTAAGAAACAAAACAAATTAACAAAGGAAAAAAGAAGAGACAATCCAAAAAACAGACTCTTAACTATAGAGGACAGATGGTTATAAGAAGGGAGGTAGATGGGGGTGGAGGAAATAGGTAAAAGGGATTAAGAGTCACACATATCATGATGAGCACTGAGTAATGTAAAGAATTGTGTTTTTTTTTTAATTTTTTTTTCAACGTTTATTTATTTTTGGGACAGAGAGAGACAGAGCATGAACAGGGGAGGGGCAGAGAGAGAGGGAGACACAGAATCGGAAACAGGCTCCAGGCTCCGAGCCATCAGCCCAGAGCCTGACGCGGGGCTCAAACTCACGGAGCGCGAGATCGTGACCTGGCTGAAGTCGGATGCTTAACCGACTGCGCCACCCAGGCGCCCCAAGAATTGTTGAATCACTATATTATACACCTGAAACTAATATAACATTGTATGTTAATCATACAATATTAAAATTTAATAAATAAGTAACTAAATAAGATTAACTTTATGGTATGTGAATTTATATCTCAATAAAGCTTTTATCTTTTTTAAAAATACTTAATTTCCTTTTCATTGCTGAAGAGTACATACAATGTATGTTCCACAGTTTGTTTACCCATTCACCAACTGAAAGACATTTAGGTTTGTTGCCAATTTTTGACTATTATTAGTAAAGGAATGATTGATATGAAAAAATACCCAGTTTTGAAATACACAAACAATTCTTATTCTCATGTTGAATCCACCCAATTTGACCCAAAAAAATAATAATGCTTTAGTTAGCAGTTTTGTTTCTTTTTTTTTTAATGTTTATTTTTTGAGAGAGAGAGAGAGACACAGTGTGAGCAGGGGAGGGGCAGATAGAGAGGGAGACGCAGGATCCAAAGCAGATTCCAGGCTCCCAGCTATTAGCACAGAGCCCCATGCGGGGCTCGAACCCACGAACCTTGAGATCATGACCTGAATGGAGGTCAGATGCTTAACCGACTGAGCCACTCAGGCTCCCCTAGCAGTTTTGTTTCTTTTCTTTTTTAGTTGTTGTTGTTGTTGTTGTTGTTTAGTGTTTATTTATTTTGAGAAAGAGAGAGCAGGGGAGGGGCAGAGAGAGAGGGAGACAGAGAATCTGAAGCAGGTTCCATGCTGTCAGCACAAAGCCCAATGCAGGGCTCGAACCCACAGACCATGAGATCATGACCTGAGCTAAATTTGGACACTTAACCAATTGAGTCACCCAGGTGCCCCAGCAGTTTTGTTTCTTAAATATTTTGTATTAATAAACTGTAAGACCCATTCTCTATTTCTTCACTTTACTAAAGCTTATACTTAAAGTCACTACTTATAATATATCCATATTCTGTACTGGAATATAGAGAGAACAGGAGTTCTCTGCTTTGTCGAGTGTCAGGGTCTGTTGTTTTATTTCCTATAAAGCTCTTCTCACGTGTTGGAAATATTACTGTATTGATGCGTATACTCTTTGTTTTCTATCTCCTCCACTAGAATGTGCCCTCCATCAAAAAAGAGGCCATGTTTATTTTTTTCACCTGTTCCTAGCATTGCATCATACATAGAATTGGTGCTCACTATTGAAGAAATAAATGAATGTGTTTGGTGGTTGTTTGCATTTATATGACAAACACCTACGTTTATAGATCTCATACTTCAGTGAGTTATCTATCTTTGAGAGAAAGCTATTTATTATTGCACCATTTTTTTCTGGTTGTTATAGCAACCCACTGTCCTCCAGAGCTACAAGTTAATTCTGATGTATTTATTTTCCCAGAAGAACAAACAGCATTTTCAGTTATGAAATAATGATGCTGTTATAAATCACATTTGTCATACTATAAAGGGGGCATTGGAGGTTTTCTCTTTATCTTTTATGAAGATGGCAGAAGACTAGAAACTAAAAGAAATCTGTTCAATCCAATATATGCTAGGAAAAAAACCAACCAAACAAAGCAGTATGACCCTCATCTCTACCCCTACCCCTTTTTATATTTCCTCCAAGTTCTCCACGTTTCCACAAGCATCTGTGTATTTGGTTGTGTTTTTTATACAAACTGTTAAAGCTTCAACAAAATTTATCTTCAACATCCTAGTCTCATTAAATGAAATAATGTATGTAGTATATAATACGTTTAGCATGAAGTATATTATCAATAAATATTAGTGCTTAATAATATTATAGACAAAATGTTCAGCATACCATAAGAGGTATCAGTCACACCAAGAACCAAAAATATCACAACTTGAATAAGACAATCAACTAAAGTCAACATACATGAATCGTAAGTTCAAATTAAGTTACTACAGTAACTTACTATAACGTCTCCTGAAGTGACTGGAAAAAAAATTTAAAAATCTCAGCAAAGAGATCAAACTTATAAAAAAATACCAAGTGGAAATTATAAAATTAAAAGATACAGTAATGGAAATAAAACAACTGTTCTACTGGATGGACCCAAAAGTATAGTGGTGATAACAGAAGATAGAATCAGTTTCGTTCAGGAAAGATCAGTAGAATTCATTCAATTCAAAAAACAGACAGTAAAGTTAACTAGAGGAAAAAATGAACAGAGCCTCAGGGACCTGTGGGACAATAACAAAATAGCCAACATTTGTATTATTAAAGTCCCAATGAAGATGGGTGGGGGAGGAATATATATGAAAATATATATATATTTAGTTCAAGACTCTTCCTCCCCATCCCCCTTCATGGGACGTTAATTATATATATATATATATATATATATATATATATATATATGAGGAAATAATATACATTTACATATGTGTGTACATTTACATACATTTACATTTATATGTATATGTATATATATTATAATATATATGTATATTTGAGGAAATAATTGCTGAAAATTTCCCATATTTGTACACAAACTTACATAATCAAGAAGCTGAGCAAACCCCAAATGGGATAAACCTAAAGAAATCCATTCCATGACACATCATAATTAAAATTCTTGAGGGGCGCCTGGGTGGCTCAGTCGGTTAAGCATCCGACTTCGGCTCAGGTCATGATCTCACGGTCCCTGGGTTCGAGCCCCACGTTGGGCTCTGTGCTGACAGTTCAGAGCCTGGAGCCTGTTTCAGATTCTGTGTCTCCCTCTCTTTCTGACCCTCCCCCTGTTCATGCTCTGTCTCTCTCTGTCTCAAAAATAAATAAACGTTAAAAAAAATTTTTTAAAAATTCTTGAAACTAATGACAGAGAAAAACTCTTTAAAGAAGCCAGAAAGAAATGACTGATTGCCTATAGGACAATATCAATCCATCAGTGGATTTCTCATCTGAAACCATGGAGAATGGAAGGAAGTGGCACAGCACTTTTTTAATATTAAAAGAAAAGAACTATCAACTGTAGAGCCTACACCCAGCAAAATCATCCTCTAGAAAGAAAGGGGAAATAAAGACATTCTCAGATGAAGGAAAAATAAAAGAAATTGTTGCTAGCAGATCTATTCTTAAAGACTGGAAAAGAAATTATAAAAGAAAGTATCTTGTATTAGGAAGGAAGAAGGAACAGAGAAACCAGAAATATGAATACACACAAAAGTATGTTATTAATCATACAATGGCATATTTTATAAATCATAACATTTGTAAATCATATTTGATGATTGAAAAAAATTATAACACCACCTGATATTCAAGATAATGATGATTAAAAGTAGATTTCCACACTTCACTCAAAAATGGTAAAACATTGATTATAGTAGGCTGTGATAAGTCACATATGTATATTTTAATACCAAAGCAACCACTAAAAAACATACAGGGGCTCCTGGGTGGCTCAGTCAGTAAGCATCTGGCTCTTGATTTCAGCTCAGGTCATGAACTCAAGATTTGTGAGATCCAGCCTTGCGTCAGACAGGCTCTGTGCTGGCACTTGGGATTCTCTCTCTCCCTCTCTATTTCTGCCCCTTCCCTGCTCATGTGAAAGAAGAAAGAAAGAAAGAAGAAAGAAAGAAAGAAAGAAAGAAAGAAAGAAAGAAACGAAAGAAGGAAGAAAAGAGAAAGAAACATTATAAAAACATACACATATATGCATTCAAAAATACTACAAATAAATACAAATGAATCCCCCAAAATTCACAGGATGGCAAGAAAAGAGAAAAAGAGGAAAACCCACAAGAACCAGAGAAAACAAAGAGAAAATAAATAATAAAATGGGAGGCTTAAATGCTAGCATATCAATAATCACCTTAAATGCAAATGGTCTAAATATACCAATCAAAAGAGAAAGACAAGCAGAATAGATAAAAAACATGACCTCATCATATACTGTTTATAAGAAACTCATTTCAGATTCAAGGACACAGCTAGAGTAAAATAAAAGTTTGTAAAAACATACACTACACAAATACCAATTTTTAAAAAGCATAAGTGACTATATTAATATCTGAAATAGTAGATGGTAGAGCAAAGAAAATTTCTAAAGTAGAACGGAGATGATAAAAGGAAATAATACATAAGAAGAAAATCAACAGACTAGGAAAACATTAATGATCTTTAATGTGTATGAACCAAACAACTGAGTTTGAAATACCTGAAACCAAAACTAATAAAACTGAATGGAAAAATAGGCAACACTTCATTTATTATTAGGGAATTCAAGATGATCTCTCAACAACAATTACTAGATTGAAAACAAACAAGGATAGAGAAGATTTGAACAACACAACTAGTCGAGGAGTCACCTATCACTCCACCCAATAATAACAATACACATTTCTTTTTGTTTGCCCATGGAACAATTACCAAGATCTATCATGTCTTATACCATAAAACAAACCTTGGTGCACCTGGGTGGCTCAGTCAGTTAAGCATCCAACTCTTGATTTCAGCTCAAGTCATAATCTCAGGGTCATAAGATCAGATCAAGCTCCCAGTTGGGCTTTGGGCTGGGCATGGAGCCTGCTTAAGATTCAGTCTCTCCCTCTTCCTTTGCCCCTCCCCCATGCTCAGGAACTCACGTGCACACTTTCTCTCTCTCATGAACTCATGCGCACCCGCGCTCTCTCTCTGGGAAAAAAAAAAAAAAGAAAGAAAGGAAAGAAAAAAAAAAAACTTTCACAAATGTATAGTAAGTCAAATCACACAGTGTATATTTTCTGGACCTTTGGAATCAAACTAAAAATCAATATCTAGAATGACAGTAAGATGATCTCTAACCGCACAGAAATTAAAACAACACAACTTAAAATAACCATGCATCAGAGGAAATCGCAAAGAATGTTTAAAATTTTTTTTAATGTTTATTTATTTTTCTAGAGAGAGAGAGAGAGACAGAGTGAGAGCAGGAGAGGGGCAGAGAGAGACACACACACAGAATCTGAAGCAGGCTCCAGGTTCTGAGCTGTCAGCACAGAGCCCACAATGGGGCTCAAACTCACAAACTGCAAGATCATGACCTGAGCGGAAGTTGGACGCCTAACCAACTGAGCCACCCAGATGCCCCAGCTCAAAGAATATTTTAAAATAGAATTGCCTGAAAATAAAAATACGGCATACCAAAATTTGTTGGATGCAGATAAAACATTGTTGAGAATGAGATTTGTAGCATTAAATGCTTACATTAGACATGACAAAAGGACTCAAGTCACTAATCTAAATGTTTACTTAAGGCGGAATTCCTGGCTGGCTCAGCCAGTGGAGCTTGCATCTCTTGATCTTGGGGTCATAAGTTCGAGCCCCACGTTGGGTGTAAAGATTACTTAAATAAATAAATTTAAAATAAGTTTTTGCTTAAGACACCGGCAAAAGAAGAGGAAAATAAATCCAAATAAGTAAAAGGAAGGAACTCATATAGATCAAAGCAGTAATTAATTACATTGAAAATAAGAGAGCAATAGAGAAAATCAATGAAGTAAGAGAATGGTTTGTTTTAAAATCAATAGAATTGATAAAATTTAGTAAGACTGACAAAAATTAAAAGAGAGAAAACACATATTACCAATATAAGGAATGAAACATGGATGTCACTACATATGCAGCACTTAGATAATAAGGGAATACTATGGAAAACATTACATTCATAAATATGACAACTTAGAAGTAATGGACCCCTTTTCAAAAACCACAGACTACAAAACTCAACAAAACTCAGGATGAAATAGATTATATCAATTTAGAGCTTTATACCAATTTTTAAAATTGAATTTATTTAAATAGCACCTAAAAAAAGAAATTTACAGTCCCAGATGATTTCACTGCAGAATTCTACCAATCATTTAAAGAATTAACACCAATTTCACACTATCTCTTCCAAAAGAGAAGAGAACACTTTCCAATTCATTTTGGGAGGGCAGTTACACCCTGATATCAAAACCAAACCATACAAGTACAAAAAAGAAAACTGCAGGCAAATATTTCTCATGAACGTAGATGTAAAAATTCTCAACAAAATATTAGCAAAGTGAGCACAATAATTGTATAAAAATAAATTATGCACTATGACCAAGTGGGATTTATTCCAGGTTTGTAAGCCTGGTTCAAAATTTGAAAAATCAATGTAATACACCAGATCAACAAAGTAAAAAAGAAAAATTATATGATTACATTAATTGATGCAGAAAAAGTAGTTGACAAATTCCAACATCCATTCATGATTAAAAAAAAAAAGTTATAAGGAGTGATACCATGGAAATGGTAGAGTGGAGAGATCTAAGAACCCATCCTTCCACTGAAGCAAGCAGTAAGCTGACAAAAAATGACAGAATCCATTTCTTTGGAACTCTGAAATCTAAGCATAATCTTACAGTAACCAGGAAAGTGCTTAGTGAAGAGACTGTGAAACTTCAATAGGAAAACATTATGTTCTTATTTACCCACCTATCATCTCCATTTCCCAGCTAAGTGGTGGCTATGCAAATGGCAGCTTGAAATCGAGGTGCACCTTGCTGGTGCTATGGGGGCAATGTGGATTTTGTTCTCAAAAAATTGCAGTAATGCATTTTGGTCTGCCTGGTGATCAGCATAGAGGCTGACTTTTGTTTTATTCCCATTGGGCTGGAACAACTACCCAGGAGACATATGACAAAAACATTTAAAGGTATAGACCACCCATAGCCACCTGAGCCAAGAGACAGCAGAGGTAGTAAAGCCTGGGAAGATCCAGAGCTTGGAAAGTAAGAGGCTGTGGAAGAAGATTCTTGTGGGAATAAGGGCTTTGAAGGGCTACTGTATATACCATGGAATACAAAGTTCAACATATGCCTAGAGCCATCATCTTGGTCAGAAAAGATTTGAGATGACCATTGGCTTGCACCTCTGGCTAATTTTTGAACAAACAGGAAGGCAGAGTTGGAGATAAAGGCTAAGGCAGAGTTGGAGGCAAGTTGGTGTGGTGTTGAAGAAGTGCCCTAGCTTAGTTTCAATCTACAAATAACAGGTGAGTATTGTTTTTCTTCTTCCTTTGGCCTCACATGTTTAAGGAAATCTGTCAGCCTTGTTGGCTAACTGCTGAAATAACAGAAAAGAGACTTCAGTGACCACACATGACACCAAAGACAGTGTTTGCAAAGATAGTTTGGAAAAGCCACTAAACAAGGACAAGTGCTCACCTCAACAATCAACAACAGAACATCATGGAGAAGAGGAGATTCTGACTTCCAGAGTTACTTAATTATAATATTCAAAATATTTGGTTTTCAACAAAAAAATTACAAGGCATGAAAAGAAACAGGAAAGCATAGTCCACTTGCATGAAAAAAAAAATTTGACATAAACTATCCCTGAGGAAACCCAGACACTAGATAGAGAAGGACTTTAAGACAGCTGTCTTAAAAAAAAAAAAAAAAAAAAAAAGACAGCTGTCTTAAATATGTTCGAAGAGTTAAAGGACACCGTAGACAAAAATATAAAGGAAACCTGGAGGGGGACCTGGGTGGCTCAGTCAGTTAAGCACCCAACTTTGGCTCAGGTCATGATCTCCTGGTTTGTGGGTTCGAGCCCCACGTCAGGCTCTCTGCTCTCAATGTTGAGTCAGCTTCAGATCCTCTGTCCACTCTCTCTCCACCCCTCTTCCACTCACTCTCTTTCAAAAATAAAAACCAAAAATAACTAAAAATAAAACAATAAAGGAAACCTGGAAAACAATATGTGAGTAAAATGAAAATATCAATAAAGATGTAGAAATTACAAAATGAAACCAATGTAGAAATTACAAAATTACAAAATTACAAAATGAAAATGTAATTTGTACAAAATTACAAATAGAAACTCTGGAGTTGACAAGTAAAATAATTGAAATGAAAAAGTCGCTAGAGGGCTTTAACAGCAGATTTGAGAAGCAGAAGAAAAAAAAATCGGCAAACTATAGGACTATTGAAATGACATTGTGAAGAGAAGAAAAATTAACATAAAATTAACATAACCTAAATGATCTTGGGGACACCGTGAAGAATACCAATATTCTCTGGGAGTCCCAGACAGAAATGAGAGAAAGAAAAACGGGGACAGAAAGAATACTGCAGGAAATACTGCCCAAAAACTTACGAACTTTGATTAAAAACTGAATCTACACATCCAAGTAGTTTAATGAACTCCACATATGATAAGCTCAAAGAGACTGACACTGAGACACACAGCCAAAAATTTGAAAGACAAAGACAAACAGAATCTTGTAAGTAGCAACAGACAAGCAACTTCACACATAGAAGGGATCCACAATACAATTAATATCCAATTTGTTATCAGAAACCCTGGAGCCCAGAAAGCAGTGGGATAACATATTTGAAGTACTGAAAGGGGAAAACAATTGTCACCTGAGAATTCTGGCAACACTTTCTTTCAAAAATAAAAGAGAAATTAAGACATTCATAGATAAACAAAAACTGAAGGAGTTAGTTGCTAGTACACCCGCCCTACATGAAATGCTAAAGGGAATCCTTTTGACTGTACTGAAAGGACACTAAATAGTAACTTGAAGTCATACAAAAAAATAAAGAACTCTGGTAAAGATAGTTACATGGGTAAATATAAAGCATTCTGTTAATGTTGTAATACCTTCTTTCCTCCTATATTATTTAAAGCACATGCAAAAAAAATTATAAATCTATGCTAATAAGCATGCAATATGTGAAGATGCAATTCATGACTATAACAACACAGAGGACAAGGGTGCATGGGTGGCTCAGTCAGTTAAGTATCCAACCCTTAGTTTCGGCTCAGGTCATGATCTCAGAGTTTGTCAATCCAAGTTCCACCTTGCACTGACAGTGGAGATCCTGTTTGAGATTCTCTCTCTCCCTCTCTTTCTGCCCCTTCCTGGCACTCTCTCTCTCTCTCTCTCTCTCTCTCTCTCTCTCTCTCAAACTAAATAAACTCAATAACAACAACAACAGAGGACAGAGCAGTATGGGAACAGAGTTTCTGTATGCTATTGAAACCAAATTGGAACTGATTCCAACTAGATTGTTATAAATTTAGCATGTTAATTATAATCACCATAATAACCATTTAGAAAATAACTATAAAATAAAAAAGAAATTGAGAAGGAAATAAAAATGTTATACTAGGGGCACCTGGGTGGCGCAGTCGGTTAAGCGTCCGACTTCAGCCAGGTCACGATCTCGCGGTCCGGAAGTTCGAGCCCCGCGTCAGGCTCTGGGCTGGTGGCTCAGAGCCTGGAGCCTGTTTCCGATTCTGTGTCTCCCTCTCTCTCTGCCCCTCCCCCGTTCATGCTCTGTCTCTCTCTGTCCCAAAAATAAATAAACATTGAAAAAAAAAATTTAAAAAAAAAATGTTATACTAAAAAAAAACTTAAACACAAAAGGCTATATGTAAGGAACAAAATGAACAACCAAAAAGCTCATAGAAAATAGCAAAATGGCAGAAGTTAGTGTTTGCTTATCAGTACTTTAAATGGGAAGAGATTAAACTCACCATTAAAAGATAGATTGAGGGGCGCCTGGGTGGCGCAGTCGGTTAAGCGTCTGACTTCAGCCAGGTCACGATCTCGCGGTCCGTGAGTTCGAGCCCCGCGTCGGGCTCTGGGCTGATGGCTCAGAGCCTGGAGCCTGTTTCGATTCTGTGTCTCCCTCTCTCTCTGCCCCTCCCCCATTCATGCTCTGTCTCTCTCTGTCCCAAAAAAAAAAAAAAAAAAAAAGATAGATTGGAAGAATGGATTTTAAAAATAATTCATATTATGAAATTAATAATTCATGATATTATGAATGATAATTCACTTACATTGAAAGTGAAAGAGTGAGAAAAAATATTCTATGCAAATAATAACTAAAGGATAGCAGGAGTGACAATACTAATATCAAAAAATATATACTTTAGGTCAAAATTAATACAGGAGGGGGACACTTGGGTGGCTCAGTCTGTTAGACGTCTGACTTGGGCTCAGGTTATGATCTCACAGTTCATGGGTTCAAGCCCTGCATTGGCTCTGTGCTAACAGCTCAGAGCCTGGAGCCTGCTTTGGATTCTGTGTCTCCCTCTCTCTCTGCCCCTCCCCTGCTCATGCTCTGTCTCTGTCTTTCTCAAAAAATAAATAATAAACATTAAAAAATAAAAAAAAAATTAATACAGGAGAAAAAGAAGAATACTATATATTGAGGAAAGGGCTAATTCATTAGGAATATACAACACAACAATTTCAAATATATATACACCACTAGCAGAGCCCCATAATACATGAAGGAAACATTAAAAGGGAGACTTAAAGGGAGAAATAGTCAACTCTGCATAATCATTTGAGACTTCAATAACTCATTTTTTTTAAATATTCTTTTCTTGGGGCGCCTGGGTGGCGCAGTCGGTTGAGCGTCCGACTTCAGCCAGGTCACAATCTCGCAGTCCGTGAGTTCGAGCCCCGCGTCAGGCTCTGGGCTGATGGCTCAGAGGCTGGAGCCTGTTTCCGATTCTGTGTCTCCCTCTCTCTCTGCCCCTCCCCCGTTCATGCTCTGTCTCTCTCTGTCCCAAAAATAAATAAACGTTGAAAAAAAAATTTTTTTTTTAATTCTTTTCTTATAAGTTTATTTATTTTTGAGAGAGAGTGCATGCGAGCAGGGGAAGGGCAGAAAGAGGGGGAGACAGAGAATCCAAAGCAGGCTCCATACTGTCAGCACAGAGCCCCATGTGGAGTTCAAACTCACGAATCGAACCATGAGATCATGTCCTAAGCTGAAGCCTGAGGCTCAACTGACTAAGCCACCCAGGTGCCCCAATAACTCATTTTTAATAATGGATAAAACATCTAGATAAAAGGTCTATAAATAAATAGAGGTCTTGAATGACACTAAACATCAATTAGACCTGACATACATTACATATAAAACATTCCACTCACCATAGCAGAATATACAGTTATCAAGTATACATGGAACATTCTCCAGGATAGATATTTTAGGCCACAAATTATACAAAGCACTTCCTCTAAACACCATGGAATGAAGCTAGAAACCAATAACTGAAGGAAAACTAGAAATTCACAAATGTGTTGAAATTAAACAACACCCTTTTAAATAATCAATGGGTCAGAGAAGAAATCAACAAGGGAAATATGAAGGTACTCGGATATGAATTAAAATGAAAACACATGGGATACAGCAAAGACAGTGCTCAGAGTGACATTTATAGTTATAACTGCCTACATTAAAAAATAAATAAGATCACACGTCAACAACCTAGCTCTACAATTTAAGGAACTAGAAAGAAAAAAAAATATTAAATACTGAAGAAAATTAAAAAGATTAGAGTGCAGATAAATGAAATGGAGAGTAAAAAAACAATAGAGAGTATTAAAGAAACCAAAAGTTGATTCTTGAAAAGGTCAGGAAAATTGACAAACTTAACTAGACTGACTAAGAAAAAAGGGAGAAGGCACAAATAACTAAAACTAGAAATAAAAGTTAGAACATCAATATTAACCTTACAGAATTAAAAAGGATTATGGTAGAGCCTGATTTGGATTCTGTGTCTTCCTCTCTCTCTGCCCCTCCCCAACTAGCACTCATCTCTCTGTCTCTTAAAAATAAATAAACATTCAAAAAAATTGTTTTAAGGATTGTGAAAGAATACCATGAGCCCACATCAGGCTCTGTGCTGTCTGACAGCTCGAGCGTGGAGCCTGCTTCAGATTCTGTGTCTCCCTCTCTCTCTGTCCCTCTCCCCGTGTGCTCTCTCTCTCAAAAATAAATAAAAAATTTTAAAAACAAACAAAAAAACACTTTTGAAGCTCACATTCAGAGGTATAGGCTCACTAAAAGATTGAGACCTAATCACACCCTACCACAAGCCTATTTACAGGAGTATATCATGTCTGGCTATCAAGAAAAAACTGAAAGTCATACTAGAAGGCAAAAAACACAATCTGTAGAGACACAACAAGTATCAGAACCAGACAGGGCAGTGATGTTGAAATTATCAGACCAGGAATTGAAAACAACTATAAATAGTATTCTAAGGGCTACTCTAATATTCTAACTATAATAATATTCCACAGATAAAGTAAACAGCATGTAAGAACTGAAAGGTAAAGAGATGGAAATTCTAAGACCCAAAAAGAAATGCTAGAGATCAAAACAACTGTAGGAGAAATGAAGAGTGCCTTTGATGGGCTTATTGGTAGACTGGACACAGCTGAGGAAAGAATCTCTGAGCTTGAAGATATATCAATAGAAATTTTGAAGACTGAAAACCAAAGAGAACAAAGATAGTGGGGTGGGGGTCAGGAGTGGGGAGGAGAATGGAATAGAATAACCAAGGACCGTGGGACAACTACAAAAGGTGTAACATACACAAAATGGATTTAATCCTTTTCAAGTTAATTGTTGTGTATGGGTCTAATTTCATTCTTTTGCATGTGGTTATCCATTTTTCAACACCAATTGAAGAGACTATTCTTTACCCATTGTGTATTCTTTCCCTTGTCAAAGATTAGTTCACCATATATGCAGAGGTTCATTTTTGGGCTTTCTATTCTGTTCCATTGGTTTATCTGTTTTTATACCAATACCATACTCTTGTGATGACTGTAACTTTGTAGGATACAGTTCCTTGAACAACATGGGTCTGAACTGCATGGGTCCACTTATACACAGAACTTTTTGATAAATACAGTGCTGTAAATATATTGTCTCATCCTTATGATTTTTAAATAACATTTTCCTTTCTCTAGCTTACTTTATTGTAAGACTACAATATAATATACATAACACACAAAATACATGTTAATTGTTCATGTTATTTGTAAGGCTTCCAGTCAACAGCAGGCTATTAGTAGTTAAGTTTGGGGGTAACCCATAGTTATACTCAGATTTTGACCACACAGGGCACCCTCACTTCTGTGTTGTTCAAGGGACAACTGTACTTTAAAATTAGAAATGTGATGCCTGTGACTGTTCTTCTTTTTCAAATTGCTTTAGCTATTCGGGGTCTTTTGTGATTCCATATGAATTATATGATTTTTTTTTCTATTTCTGTGAAAAATGACATTAAAATTTTGATAGAGATTGCATTGAATCTATAAATTGATTTGGGTGGTATAGACACTTTAACAATATTAATACTTCTAATGCCTGAACATGAAATATCTTTCTGTTTGTACCTACTCAAATTTCTTTCATCCATGTCTTATGTTATGCCTTTCAGTGTACAGATCTTTTACCTTCTTGTTTAAATTTATTCCTAAGTATTTTATTGTTTCCAATGCTATTTTAAATTAGATTGTTTTTTTAAATTTTTTAAAAATGTTTTATTTATTTTTGAGTGGGAGAGAGTATGAGAGAGGGAGGGACAGAGAGAGAGAGAGAGAGGGAGACATAGAATCCAAAGCAGGCTCCAGGCTCTGAGCTGTCAGCACAGAGCCCAACACAGGGCTCCAACTCGTGAACCACAAGATCATGACCTGAGCCAAAGTTGGATGCTTAACGTATTGAGCCACCCAGGTGCCTGTGAGATTGTTTTCTTAATTGCACTTTAAAATAGCTTGCTGTTAGTATATAGAAATACAACTGATTTTTTAAATTGATTTTTGTATATTGATTTTGTGTCTTGAAGTTTTATTGAATTTGTTGGTTAGATATAACAGTTTTGGGTGGAGTCTTTAGGGTTTTATATATACAAGATGATGACATCTGAAAACAAAGATAATTTTACATCTTCCTTTCTAATATGGATGCCTTTTATTTATCCAATGTGAATTCCTAATTGCTCTGGCTAGGACTTCCAGTACTGTGTTGAACAGAAGTGATAAGTGTGGGCACTCTTGTATTGTTCCCAATCTTAAATAAAAAGCATTCATCTTTTCACCATTGAGTATGATGTTAGCTGTGAGCTTGTCATACATGGCTTTTATTATGTTCAGGGGCATTCCTTCTATACCAAATTTTTGAAGGCTTTTATCATGAAAGAATATTGGATTTAGTCAAATTTTTTAGCATCCATCGAGATGACCATATAATTGTAATCCTTTGTTTTGTTAATGTGTTGTATCACATTTATTTTTTTTAAATGTTTATTCATTTAGAGAGAGAGAGAGAGAGAATGAGCAAGGGAGGGGCAGAGAGCGAGGCACAGAGCCTGACATGGGGCTCCCTCTCACGAACTGTGAGAACAGGACCTGAGCTAAATCAAGAGTCAGAAGCTTAACTGACTGAGCCACCCAGGCACCCCTGTATCACATTCATTGATTTATGTATAAGCCAACCTTGAATTCCAAAGATAATTCCCAGTTAATTATAATGAATGTATGATCTATTTAATGTGCTTTGAATACAGTATGCTAGTATTTTTTTAAGTATAGTTGACACAATTTTACATCAGTTTCAGGCATACAACATAGTGATTTCGCAACTCTATATGCTATGCTATACTGTGCTAGCATTTTATTGAGGATTTTTTAATCTATGTTCATCAGGGATATTGATCTATAATTTTCCTTTCTTGTAGTATCCTTATCTGGCTTAGGTCTGAGAGTAAAGATAAAATGAGTTTCGAAGTGCTCTCCTTTTCAATTTTTGGAAGAGTTTAAGGAAGGATTGGCATTAATTATTTAAATGTTTTGTAGAATTTACCAACTAAGCCATATGGATGTGGGCTTTGCAGGGGGTAGTTTTTGATTACTGCTTCGATCTCCTTATCTGTTATTATTCTGTTCAGATTTCCTTTTTCTTCCTGATTCAGTCATAGGTTCTATGTTCTAGGAATGTGTCCATTTTTTTCTAATTTGCTGACTTATGATTGTTCATTGTAGTTTCTTAAATTTTTTTAATGTTTATTTATTTTTGAGACAGAGAGAGAGCATGAGCAGAGGAGGGAGAGAGAGAGAGAGGGAGATACAGAATCCGAAGCAGGCTCCAGGCTCTGAGCTGTCAGCACGGAGCCCAACGTGGGGCTCAAACTCAGGAGCTGTGAGATCATGACCTGAGCCGAGGTCAGATGCTTACCCAACTGAGCCACCCAGGCACCCCTGTTCATAGTAGTTTCTGAGGATCCTTGGTTTTTCTGAGTTTTTAGCTGTATTATCTCCTTTTTCATTTACTATTTTATTTACTTGAGTCTTCTTTTTCTTCCTACTTAGTCCAGCTTCAGGTTCATCATTTCTGTTTCTTTTGAAAACGCAGCTTTTACTTTTGTTGATCTTTTCTGTTGTTTTTCTAGTCTCTATTTCATTTATTTCTGCTCTGATCATTGTTTTCTTACTTTGCTATGTTTACTTTTTGTTTTCATTTTTGTTTTTCTAGTTCCTTGAGATATAAAATTAGGTTGTTGATTTGAGATATTTTTTTTTTCTTAATGTAGGTATTTATTGCTATAAATTTTCCTGTTAGAACTTCTTGTCCTGCATCCCATACATTTTGGTATTGTGTTTTAATTTCCATTTGTCTCAAAATATTTTTGGATACCCCATTTGATTTGTTATTTGACCTATTAGTTGTTCAGACGTGTGTTGTTTAATGTACACATTATTTGTGAATTTTCAAATTATCCTTCTATTGCTGATTTCTAGTTTTATATTATTGTGGTCACTAACATATTATCTATCCTGGAGAATGTTTGCTGTATGCTTGAGAAGAATATATATCCTGCTCCTGTTGGATAAAATGTTTGTACATGTCTGTTACATCTATTTGGTTTATGGTATTGTTTAAATTTGCTGTTTCCTTCATTTCCTGTCTGGATGATCTATCCATTGTTGACGGGGGCGGGGGGTATTAAAGACTCATACAATTACTTTATTGTCTTTTATTATTGAATGTTTTTATTTATTTGTCTTCCTTAATTGCTTTAAGACTTTCCATATTGTGTTGAATAAGAGCGATCAGAGTGGGCATTCTCGTCTTGTTCCTGATCTTTGAGGTTAAAGCTTTCAATCTTTTGCTGTTAAATCTGATGTTAGCTGTGGGTTTGTCATAGAAGACGTTTATTATGTTGAGGTATATTCCTTCTGTACCTTATTTTTTAAGCATTTTTATCATGAAAGGATGTCATATTTTGTCAAATGCATTTTCTGTATCTATTGAGATGATGATACAATTTGTATCCTTCATTCTATTTAATGTGGTGTATCACATTTACTGATTTGTATTTGTTGAACACTCTCTTGCATCTGGGTATGAATCCTACTTGATCATGGTGTATGATTCTTTTAATGTGCTCAACTAAAGGTTGCTAATATTTTGTTGAGCATTTTTTATCTTTATTCATTGGAAATATTGGTCTGTAGTTCTCTTTTTTTGGTAGTGTACTTATCTGGCTTTGGTATCAGGGTAATACTGGTCTCATAAAATGAGTTTGGAAGTGTTCCTTTCTTTTCAATTTTGTGGACCTTTGAAAAGGATTATCATTAATTCTTCTTTAAATATTTGATAGAATTCACCAGTGAAGTCATTTGGTCCTGAGCTTTTCTGTGTTGGGATGGTTTTGATTATCTATTTGATCTCATTACACAATATTGGTCTGTTCAGATTTTGTATTTCTTCCTGATTCAGTCTTGGTGGATTGCATGCTTTTAGGAATTTACCCAATTCTTCTAGATGATCCAATTTATTGGCATGTAATTGTTCACAGTGGTCTTTTACCGATTCTATGAATTTCTTTGTATCAGTTGTAATGTCCCCTCTTTCATTTCTAACTATTTATTTGAGTCTTCTGTGGGTTTTTTTCTTAATTAAACTAGCTAAAGTTTTGTTATGTTTATCATCTATTTATCATTTTGAATTTTGTTTATCATTTTGAAAAAGCAGCTTTACTTTCATTGATCTTTCGTATTGTCTTTCTGGTCTCTATTCCATTTATTTCCACTAAGATCAGTGTTATTTCCCTTCCTTCTGCTAACTTTAGGTTTAGTTTGTTCCTCTTTTTCTAGTTCCTAGAGTTGTGAAGTTAGGTAGTGTTTGAGATCTTGCTATTTTCTTAAAATATGCATTTAATCCTATAAATATCCTTGTTAGAACTATTTTTGCAGCATCCCAAATGTTTTGGTATGTTGCGTTTCCATGTTCATTTGTTTTGAGATATGTTTTTGTTTCTTTTTTCATTTTTTGTTTGACCTATTCATTGTTCTGGAGTGTGTTATTTAGTTTCCACTTGCTTGAAAATATCCATCTTTCCTTTTGCTGCTGATTTCTAGTTTCATACCATTGTTATCAAAAAAGATATTTGGTATGATTTCAATTATCTTAAATATTCTAATATTGCTGCATGGCCTATCATGTGATCTGTCCTGGAGAGTATTCCATGTGTGCTTGAGAAGAATGTGTATTCTGCTACTGGGTGGAATGTTCTATAAATATGTGTTAGATGTGTTTGTCTAAAGTGGTTCCGGTCTGGGACATCTGGATGGCTCAGTCGGTTGAGTGTCCGACTTTGGCTCTGGTCAGGATCTCAACTGCTTGTGGGTTCTAGCCCCAAGTCAGGCTTGATACTGACAGGTTAGAGCCTGGAGCCTCCTTTGGATTCTGCGTCTTCCTCCCTATCTGCCCCTCCCCCACTCATGCTCTCTTTCTCTCTCTCTCAAAAATAAATAAACATTTTAAAAAATTCGTAAGTGGTTCAAGTCCAATGTTACCTTCTTGATCATTCCCTGGATGATCTGTCAATCGCTGAAAGTGTAGTATTGAAATCCCCTACTATTATTGTATTTTAGTCTGTTTTTCCCTTTAGATCTTTTAGTATTTGCTTAATATATTTAGATATTCCATTCTGGGTGTGCATATTTATAATTATTATATGTTCTTGATGAATTGACTCCTATATCATTATATAAATATCTTCTTTGTCTCTTGTTACTGTTTTTGGCTTCAAGTCTATTTTGTCTGAATCTTTTGGATTCCACTTGCATGGAACATCTTTTTCCCTCTCTTCACTTTGAGCTTATGTGTGTTCTTAAATTTGAAGTGAATCTTTTACAGGCAGCAGATAGATGGTTCTTGGTTTTTTATCCATCCAGTCATTCTGTGCCTTTTGATTGGTGAACAATCCATTTATATTTAATTATTGGTATGTAGGGACTTACTAATACCATCTTATTAATTGCTTTCTGGTGGTTTTATAGTTTCATTGTTTCCTTCTCCCCATATTTTGCCTATCTTTGTAAATTGGTAGTTTTCCACTGTTGGATACTCTGTTTCTTCTTTATCTCTGTGCATCTGCTCTAAGGCTTTGCTTTGTGGTTACCACAAGGCTTACACAAAACATCATATAGAAAAAAATCATTCATTTTAAGCTGATTGCAACTTAACTTTGATCACATAAAAAAACTCTACCCTTATGTCCACCCTTTATATTTTTGGTGTTATAATTTACTTCTCATTAAAATGTGTACTTATTAACTAATTATAGTAGCTACAGTTATTTTATTTTACTCTATTCCTTCAACCTTTATACTTTAGCTAAGTACATCATCCTATTACAAAATTAGTGTTTTCTCCTTTTTTAATGTTTGTTTATTTTGAGAGAGCACAAGTGGGAGGGGCGGAGAGAGGGGGAAAGAGAGAACCCAAGCAGGTTCTGCATCATCAGCACAGAGCCCAACATGGGGCTTGATCCCACCAACCTTAAGATCATGACCTGAGCTGAAATCAAGAGTCAGATGCTTAACTGACTGAGCACCCAGGTGCCCCCAAAATGAGAGTTTTCTAAATCTGACTGTGTATTTACCTTTACCACTGTGTTGGATGCTTTCACATGTTTTATTGTCAATAATTAGCATCTTCTCATTTCACTTAACATTATACTGTCTAGATCCATTTATATTGTTGCAAATGGCAAGATTTCATTCTTTTTATGGCTGAATAATGCACATTACCTCTTCTTTATTCATTTATTTATTGATGGACATTTGAGTTGCTCCCATATCTTGGCTATTGTAAATAATGCTGTAATACCATAGGGGTTAAATTCATGTTTTTGTTTTCTTTGGGTAAATACCTAGTAGTGGTATTACTGGATCATGTGGTATTTCTATTTTTAACTTTTGAAGAACCTCTACAATGTATTCCACAGTGGCTGCATCAGTTTGTATTCCCACCAACAATGCATGAGGGATCATTTTTCTCCACATCTTCACCAACACTTCTTGGTTCTTGTGTTTATGTTAGCCATTCTGATAGGTGTAAGGTAATATCTCATTGTTGTTTTGATTTGCGTTTTCCTGATGATTAGTGATGTTGAGCTTCTTTTCATGTGTCTGTCAGTCATCTGTTTGTCTTCTTTGGGAAAATATCTATTCATGCCCTCTCCCCATTTTTTAATTGGATCATTTGGGTGTTTTGGTGTTGAGTTGTATAAGTTCTTTATGTATTTTGTATATTTACCTCTTATTAGATATATCATTTGCAATTATCTTTTTCCCAAAAAGGTTTCCTTTTTGTTTTAATGATAATTTCCTTTGCTGTGCAAAAGCTTTTTTTTCTTTTTAATGTAGTCCTAATAGTTTAATTTTCCTTTTATTTCCCTTAGCAGTGGAGACGCATCTAGAAAAATGTTTTTATGGCTGATATCAAAGAAATTACTTCCTATGTATTCTTCTAAGAATTCTATAGTTTCAGGTCTCACATTTAGGTTTTTAATCTATTTTGAGTTTATATTTTTGTATGGTTAAAAATGATATATGGTGTATGGTGTCTGGTTTCATTTTTATGGCATGTAGCTGTTCAGTTTTCCCAACAATATTTGTTGAAAAGACTGCATTTTTCCCATTGTATATTCTTCCTTCCTTTGTCATAGATTAATTGACCAGAAAATTATTGGGTTTATTTCTGGACTTTCTACGTGGTTTTCCATTGATCTATGTGTCTATTTTTGTGCTAGTACCATACTGTTTTGATTACTGTAGCCTTGTAGTATATCTTGAAATCTGAGATTGTGATACCTTCAGATTTGTTTTTTGGTTTTTGCTTTTTCAAATTGCTTTGGCTATTAGGGTCTTTTGCAGATCCATATAGATTTTAAGATTATTTGTTCTAGTTCTGTAAATTGCTGTTGGTGTTTTGATAAGGATTGAATTAAATCTGTAGATTGCTCTGGGTAATATGGAAATCTTAACAATATTGGTTCTCCAAATCCATGAGCATGGAATATCTTCCTGTTTATTTGCATCATCTTCAGTTTCTTTCATCAGTGTTTTATAGTTTTCAGAGTATGATGTAGATTTCTCCTCTTTGGTTAAGTTTATTCCTATATATTTTATTTTATTTTTTTGGTGCAATTTTAAATGGTATTATTCTCTTAGTTTCTCTTTCTACCACTTTTAGTGTATAGGAACACAACACATTTCTGCATGTTAATTTTGTATCCTGAGACTTTACTGAATTTATTTACCAGTTCTAGTAGTGTTTTGGTGAAGTCTTTAGGGAATTCTCTATATAATACCATGTCATCTGCAAATAGTGACAGTTTTACTTCTTCCTTACCAATTCAGATGCCATTTTTGTTTGTTTGTTTGTTTGTTTGTTTGTTGTTGTCTGCTGTAGCTAGGATTTCCAGTACTATGTTGAATAAAAGTAGTGAGAATGGGCATCTTTGTCTTGTTCCTGACCTTAGAGGAGAAGCTCTCAGTTTTTTACCATTGATATTAGCTGTGGATTTTTTTATATATGTCCTTTATTTTGTTGAGGTGTGTTCCTTCTAAATGTACTTTGTTGAGTTTTCATCATGAATAGATATTGGACTTTGTCAAATGCTTTTTCTGCAACTATTGAAATGATCATACGCTTTTTATCCTTTCTCTTCTTAATGTGAGGTATCACACTGATTAATTTGTGAATATTGAACCACCTTGCATCACTGGAATAAACTCCACTTGATCATGGTGAATGATTTGTTAATGTACAGTTGGATTCAGTCTGCTAATATTTTGATGAAGATTTTTGCATCTATGTTTATCAGAGATATTGGCCTGTAGTTTTCTTTTTGTTTTTTTTTTTGTATTGTCTTTATCTGGTTTTGGTATCAGGGTAATGCTTGCTTCATAGAATGAATTTGGAATCTGTCCCTTCCCTTCTATTTTTGGGAATAGTTTGAGAAGAATAGGCACTAACTCTTCCTTAAACATTTGGTAGGATTCACAGTGAAGCCATCTCGTCCTGGACTTTTGTTTGTTGAGGGTTTATTACTATTACTACTACTACTACTACTGATTCAATTTTATTGCTAGTAATCAGTCTGTTCAAATTTTGTATTTCTTCCTGATGCAGTTTTGGAAGTTTATATATTGCAAGGAATTTATCCATTTCTTGTAGGTTGTGCAATTCTTCTAGGTTTGTTGGCATATAATTTTTCATAGTATTCTCTTGTAATTCTTTGTACTTCTCTGGTGTTGTTTATTTCTCCTCCTTCATTTCTGACTTTATTTATTTGAGTTCTCTCTCTCTCTCTCTCTCTCTCTTTCTGTGTTTCTTTTTCTCCGCACCCCCCTCCACCCACAACCCCATCTCTTTTGATGCTGCTAGCTAAGGATTTATCAATTTTGTTGATCTTTTCAAAGAACCAGCTCCTGGTTCTGTTCTATTGTCTTTTTAAGTCTCTATTTCATTTCTTTCTGCTCTAATTTTACCCTTTCTTTCCTTCTACTTGCTTTGGGCTTTGTTTCTTCTTCTTCTCCAGTTCCTTTAGGTGTAAGATTAGGTTGTTGAGATTTTTCTTGCATCTTGAGATCAGCTTTTATTGCTATAATCTTCCCTTTTAGAATAGTTTTTGCTGTATTCCAAAGATTTGGGACCATTGTGTTTTCATTTTCATTTGTCTCCATGTATTTTTTTTTATTTTTTAAAATTTATTATTTTTTTAATGTTTATTGGTTTTTGAGAGAGACAGAGACAGAGCTTGAGCAGGGGAGGGGCAGAGAGAGAGGGAGACACAGAATCTGAAGCAGGTTCCAGGCTCTGAGCTGTCAGCACAGAGCCCGACGTGGGGCTTGAACCCACAGACCGTGAGATCATGATCTGAGCCAAAGTCGATGCCCAACTGACTGAGCCACTCAGGTGCCCCTCCATGTATTTTTTTTTTTAATTTCCATTTGATTTCATGGTTGACCTATTCATTGTTTAGTGTCATGTTATTTAAACTCCATGTATTTGTGTTCTTTACAGATTTTTTTCTTGCGATTGATTTCTAGTTTCATACCATTGTGGTTGGAAAAAATGCATGATATGATTTCAGTCTTTTTGAGTTTGTTGAGACTTGTTTTGTGGCCCAACATGTGACCTATTCTGGAGAAGTTTCCTGTGCTCTTGAAAAGAATATGTATTCTGCTCTTTTAGGATGGAGTATTCTGAATATATCTGTTAGAACTATGTTGTCTAATGCAACATTCAAAGCCACCATTTCCTTGTTGATTTTCTGGTTGGATGATCTATGCATTGATATAAACTAAGCTGTTAAAGTCCCCTACTATTATTGAATTGCTATCAATTACTCCCTTTATATTTGGTATTAGCTGCTTTATTCATTTGGGTGCTCCCATTTTGGGTGATAAATATTTACAGTTGTTACATCTTCTAACTGGATTGGTCCCTTTATCATTAGGTAGTGTCCTTCTTTGTTTCATATTATAGTCTTGGAAAGTCTATTTTTTTTCCCAATGTTAGGAATGCTACCCCAGCTTTCTTTTCACTTCCATTTTTGCATGATATCTTTCCATCCTTTTACTTTCCATCTGGATGTGTCTTTCAGTCTGAAGTGAGTCTCTTATAGACAGCATATGGATGGATTGCTTTTTTATCCATTCACTAACCCTATGTCTTTTGATTGGAACACTTACTCCATTTGTATTCAAAGTAATTATTGATAAGTATGTACTTACTGGCATTTTGTTACTTTTTTATGGAAGGTTTTTGTAGTTCTTCTCCATTCCTCTTTTCTCTTGCTCTTCCCTTGTTGTTTGATGGCTTTCTTTAGTGATATGTTTATATTCCTTTTTCTTTATTTTTTGCATGTATATTACGGGTTTTCAGCTTGTTGTTACCATTAGGTTTATATACAACATCTTACACATATAGAAGTCTATATTTAGTTATTGGTTGCTTAAGTTTTAACCCATTCTAAAAGCTCTGAATTGCTAGTCTCCGCACCCCTATTTTACATATGTGATGTCCTACTTTACATTGTTTTATTCTGTGACTACTTTGACAAATTTTTATAGATATAATTGATTTTACAGCTTTTGTCCTGTTCTTTCATTTAGGGTATATTCCTCTGTCTCATTTTGTCTAATTCTCTGTGTTTATTTCTATGTATTCGGAAATTCAGCTACATCTCCTGCTCTTGAAAGTAGTGGACTTATGAAGAAGAGGTCCTGTAGTGGCCTGTAGTGCAATGTCCCCAGCTCAGCAGGGGTATCTCTTGTGTGTTTTGTGTGCCCTACTATTGTGGCTGAGCCAGGTTTGCCCTCAGTATAGTTGGCTGCAGTCGCCCACTTTTCCTGTGGTGAGCAAGGTTTGTTCCCTGTGCTGTTAAGACACCAGTCTGGGGTACCTTGTGTTTGCAGTTGGGTCAGACCAGATACCTGCCCTCAGCCCATGTGACAGGGCTGCAGTTGCACTAAGCTACAAGACACTCTCCCTGTGTTGTCTCCTGAGAGGAATTTATTGGGGGTGGAGCCTGCAGTCAGACCAGATGGCTGCCCCCAGTCCTATCTGTTGGGGTTGCAGTGGCCCCAGACTATAGGACTCTCTCCTTGTGCTGCCTCCTGTGACGTTTTGTTAGTGGGCAGTGCTGGCAATAAGATCAGATGTATGATCTGTAATAGCTTCTCCAGCCTACTCCTGGAGCTGCAGCTGCACTGGTGTGTGTGTGTGTGGTTATCTTCCCGTCTTCCCAGTGCAGGAGTCATTTTGGAGCGGTGCTACTCGCTGTCAGGGCTGCTTGCAGAATGAGACACATCAGGAGCACTGTGGAGAGATTCCTGCTGAATGGGCAGGTTGGAGTAGGAAGATCTGCAGGAGAACATGGGAGTGGGGTATGTGGTATTAGCAAGCTAAATGGAGAGTGTTCAAGCTGGTTCCTGCAGGTGGCCAGCTATCTAGGCTGGGTAGTGGAAATGGGGAAGAAATGGCACCCATCATCTTTTTTGTTCTTGGAGAAGCCTCCTAAAGATCCCTGACTGACTTGCACATGTTCTGAGATTAGTAAATAAATCTCCTTCCCCTATCCCCCAGGCTCTTTTCAAACTGCTGCTTCTATGCTGTATCTTGGCAGGATTGTTTGTTATGTCATCTCTTTAAGGACAGGAACTCAGTTTTTTATCACCATCTGGCTCTCCCAAGAGCCGAGCTTGTTCATTTTTAAAGTACCTAGAGTTAACCTCCACTGGTTTTACAAACTCTTGAAGTTAAGCCCTACTGGTTTTCAAAGCCAAAGGTTATAGGGACTTGTTTTCCCGGTGCAGGTCTCCTGTTACTGGGATGCCTGGTGTGGGTTCTGTTCCTCTCCCTTCTCCATGCTTGTGGTGGCCCTCCGTTTTGTGGTTAGTCTCACAGGAGAGTTTGGTTCATCTTGACTTCCACCGCTCCTACTCTTTCTGATGTGACCTCCTCTCTATAATTAACAGTAGAGACTCTGTTCTGCCAGTCTTTGGATTGTTATCTGGGTTAGTTGCACTGATGTGACTGGTATCTAGGTGTATCTGTGGGACAAGATGAGCTTAGGATCCTCCTACCCCACCATCTTCCCAAGCTCCTCCTATCTTTTATTTTTGACAGTTTTAATATAGTTTGTCTTAGACAAGGTTGTTTTGCATTGAGATAATAGTGTGATCTATTATCATTATGTACTTGGATATCTAATTCTCTTCCCAGGATTGGAAAATTCTCAACTATTATTTCTTTAAATAAACTTTCTGCCCCTGTAACCAGAGCCCAAGGGTGCAAGAGCGCCTAATTCCCAGGGTCCCAACAGACCAGGTTCAGCAACTCATCACTGACAAATCCAGAGGCATAGAGATGAGTGGTGGTGAAACTAGAAAGGAATTTATTTCAGTGAGGCCAACACTGGGGAAACAGCAGACTAGCTTCTCAAAGACAGTCTCCAAAGTGCTGAAAATTCTTTCAGGTTTATATAAGAAAAATGTGGGATCAAATTTGGTGGGTACGTGCATCTGGGCAGTAAAGATAGATCACTGTCTAGGGGTCAATTACATGGGGTCTGTATTCCTTGAGGAGGTAGCTTCCGTTCTCATCACAAGATGCTTTTGGCTGCTAGGTCTTTTGCCTGAGTTAAAAGATAAGCTGGAGAGAACTTAATTAAAAAATACAGACTGAGGTCAAATGGAGGTAGTTGAGGTCGTCTTCCTCCCAACCCCTTCTCCCACTATTCTCCATCTGGAAATCTGGATTTTTCTAATATTTCTACATTTGACACAGTCCTCTTTCCTATATAGGCTTTCTTCACTTCTTTTTGTTTATTCTTTGTTTTCCATTGATGAGTTTACTTCAAAGTTCCTATCCTCTTCTTCATTTATTCCCTCTTCCATTTGGTCTATTGTGCTGTGGACACTCTCTATTGCATTTTTCATTTTGTTGATTCTTTTTCAGCTCCAAAATTTATTCGGTTCTTTTTATAAGTGTCTCTGTGTTAAATATCTCATTAAATATCTCATTTTATCTCTGTTAAGATCTTATTTTGTTCCGGGGAGCCTGGGTGGCTCAGTCAGTTAAGCATCTGACTCTTGATTTTGGCTCAGGTCATGATCTCGCAGTTCATGAGATGGAGTCCTGCGTCGGGCTGTATGCTTACAGTGTGGAGTCTGCTGAGGATCCTCTCTCTCCCCCTCTCTCTGCCCCTCTCCTGCTCTTGCACTCTCTCTCTCTGTCTTTCTCTCTCTCTCAAAATAAATAAATAAATATTTTAAAAAAGAAAAAATGTAAATATCTCATTTTGTTCATGTATTATTTTACTCATTTTATTAAATTGTGTTTATGTGTTTTCTTTTTAGCTCATTGAAGTTTCCTCAAAACAGCTATTTTGAATTCTTTATCAGCTAGATCACTAAGTTCTGTGCTTTTGATTTTGGTTATTGGACAACTTTTTTTTTGTTTGGTTTTGATTATGTGTTTCCTTGATTCTTTCAATTCCTTGTAGTTTTTGCATTGCTGCTTTCACATTTGAAGCAGCATAAAATTCTCAGATCTTTATGTCTTGCCTTCAGGTGGGATATGCTGTGTGTTGGTCCTCTTATATCTGGGTTTTACTCAGACCTTCTATGGATACAATTGCCCCATACTTCTTGCTCCCTCTCATGGTATATTTCTTAAGCTTTTATGTCTTCTCTGGTTCTTAAAACACAGAAGGCTGGTTTATAGAAACCTTTCTTTTACTTTCCAGAAGGTGGAGATACAGCTCAAGATTGTGCTTTTTCCCTTGCCTGCAGACCCTGGTCTATTTTTCTGAGAGCAGTCTGTTTACTGGAGAGAGCTCACTCTCACCTTCACACTCAGGAGCCAGATATGGGACAAGTGTAGGTTTAGCACACAGGGCATTGGTAGTGCCTATGCGCCCAGTGGGGGATCCTAGGGTAAGGTTCTTCCAGAGGCTTCAGGGTAGAATTCCTGCTGAAATCCTGAGTGCAGTCAGCAAGAATGTGTTCTTTAATGCCCTTAGATATTCTTATCTGCATCTTTCCCAATCTCCCTCTTCTGAATCATGGAGGTCATACCTCAGCACTCTGGGTGCTGCTAGAAACAGGTTTCTCCAGCAGCATACCTCACAGCAGGGGAAGCCTAGCATTCACTCACTGCTCTCTTTCTTACCATGGGGGAGGTCACTGTCAGCTGATCCCATCCCTTGCAGTGTTACCTTGGGGGCGTGGTGACACAGGAAAAGTTCTTACTGTCTCCAATGTATCCAAACCCTTTCTTTCTTTTATTTCTCTTTCTTTCTTTCTTTCTTTCTTTCTTTCTTTCTTCTCCAACAGTGTATTCAAATCTTCCCTTGGGAAGGCTGGGCTTCTACAAACTCCCTATTATCTGTGGGTTTCTGCCCAAGTTCAGCGCTCTTCCAGGTTTTCCCCAAATGCAGTCTGGAGGCACTGAGACAGGTTTGCTGGAGTTTTACTGTTTCTGTCACCCATACTGAGGGCTGTCTGGATATTACTGCATGCACAGGTGGGCAAGACTACTCCAAGATCCCTTGGCATATGGTGCTGGATCCCACAGTGCCTCCCACAGAGGCATTTTTATTTATGGGTGGATGTCTCTTTAGTTGTTTAATAGGAGGACAAAAAGATAGATGCCTTACACTGTCATGATCCTGATGTTACTCCCCATATAATCAGTTTTCCATTATGCACAAAATAACTTGGTGGTATATTGGATGGAGTTGCTTCAATCTATGGATCAATTTGGGAAGAAGAGTGCTACTTTTATTTTAAAAGAGTATTTACAAATTATGAAAAATCTGAGTCACTCAATGAGCAGCTCTAGGACACAGATATAAAGTTCTTTGAAAGTTTAATGAGTTCTATAATGTATAAACCATGTTTAGAGTGTTGGCTTACCACTACTTATGTGCTTAGCTTCTAATTCTTGTTTTTCTTTGGCTTAACTAAAATGAGCATCAACAGATGGTCTAATAAGAGTAGTCTACTGTGTAGGTTTATAGAAATGGCAGTGATAAATAAAACACAGTCCTTTTTTCAGGAGTTGCCAATTCAGTTCTTAGAAAAATAACTGCACAGAAATTTGGCATGATATATGTAGTAATTGTTCTGAGAAATGATTTTGAGTAAGGGAAACTATTATTTTAGGCATTTCCCAGAGAGGAAATACATGCCAGAAAAGACTAGCTGAAACAATTTTAAGCCCAGTGGAATTATTTGAATGAGAGATTTTCACCAATTTTTTATTTCTAAAAATTTCAAGCATACAGAAAAATTTTTTAAGTTTATTTTATTTGAGAGAGAGAGAGAGCACACTTGAACAGGGGAGGGGCAGAGAGAGAGGGAGAGAGAGAATCCCAAACAGGCTTCCTGCTTCAGCACAGAGTCCGACATGGGGCTCAATCTCACAGACCGTGAGATTATGACCTGAGCTGAGATCAAGAGTCAGAGGCTTAACTGACTGAAGCACTCAGTTGCCCCCAAGCATACAAAAAAATTTAAATACTTCAATGAACATTATATATGCCACACATATTTTAATGACTATTAATTTTTTTACATTTGCTTTTCTCTTTTCCCTGTACTTCCTCCCTCTCTCCCTCCCTCTTCATATATATACATGTATATATGTGTACATATATACACATATATACATATATATATTTGCTTTTCTCTTTTATACATATACATATTCTCTTTTATACATACACATATTTGCTTTTCTCTTTTCCCTGTACTTCCTCCCTCTCTCTGTCCCTCTTCATATATATACATATACATATGTATATATAGTGTACATATACATATATACACACATATACATATATACACATACACAGTTGACATTTGAATAATATGGGTTTGAACGGCATGGATCCACTTATGCCTGGATTTTTTTTTTAATATTTATTTATTTTGGGGAGAGCGAAAGCAGGGGAGGGTCAGAGAGAGGGAGACAGAGGGTCTGAAAAGGGCTCTGTGCTGACAGGCCAACAGCAGTGAGTCTGATGTGGGGTTGAACTCAAAAATCACGAGATCATGATTTGAGCCAAAGTTGGATGTTCAACTGACTGAGTCACTCAGGTGCCCCATGCCTGGATTTTTTACAGTACAGTACTGTAAATGTATTTTCCTTATGGTTTTCTTAATAATATTTTCTCTTCTCTAGCTTACTTTATTGTAATAATACAGTATATAATACATATACAAAATATGTGTTAGTCGACTTATCAATTTTATTGATAAGGCTTCTGGTCAATGTAGGCTATTAGTAGTTATATTTTGGGGGAGTCAAAAGTTATGTGTGGATTTTCTTTCTTTTTTTCTTATTGTTTATTCATTTATTTTTGAGAGCAAGAGTGTGAGCAGGGCTGGGACAGAGAAAGAGAGACACAGAATCCAAAGCAGGCTCTAGGCTCCAAGCTGTCAGCACAGAGCCTGATGCGGGGCTTGAACCCACAAACTGAGATCATGACCTGAGCAGAAGTAGGACGCCTAACCAACTGAGCCACCCAGATACCCCTACAGGGATCTTCAAATGTGTGGGCAGTCAGCACCCCAATGCCTGCATTGTTCAAGGGTTATGTTTGTTTTTTCCAATCCAGAATCTAAGATTCATGCATCGCACTTGGTTGCATACTTTTATTTTCTAGATTAATTCCTCTAGCTTTTTTTCATATAACACTGACTTTTTAAACAATCCAGCAAAATGGATTTGTCTGGCTACTTCCTTAGGTGTTAGTAATTGTGATGTTTAATTTCATATGTCAACTTGAGTGGATCACAAGGTGCCTGGATTTGGCAAACATTATTTCTCGGGTGTGTCTGTGAGGGTGTTTCCAGAGGAGATTAGCATTTGAATTGGTAGACTGAGTAAAGCAGATTGCCTTTCCAATGTGGATGGGAATTATCCAATCGACTGAGGGACTGAAGAGAATAAAAAGGCAGAGGAAGGGAGAATTCACTCTCACCTGACTGAACGGGGACATTGGTCTGTCCTCTTACTGGGACTTGCACCAATGGTGCTCCTGGTTGATCTCATACCTTCCAACTCTGACAGGAACTACACCACCAGCTTTCCTGGATTTCTAGCTTGTAGAAAGTGGATTCTGAGACTATATTTGCATGAACCAATTCCTTATTAATAAATCTATTCATGGGGCGCCTGGGTGGCGCAGTCGGTTAAGCGTCCGACTTCAGCCAGGTCACGATCTCGCGGTCCGTGAGTTCGAGCCCCGCGTCAGGCTCTGGGCTGATGGCTCAGAGTCTGGAGCCTGTTTCCGATTCTGTGTCTCCCTCTCTCTCTGCTCCTCCCCCATTCATGCTCTGTCTCTCTCTGTCCCAAAAATAAATAAATGTTGAAAAAAAATATCTATTCATATATATGTCCTATTGGTTTTATTTCTCTGGCATACCCTAAATAATCCAGTGACTTTCATCTATCCCCTTGATATATTATAAATTAAATTAAGCCTAAAGATTAGTTAAATTCAGGTTAAAAGCATTTGGCAAGATTTTCATAGATAATGTTATAGAGTTCATATTGTATGTATTATATCACACCTGTAAGAACATAATCCAGAAAGTCTCACTAAAATAACTGTCATGTCTCTTTATTGTAATGGTTCGTTTTCCAATTAATAATTAGTATGCAATCTGTGGCATCATATAAACATTTGGTTCTTTGATGTGGTAGGCAGCTTCTGAGATTATCCCCAATGATCTCTGCTCATGTTATGTACTTATGTAAACTCCTTCCCTTGAATGTGGACTGAATTTATAGCCTCTCTACTAATAATAAGATATGAAAGTAGTGGTGGGATGTCTCCTCCAAGATTAGGTTATGAAAAAAAAAAAAAAAACTGAAGTAGCTTCCACTCCTCTCCTTATCTCTCTGTCCCATCTCTCATGCTGGGGTAGCCTGGCATGGGGAGAACCTGAGGCCCTCATTCCAACAATTCTTTTTTTTTTTTTTTCTTTTCTTTTTTTTTCATTCCAACAATTCTTGAGGAACTGTAGACTATGGAAGCAGATCCTATAGCACAAGTAGAGGCTTGAGATGACTTCAGTCCTGGCCAATAGTTGCCCCCCAACCTCATGAGAAAAGTTGAGTCAGAAAAACCCAGCTAAATCCCAGCTAAATAAATGGATTTCAGGTCTGCAGGAACTGCAGGACAATAAATTTTTCTTATTTTAAAGATGCTGAATTTGAGTGTAGCTTGTTTTCCAATGATAAATAATTGCCCCAAAACTTCAATCTCATGATTGTAGCAACTGCTAACAATCATTCCCTGACTCAACTCTTATATTGACATTGCAAATGGTGACTTTCTAATTCCACCTTTCTTTCTATTCTTCTGTAAAGAAAGCATTCATTTATTTTTTTCCTCAGTTGAAAGATAATTAAATCTTAATTGAATAAATGCCAGTACTTCTACTTTGAAAACAAGATGGCGGGATAGGAAGTCCTGGAATTTTGTTCCTCTTACAAAAAGACCAACAAGCAACTATTCACAGAAAATAACATCAATGTGAAAATCCTAGAACCCAGGGGTGAGGAAGAAGCACCCTTGAACAACAAAAATGGATAAAAGCCACATTAGGAGTCTAAAAGGAGTGGTTTCACTTTGACCAACGTGCCTCTCCCACAGGCTGGCACAGTGCCACACAGAGTTCCCCTGGGCCCATGGTTTCTCCAGTGGAGAAAAGGGGGCCTGGGGTTGACATCTAGTTTATCCAGCCTTCCAGCATGCTTCCCAGAGGCTTGGCTCTGTCTCACCTCACATGGAACACTGGGAAAATAAGCAGGGCTATATAAAATGGGGTCAGCTAGAAACAAAGAAGAAGGGAAGAACTCACAGCAATCAGTGCAATGATCATGCTGTGGCACTGCATTCCTACTGGTGGTGGCGACCCAACCAGAGAACCCAGCTAGTGACTTCATTCACCCATGGATCTGAGCCAGTTGTTCCATCTGGTCAGGGAACGCAGTTGGCAGTTCTGTCTAGTATTGATCCTCAGTCAACAGTTCAACCCTGCTATGGAGACCATTCTAACACACCAACTGAACAGAAAGCCAAGCCAGCAGCCTCACCCAATTGCAAAGCATGGCCTCTGGCCCCACCCAACCCAGAGACCCTAACTGTGCAAGGATCCTGGACAGCAACCATGTCTATCTGTAGAGCTCAGCCTTTAGCCCCACCTGCATGCAGAGCTCAGCCTATGTCCCTGCCTGTTTCCTGACCACAGCTTGCAAACCCACCCGAACAGAGGGGTCAACCAGTGACCTTGACCAGTTGAGAAGCATAGCCTACAGACTCATCTCACCAGGGACCCTAGACAGTTACTTTGCCTGACTGCAGAGCAGTGCCTTTCTCAACATCAGAGCACAAGCAATGGCCTTGCACAACTAGAGATCCAGAGCAGTCCCTGCCTTCCAGCTGAGACACCCAGAACCCCAGGCTGGGCTGATTGGGGAAGATCTTTCCCGGTTAAAGTAAACCAGTAAACAATGGAGGAAGACACCTCTTCCTCAAATATGGAAATACCAGTGCAATGATCCAAGAGTCATGAGTAATCGGACAAACATGGCACCATCAAAAGAAACTAATAAAGCTCTAATAACCCTTTAAAAAATTAGATCTATGAACTGAGTGACAAAGAATCCAGAATATTCATCTTAAAGAAGTTCAGTGAACGAGATGAAAACACATATAGACAACTAAATGAAATTAGGAAAGCAATACATGAGCACAATAAGAATTTTAGCAAAGAAATAAAAATCATTAAAAAGAAAACAAATCTTAGATCTCAAGAATACAACGCCTGAAGTGAAATAGTCAATAAAGAGCTTCAATAGCATGCCAGCAGTCAGATGAAAGGAGCTGTGAACTTGAAGATACGTCCTTTGAAATTTTCCAATCAGAGAATCAAAAAGAAAAAGAAAAGAAAAAGAATGAAGAAAGCATATGGGACACCATCAAAGGAAGCTTTATATGCATAATGAGGATCCCAAAAAGAGAAAAGACAGAGACAAAGGACAGAAAGTCTATTTAAAAGAAAAAATGGCTGGGGGCCCCCTGGGTGGCTCATTTGGTTAAGCATCTGACTCTTGATCTCAGCTCAGGTCATGATCCCAGGGTCGTGGGATCGAGCCCAGTGCAGGGCTCCACACTGAGTCTGGAGCCTACTTGAGATTCTCTCTCTCTCTCTCTCTCTCTCTCTCTCTCTCTCTTTCTCTCTCAACCTCTTCCCCTCTCCCCCACTTCTGCTCTCTCTCTAAAAACTGAAAAAGAAAAAAGAAAAGACAAGAAATGTCTGGTATCAAGAGCAATGTGTAAAGGAAATAAATGTCCAATGCAGTGACATCTACCCACCGACCTCTCCCACCCTCCTCTCTCCCTCTAAAAGTTTATTTATTTGGTTTTGACTCACTTGTGACCTTTTATTATATTTCTAAGGGGCCAGAAGAAGATATTTATGCCACAGAGGTCAGAGGCACTTGAGCTAGGAGGCCGCTCCCCAACTCTGGCATTTGTGGCTTCGGGGTAGGGGGAGGCATTTCTGGGGAACACAACCAACCTAGATAACAGGAACTCACAGAGCACCAAAAGCTGTGACAAGTTTAGTAGTTTCTAAGTGGGTTATACCCTTCCCCCATCACATCAGAATCTTGTGAAATAGGAAAACAACAGAAAGAGTGATCAAAGGAGGCAAATCTCACACTTTCCAGGCAGAACAGAGGTGGGAGTCAAACCAGGATAAGAGGTGGGTGGACAGTCCTGTTTGAGGTTGTGGCTGATCTCTGTGGAAAGTTTTCCCTGGAGGAGGAAGCTCTAAGAAGAGGGGGATCCCTCTGTAGGGTCCCCAGGGGATCTTTACTCCTTCCCCTGCATAAGGCAAGTTGCCTGCCAACCCCCTCCATCAAGGAATGGCCTTGCTTGGGAATGTTCACCACACATGCCCTCTTCTATTTTCTAGTCAAACTCTGTTTACTCCTTGGCCTGCCTCCCTCCCTCCCCTCTAATTTACTTCTGATTTCTGTTTCAGAAATTTGGGATTGAAGTAAAACTACAACAGTGCTGTCAAAACAAAGTCTTTCAGGAAAAAAATACAAAGAAATTTAACAAAAATATATTAATAGGGGCATCTGACTCAGTCAATTGAGTGTCCAACTCTTGATTTCTGCTTTGGTCATGATCCCAGGGTCGTGGGACTGAGCCCCTCATCAGGCTTTATGCACAGTGTGGAGTCTGTTTAGGATTCTCTCTCTCTATTTGCCCCACTTCCCTGTTCGTCTCTCTCTCTAAAATATATATATATATATATATATATATATATATATATAAATATATATATAATATTATATATATATAATATTATATATATATATATATATATATAAGTTCAAATATATATATACACACACACACATACACAGATATATGTATATTTAAAAAATGTCTGAAAACTTCTCAAATTTAGGGTGAGACTTGGACATCTGGGTTCATGAGTCCCAAATGTCCCTAAATAGTATGAACCTGAAAAGGTCACCAGGATGCATTAAAGTTGTCAAAAGTCAAAGATAAAGAGAATTTTGAAAGCAGCAACTGATTCATCACATACAAGAAGTAACATAAGATTAGCAGATTTCTCAGTAGAAAGGCCTCTACTGAGAAAGGCCTCTTGAAGGACATGAGGGTGTCTGAGAATATATTCAAACTATTAAAGGAAAAAACTGCTAAACAAGAATATTATACCCAGAAAAACTGTCCTGAGAGACAGTGTACTCTGAAACAAGCAAAAGCTGAGGGATTTTATCACAACTTGATCTGCCTTACAAGAAATGGTAAAGGGACTTCTTCATAGTGAAATGAAAGGACTCTAATTAATGATGAAAAACATATAAATAAATAAATAAATAAAAACTCAATGGTAAAGACAAATATATAGTCAAAGTCAGAATTTTTTAATGTTGTAATAGTGGTGCATATATTACTTTCAACTCTAATTTAAAAGTTTCAAAAATTAATATATTAATGGGGCACTTGGTTGGCTCAGTCAAGTGACCAACTCTTGATCTCAGCTCAGGTCTTGATCTCAGGGTCATGAATTCAAGCCCTGTGTTGAGTTCCATGTTGGGCATAAAGCCTACTTTTAAAAAAATTAGTGTGTTAAAAATAAATATAACAATAATAATTTGATAGTGGATACACAATATTTAAAATATGTATATTGTAGGAGTGCCTGGGTGGCTCAGTCTGTTAAACATCCAACTTTGGCTCAGGTCATGGTTTCACAGTCTGTGGCTTCGAGCTCCCCACCAGGCTCTGTGCTGGTGGTGCAGAAATTCTGCCTGCTTGGGATTATCTCTCTCCCTCTCTCTGCCCCTGTCCTGTTCGCGTGCTTGCTCGCTCTCTTTCTCAAAATAAATAAACTTAAAAATAAAAAGTGTTGTTATAAAAAAAAATGTATATTGTAACATCAATAACCAAAAAGGGGGGAGGGTATGAGTAAAGGTAGAGTTTTGTATGCAGTTGAAGTTTTTATCAGCTTAAAATAGGATAATTATAAAATACTTTATGTATGCTGATAGGTTACCACAGAGAAAAAAACGTGTAAAAGAAACACAAAGATTGGGGTGCCTGGGTGGTTCAATCAGTTAAGCACACAATTCTTGGTGGTTCTCATCAAGAATCCCATCCCATGGGATCTCATGGTTCATGGGATCAAGCCCCAAGTTGGACTCTGCACTGAGCGTGGAGCCCGCTTCGGATTGTCTCTCTCTCCCTCTCTCTTTGCCTCTCTCCCACGTACGTGCTCTCCCTCTCTCTCCAAATAAATATACTTAAAAAAAAAAAAAAAAGAAACACAAAACATTAAAAAAAAAAAAAGAATCAAAGTATACCACTACAAAAAAGTTCATCACATCACAAAGAAAAATAGCAACAGAGGAAGTACAGAATAAAGGAACTACAGGGGTGACTGGATGCCTCGGTTGGTTGGGCCCTGACTTCTGCTAGGGTTCTGATCTCGTGATTTGGTTTGTGAGCTTGAAGCCCACATTGGGCTTGCTGCTGTCAGTGCAGAGCCCACTTGGGATCCTCTGTCCCCCTCTCTGCTCCTCCCCTGCTTGCTTACATGTGCATTCTCTCTCTCGCCCTCTCAAAAATAAATAGTAAAGAAAAAGAATAAAGGAACTACAAAAATCTGAAAACAATAAGACACCAATGGTAAGTCCTTACATGTCAAAAAGTACTTAAACATAAATTCTCCAAGCAATAGCATAGAAAGACTAACTGGGTAAATAACAAATTCCAATGATATGCTACCTACAAGAGACTCACTTTAGCTTTAAGGACACAGATAGGTGAAAACTGAAGGTATGGAGAAAAATATTCCAAGAAAATGGACACCAAAATGAGCAAGGGTAGCTACATTTATATCAGACAAAATAGACTTAATGTAAAAGAGGGTAACAAGAGACAAGGTCATTATATGATGATAAAAGGGTCAATTCATCAAGAGGATATAAATTGTAAATATTTATACACCCAACATTAGAGCATCTAATTATAAAAAACAAATACTAATGGAAAGGAAAGTAGAAATGAACAAAATAAAATAATTATACAGAATTTTAATACTCTACTATAAACAATGGAGAGATCACCTTGACAGAAAATAAATAAGAAAACAGCAAGTGTAAACAATACTATACCAAATGGACCTAAGAGACAAACAGACATTCCATCTAATACCAGTAAAATACACATTCTTCTCAAGGGCACATAGAACTTTCTCCAGGATAGATCTTATGTGAGGCCACAAAGCAACTCTTAAAATTAAAAACGTTGAAATACCACCAAGTATCTATTCTTACCACAATAGTATGAAACTAGAAATCAATAACAGGAGGTTAATTAGAAAATTCACAAGTATGTGGAAATTAAACCACACACTTCTGAACTACTAATGGGTCAAAGAAGAAATCAAAGGAAAACCCAAAATATTTTGAGACAAATGAATAGAAACAACATACCACAACGTATGAGATGCAGCAAAAGCCATTCTAATAGGGAAGTTTAGAGCAATAAATGTCTAAATTGGGAAAAAAGAAAGTCTCAAATAAACAACTTAACTTTACATCTCAAGAATTAAAAAAAAGAGAGCAAACTAAATCCAAAGACAGGAGAAGAAAAAAAGTAAGAAAGATTATAACAGAAATAAATAAAAGAGACTAGAAAAACACACCATAATCAGGTGAGATTTATCCCTGTGATGCAAGGTTGGCTTAACATAAGCAAATCCATAAATGTGATACATCAATCACATTAACAAAATGAAAGATTAAAGTACATGAACATCTCAATCAATGCAAAAAAAAAAAAAAAACCCATTTGACAAAATTCAAGATCCTTTCATGATAAAAGGTTTCAACAAATTTGTTATATAAGAAATGCTTCTCAACACAGTAAAAGCCATATATGAAAAGTCCACAGCTAACATCATATTTAATGGGGCAAAGTTGGATGATTTTTTTTTTTTAAGATTAGGACCAAGACAAGAGTGTCCACACTTACCACTTCTCATCAACACATAATCAACTTAATCATCAGGAAAAAAGAAATCAAATCCACAATGAGCTGTCACCTCACTTCTGTTAGGGTGATAATATCAAAAAGACAAGAGATAACCAGTGTTGGTGATAACAAGAATGTGGAGAAATGCTTTATTCAGCACTGTTGGGAGGAATTTAAATTGGCGTAGCCCTATGTAACACTATATGGAGATTCCTCAAAAAATTAAAAATAGAACTACTGTATGATCCAGCAATTCCACTTCTGGGTGTATATCCACAGAAAATGAAATAAATATCTTGAAAATATATCCCCACTCCCATGTTCATTACAGGATTACTCACAAGAGCCAAGATATGGCTATAGCCTAAGTATCCATTGATGGATGAGTAAAGAAAATGTAGCATACATATATAATGGAATATTTTTCAGCCATTAAAAGAAGGAAATTCTACCATTTGCAACAACATGGGTGAACCTGGAGGATATTATGCTAAGTGAATGAAATAAGCCAGGCACAGAAAGTCAAATACTGTATGATCACTTATATATGGAATGTAAAAATCTCAAACTCATAAATCCAGAGAATATATGGTGGTTGCCAGTGACTGGGGTTGAGGAAATAGGGACAGGTTGGTTAAAGGGTATGAAATTTCAGTTGTAAGATGCATTAAGTTCCAGGTGTCTAATGTACAGCATGGTGACTATAGTCAATAATACTGTATTGTATACTTGAAATCTGTTAAGAGTAGATCTTAAATGTCCTCACCACAAAAAAATTTTTAAAAGGTAACTATGTGAAGGGATGGATGTATTAATTTAGTTGTGCTAATCCTTACACAAAATATCTTAAATCATCATGTTATACACCTTTAAAAAATCGTATTGTACAACCTTACTATATATAATTTTTATTTGCCAATAATATTCCAGTAAAGCTGAGAGGTGGGAGGAAAGAAGTGTGTTGTTTACCCCTTACACATGTTGGGGTTCTCCAGTTATTTTTCTGTTAATGATTTCTAGTTTAATTCCACAGTGTTCGGAGAGTATACTTTACATGATTTCTATTCTTCGAAATGTGTTAAGGTAAGTTTTATGGCCCAGAATGTGGTCTATCTTGGTGAATGTTCCATGTGAATTTGAGAGGGATGTATATTCTGCTGTTGAAAATGAAGGATTCTTCAAATGTCAGTTTAGATTCAGACGATTGATGGTGCCTTTCTATTCAACTAAAGTAGTCCTCCTGTATTCATGGTGGATAAATTGCAAGGTCCCTCATGGATGCCTGCAGAAGCAGATACTACCAGAACCTCTAAATACTGGTTTTTTTCCTATACATACACACCTATGATAAAATTTAACTTATAAATTAGGCACAGTAAGATTAACAGTAATAACTAATAATAAACTAGAACAATTATAGCAATATACTGTACTGATAGTTATACGAATGTGATCTTTCAAAATATCTGACTGAACTGTACTCATCTTTCCTCTTGTGACTTGAGATGATAAAATGCATATGGGATGAAATGAAGTGAGATGAATAACGCAGGCATTGTGACATTGCATTAAGCTACTATTGACCCCCTGACAATTTGTCAGAAGGAGGATCATCTGCTTCCAGCCCACAGTTAACCACAGGTAAATGAAACCATGGACAACAAAACCATGGATAAGAGAGTGCTACTATATATATCCTTAATGATTTTCTGCCTACTGGACCGATCAATTTCTAATAGGTGTTGAAGTGCATTTTATATAATTATATTTTCTCTTCTCTCTTGGCATATCAGTTTTACTTCTATTTAATTTTTTCTTTCAGTGTTTCAGACTATTGTCTGTGCAGTGCCCTAGGGGTAGTAGACAGCTAAAAACCATCTCTGATTTTTACAATCCCATGGAATCCAGGACTGCAAGCCCTCCTGGCCTCCAAAGCCAGGCACCAGAAACATATGAAGATTTGCTTTCTGAGATGCTGGAACTCTGGAGTATTGAATAGAGGGAGAGCACAAAGAAAGTGCCTTCCCTCCCTGGTCTTGGGAAGGGTTTACAGTCAGCTCCTTTAAGTACATTTAATTAGAAGCCTGGCCCTCGGGCTGTACCTATGATGATAAGGCCTCTTTCACAGAAAGAATGAGCTCCTGAGTCTGTGACCTCTTGCTATGTCCGTGGTGGTATCTGTTTAAGAACTCTTTCTCAGTTGGTTTCAGTCCTGTGGGACCCACAAGCTTAAGCCCTGTTGGCCCCTAGAGTCAGGCAATGTAGGGGTGTTCCCTGAATACAGCTGCAAAAATCAGTGTACCAGACAAGTATATAAGCTCCTTTCTGGAAAATACCATTGAGCTGGAGTGAAGCAGCAAGAGAGCACAAAGATTGCATCCCCTGGTCTCTGTTTCCTGGGAATAGCTCCATAGAGCCCTCTAAGTGTGCCAAACCAGAACTGCTCCCCAAGACCAAAGCACATAGGCCTCTTTCTCAGAAAGCCTGGGTGTGTGTTTCAGTTGGCTCTCTGTGTAGTGCCCTGGGAGAGGGAGTCTGCCAATAACTGTCTCTCTAATTGTTACAGTCCTTTGGGACCCAGGCCTCCGTGGCCAGGTGATTAAGGGGAAGGAGAAGGGGAAGTGCAAGGGGAAGGAGGAGGAGGAGAAGGAGAAAGAGGAGGAAGAAGAAAATGGAAAAAATAAAAGATGGTGTCCACTGGTTTTAGCAAGGCAGAGTGAGAACATGGAAGATGATTTTTTTTTTAATTTAAATCCAAGTTAGTTAATATATAGAGTACTAATGGTTCCAGTAGAATTTAGTGATTCATGACTTACATATAACACCCAGTGCTCATCCCAACAAGTGCCCTCCTTAATGCCCATCACCCATTTAGCCCATTCCCCACCACCTATCCTCTAGCAACCCTCAGTTTGTTTTCTGTATTTAAGAGTCTCTTATGGTTTGCCTCCCTCTATTTTTATCTTATTTTTCCTTCTCTTCCCCTCTGTTCATCTGTTTTGTTTCTTAAATTCCACATATGAGTGAAATCATATGATATTTATCTTTCTCTGACTGACTTATTTCGCTTAGCATAATACATTCTAGTTCCATCCACGTTGTTGCAGGAAGAGGATGCTATTAACCTTACAAATAAAACTGCCAGTTATATTACCAGCAAAAGATTTTTTTTTTTTTTTCAGGAACGGCAGAGAACTACAATCTAAGACAAGCAAGCTAGAAAACCACAGGCAAATCTGGAGAACAAAGGAAAGGTAGGTCTTTTATAGAGGAGAGAGAGGAGTTGGGAAGGGCTGTTATAAACAAAAACTCCATTGGCTTAAACTGAGAGCTGGAAGTATAGTGGTTTTTCATTGGCTGAGTTATGACTCTCTCTCATTGGTTGGACTGTTGAGGGGGGCCAAGAAGAAACCTTCCTTCCTCTTGCTGGGAAAGTAAAGTAATATCCACTGGGATTGGCTAGGAGTGGTAGGGCTGAGCACTTGCCTTCCCCCCACCCCCACCCCCTCCCATTCCCCAGTCCTGACTCCATTCTAAATGAGTTTTCCTTTTATTGATTTTCACAGTGTCCACCTAGTGGAGCATAAAGATGAGAACTGCTGGAAAGGAAAAAAACAAAAAACAAAAAACGGTGCCTATTGGCTCTAGAAAGGTAGAGGGAGAGCAGGAGGATGGCACCTACTAGCCTCCATTCCTGGAGAATATTCCATCAACCCCATGCCCCTTTGACCAATGCTTTAAATGTGCAAATGAGTCTCTTTCATGTAAAGTCCAGGTGCTTTCCAAAAGGCTGCTTCTGTACTGGGCCCTGGGAAGGGTGAGTCTGCATGTGAGACCTTTAAGAGCCATTCCTCAGTTCCTGCAGCCCTTTGGGTCTTATGGATGGGAGCCCTGATGGTCTTCAAAGCCAGATGTTTTGGGGGCTCATCTCTTAATTGATGGTCTTAAAAGGTGGCATGCCCACGGTGGGGTATGAACACTTCATCCATCATGAAGCAGCTCTGGGTTGTGAGTTCCCTCCCAATTGTGTGTTCTTCCACTGGGGGTGGAGTAAATGGCAAGATTGTTCTCAGCCTTACTTACCTGGTTCCATGTGGATTCCCCTTCATTTGCTAATGTAAAGGGGTCAGTCCATCAGTTTTAGGAATTTTTTTTTTCCAGAGGAAATTTTTCTGTAAATAGCTCTAAATTCAGTCTGTCCATGGAAGGAAGTGAGTTTAGAATCTTCCTATATCATCTTTTTTTTCTTTTATATATATATATATAAAGAGAGAATGTGCAAATGGAGAAGGGGCAGAAGAAGAGAAAAAGAATCTTAAGCAGGCTCCACACTTAAAGCAGAGCCCAATATGGGGCTTGATCTCATGACTGTGAGATCATGACCTGAGCCAAAATCAAGAGTCAGATGCTTAACTGACTGAACCACCCAGGGGCCCCTATATCACCATCTTGAACTGGAACCTACATCATTTCTTTTTTTTTTTTTTTTCTTAAGATGTCCATTTCTCTTCTTACATTGCCCAATTTTTGCATGTTGTCTACTTTAGCCTACAGCACTAAGCATGCTATTCATAATTGTTCCAGTTCCTAGTCTGATAATTCCAACACCCTTGCCATGTCTGGTTCTGGTGCTTGCTCTGTCTCTTCAAATGGTCTTATTAAATGCACTTGCTCTATACCCTTGAAACTAACATTATGTGCCAACTATACTTTAATTTTTAAAAATACAACAACGTAACCTTGTGTGTAAACTGTACTCAAATGCAAAAGGGAGGGCATTAAACACAACAAAATAAAATAAACACTACACCTGCTCTGTCTCTTCAGATGTTGGCCTTTCTTTCTTCATAGCCAAACATGATGTACTGGGTAAAAGGCACTGTTGTAAGTAGGCCTGTAGTGATGTGGTGGTGAGGTGTGTGTGGAGGGCACATGTTCTATGGTTCTGTCATTCTATGATTAGGTTTCAGAGTTCATACCTCTGAACTGTGAGCTTTCAAGGTTTTTGTTTTTAAATTCTTTTCCTCCCCCTTAGGTCAGATACAATTTGGATTGAGTGAGCAGGAGGTGGGTATTTCTCTTCCTTTAGGTCAGTTAGGCTCCAATAAGACCCCAGCAGGTGAGGCTCTGATTAACTAGTTTCTCCTGAGAATGATCCTTGTTAAGAACAGAGGGTTCTGACGGATTTAAAAATGGTTGCTTTTCCCTCTCTCCCTTCGGAAGTATGAGGGGATTTTTCTCTATATTTGTTGTGAAGCCTGGTCAAAGTTCCTGGAGGTAAATCTTACAATTTGGTGCCCACTACCCGACCCCCACCCATGACTGGGTCCCCTGGAGTTGTAAACTCTCGAGTTGTCCACACTGAGCCCTCAGCAATTCATCAATTTTCATATTTCAGGTTTTTCCACCTTGGCACTGGTTCCTGCAGCAGTTTCAGCCGCTGGGTGTCTGCTCAGGTAAGCTGTGACCCCCTGTAGTCGCGGGTCTGTGTCTTCAGTCTTGGGAGCAGCTGTTTGCCCAGTGTTTTCCTGTCTGTCATGAATCTAAGAAGAGTTGTTGATATTTCAGTCTGTTCAGATTTTTACTTGTTTTTAGGCCAAGTGGTGAATTCCAATTTTATTTATTTATTTTTTGGTGAGATATAAAGTATGTGTTATTCTACCTTACAGTTTTTGTGGCAGTATTGGTGGGTAGGACATAATGTAAGATTCCTTCCACTTGGATTCAATATTGGTCTTCTGGTGATGTCTTTTCCTGAAAATTAAATGTCCAAGTTGAAGATCATGTAAGGACTGTGGTGGGAAAGTCAACCTGACCTGTTGATGATAAATGAGTGCAATTTAATACATGCATTTAATAAGACATTAGCAGTATTTAAGGATAGATGTTGGAGTGATGAAATGAAGGGCACCTAAGACCAGAAGAGGTAAGGAATCCTCACTGGTGTATTAATGAGGATTAATAATAATCCTCATTATTTCATAAGGGAATAATCAATGTTGCTTGGAGGAGGAGGGGTCAAGGATCATCACAGCTAAGTTCAAAACCTGTTGCAGGTTTAGTTCCTCAGCGTTTGGCTGTTTTTAATTTGAGAACATCACTGTGATTGGTCTGGTTTGGTCTGTTCTGGTTTGTTTTTTCCCCAGAGGACTGAGGAAGGTAAGGAATAGTGAAATTTTTGTAGCAGCGTAGGTACTTGTTGAATATCCTGAATAACCTTACCATTGAAGTGAATTTCTCTATCACTAGAGAAGAACAAAGGGATTCCAGAGAAGAGAAAATTCTCTCTGGTAGCAGCTTAACTATAGTGGTAGCAGTAGCCTGTTTGCAAAGAAAAGCTTCTAGCCACCCTGAAAACAAGGGTATGAATGTCCTTCCTTTTTTGTCAAAAAAAGGGGGGGGGGAGGGTAATGAGTAACTGGAGAGTCTAAAAGTGGGAGAAACAGATAAAGAGGTTTTCAGGTTTTAAAATGCAGACCTGGAAGAGGAGTCCCAATTAAAGAGAAGGGCATTGTTTTCTTAGGGCATACAAGAGAGGGCAATAGCTAAAACGCTAGGGGTCTGGCTCTAGCAATTAGCCAACCAACCCTAGAAATCCTCAAGGTTGGCTTTTGGTCTCAGGGAAAGGGGAATTAATGGTGATGTTAATACATTTAGGAGACAAAGTTGTCCCTTCACATGAGGAGATAGCATGTCCTAGCTAATGGTCTTGAGGGGGCTGAATAAATTATGTTGTGTTTTTAGAAACCGTATGTCTGTTGTGGGCAAGAGCTTGTAACAAACAAGTTGTTAAAATCAGGTGAGCAGAGAAGACAGTCATCTGCATGATGGATAAGGAGAGAATTACAGGGAAAGATTAGATTTCTCAGGTTTGCATTTAGAGTCCTAGAGAAATAATTACTGGCCTCAAGAAACCCCTCAGGCATGGCAGTCCGTGTGTATTGTTGATTTTTTCCATGTGATAGCCCAAAAGATATTTGTGTCAGGGTGAAGGGGTGTAGTGGAAAAACAACCAAAAAAATGAAGAACAGAAGTTAATGACTGTGAAGTAAGTGGTGTTGGGTCACATATAGACCAGATGGTTTTGGGGTTAGGAACTAAAGGAAACCTGGCTGTAACTACTTCATTGCTCACAAGTGTTAAATTAAACTAGCCAGTCTCCTTGGTCACTAGGATTCTTTACTGGAGAGACTGGATTATTAGAAGATGTGTCAACAAAGCCTTGTATCACAGCGTACATATTGGAGAGCTTCTAGTTTTAAATATGTCATGGTAATCTTAGAAGTGGCATGGGAGTGGCAGAGGTTTGGCCTCCCAGACTTGGCCTGTGTCAGAGGGAGTGAGCCGCCCAAAGGGAGTCAGGTATTATAGCTAACATAGTTTGTACTTAAATAATTGGAGGATTTTTTACAGGAGCAAAAAAAAGTCTGACGGTCAATGAGTCCTAAAAAGGCAAAGGTACATAGGTACAGAGCCAGGTACTTCAACGGTGAAGCATTTGGGGGAGCAAAAAACCCCTGATATTCCTACTGGGAAGTAAATCTATTCCCAGAAAGGTTACTGGGGCAGTGGAATTAAGCACTAAGTCATGGTATAGAGTGAGAGGTACTAAGGAGGCAGAAAACGATGTAGACAGAGGCAAGTAATGGGTAGATGATCAATCCCACTGCAGGTATGATTTATGCAGTCCAAGGGAGGTTAGTGGGAAATTACAGACGTAATTACAGAAAATTACAGATGTATTAGTTTTCTAGGGTCTACATGGTACTTTGTTACGTAGTACAGACTGGGTGGCGTAAACCAAAGAAATGTATAATCTCATCCAAGATCAAGATGTCCACAGGATTAGTTCCTTATGAAGGCTGAGAGAGAAGGACCTGTTCTAGACTTCTCTCTTTGGCTTGTAGATATGGAACATTTCATCATCACAGCAAAGTCTATTGAACAATACTGCTGTAGGCCTGAGAGTACAGTGTCTAATAAACATTTTACATTTTGTGAAAAGCAGTCTAAAGCAAATAATGCCGTTAAGGGCATATATGAAGAAGTTAAAACTCAGTGACTGAACATAATTTATTTTGAGGGTTGTATCCTGAGACGAAGTTGATAAATACAAATATTCGACACTTTCATGAAGCATGGATTATACTAATTCAAGGGATGCTTAAGTATGTATGATACTGAGTTCTAAGGATCCTGAGCAGAACAGGGTCTCTTTGTTGAGATATTTTTATTTAAAATTATCCACAATAATTAGAATTTAGGATCTTCCATTGATTTGGGGATGGTAGTGCAAGAAGGTGTACTGGACTAGTTATAAACATTTACATTAAGAGATTAATGGAAAGACTTTAGCACTGCTTCCCGAACGTGAAATATTGAGACCGCCAAAGCATCTATTTATAGTCCTTATTTACATAATTTGACATAATCCATATATACTGCTCCCCAAGACTGAACTTTAATGGCCCTGCAGATACTGCTGAATGTTTAAAATACTATCCTATCCTTCAGAATTCTTCCAGAGGCAAGTTTAAAATCTGTAGGTCAAAAATTCAAATCCCTGACAACAGCAAATGCTAGGAGGGATATGGAATGAACAACAGGAATGCTCATTAATTGCTGGTGGGAATGCACAAACAGGATAGCCACCAGTCTGGAAAACATTTTGGCAATTCCTTACAAATCTCAACATGGTCCTTATCCTAGGACCCAGCAATCAGTCTCCTTGGTATTTACCAAAATGAGTTGAAAACTAAGGTCCACACAGAAACCAGCACATGTGTGTTTATAGTTCATTCACAATTGTAAAGACTCAAAGCAAACCAAATGTCATTCAGTGAGTGATGGATAAATTATGGTAAATCCATACAATGGAATATTATTCAATGATAAAAGAAATGAGCTGTTAAGCCATAAAAAGACAGGGAGTAACCTGAAATGAATATTGCTAAGTGAAAGAAGACATACTAAAAGGCTACACATGGTAGGATTCCAACTGTATGACATAATGGAAAAGTTAAAACTACCTAGACAGCAAGAAAATCAGTGGTTTCTATGAAAATCAGCAAGAAAATCAGTGGTTGGAGGGCAGGGAGAAGGAGGCATAAATAGATTGAACACAGGATTTTTAAGGCAGTGAAACTATTCTGTAACTGTAATGGTAGATACATGACATTATACCTTTTTCAATACCAATAGAACTGTACAACACAAAGGCTGAAACCTAATAGAAACTATACGCTTTAATTAATATTATGTACCGGTGTGAATTCATCACCTGTATCAAACACATACACTTATGCAAGATGTTAATAATGGGAGAAAACTGTAAAGAGATGGGAGTATTTGGAAGCTATCTACAAATTCTGCTCAGTTTTTGGAGTACCTAAAACTGATCTTAAAAATAAAATCGTTATTAACAGATAAAGAAAAAAAAGAGACAAACAACAGCCAAAAAACCCAGACTTAAATATAGAGAACAAACTGGTGGTTGCCAGGGGAGGGGGGGCGGGGTGTGGGGTGATGGTGAAAGAGATAAAGGGGATTAAGAGTACACTTGTCTTAATGAGCACTGAGCCACTAATGTATAGAATTATTGAACAGTTATATTGTACACCTGAAACAATATTTGGAAAAAGAAAAAAAATATTAAAAGGCGGGGGTGGCAGGGTGAGGGGGTGGAATCTCTGCAGAAACCTGCAGCATTTTGAATTTTTTCCTCCAGGCTCCTGATTTCAAATGAGTAGGTGGTTGATTTTTCACAAATGGTAGAAGAAAAGCTAAAACCTATCTAACCCTTACATTATAGACACTGCGTAAGCACTTTATTAACCTAATCCGCAAATATTTATTCAGAGCATCCTATTTAACCTACGCAATTCATGTCGTCACATCTGGCTATGATATACTGTTGTTCTTCACATTTTTAAAACCATTTCTGACAGCAAAGCCAAACAATTGATAAATACAGATCCGGCGTCTCATCTGGATTCCAAATCCAAAGTTCTAAACCATAAAACAGAACGAAAGAAAATTAGCGATTTCTAATTCCGTCACCCGAAACAATGAACGGCCGATAAATCTCGCGATACTATTGAAACTACTACCCCCAAAATGCACAGCGGCTTCGGTCCGTCCGCCTATCCCCTGGAGTCTGGAGGGTCCCGGCATGCCTCAAGGCGCGAAAGGCAGCCTGGGAACCGTAGTCCTCTTGGACGCCTACCGGTATTGCCAGCGCGGCAGTGGCGGATCTCGGTTCCGTCCAGCGGGTTCTGTAAAGCGAGCTGAGGCGGAGAAAGGGCGCGGAACTGGAAAGGGGTGAGTCAGGCGCTGGCTACGTGATAAAGGGAGGCGGCACTGCGGCATAAGACTGAATTAGGTAAATGGACCCGTGCTGCAGTCTCTCCGGAGACACCGCGATCTAGCGCCAGCGAGAAGAGGGCGAGGAGGAGCCAGAGCCCGGTCCTTGCACCCGTTCTCGCCCTCGTACCCCGCCGCCATCTCCACCATGCAGTCCCGGGAAGAAGCTCCACGCTCTCGCCGCCTGGCCAGTCCCCGCGGTGGGAAGCGGCCCAAGAGGGTTCACAAGCCCACGGTTTCGGCTTTTTTCACGGGCCCGGAGGAGCTGAAGGACACGGCTCATTCTGCAGCCCTGCTGGCGCAGCTGAAGTCTTTCTACGACGCGCGGCTGTTATGTGATGTGACCATCGAGGTGGTGACACCTGGCAGCGGGCCTGGCACCGGCCGCCTCTTCCCCTGCAACCGTAACGTGCTGGCTGCCGCGTGTCCCTACTTCAAGAGCATGTTCACAGGTGGCATGTACGAGAGCCACCAGGCGAATGTGACCATGCATGATGTGGATGCCGAGTCCTTCGAGGTGCTGGTCGACTACTGCTACACAGGTCGTGTATCCTTGAGTGAAGCCAACGTGGAACGCCTTTACGCGGCCTCTGACATGTTGCAGCTCGAGTACGTGCGGGAAGCTTGTGCCTCCTTCCTAGCCCGCCGCCTTGACCTGGCCAATTGCACCGCCATCTTTAAGTTTGCCGACGCCTTCGGCCATCGCAAACTGCGATCACAGGCCCAGTCCTTCATCGCCCACAACTTCAAGCAGCTCAGCCAGATGGGTTCGATTCGGGAAGAGACTCTGGCAGACCTGACCCTCGCCCAGTTGCTGTCTATCCTGCGCCTTGATAGTCTAAACATAGAGCTTGAGCAGACCGTGTGTCATGTGGCAGTGCAGTGGTTGGAAGCGTCTCCCAAGGAGCGGGGTCCCAACGCTGCGGAAGTCTTCAAGTGTGTCCGCTGGACCCACTTCACAGATGAAAATAAGGACTACCTGGAAGGGCTGCTGACCAACACCATTGTGAAGAAGTACTGTCTGGACCTTATCGAAGGGGCCCTGCAGATGCGATACGGTGACAAGTTGTGCAAGTCTCTGGTGCCGAAGCCAGAGAGCAGTGGCGGCAGCAGCGGCAGCGGCACTAGCGGCGGTGGCGGCGGCGGCGGCAGCGGCAGCGGCAGCGGCAACAGCAGTGGCGGCGGCGGCAGCGGCTGCGGCAGTAGCAGCAGCAGCTCTATGGTACCTACATCAGAAAATCCGCCCCAGAGGCTGGGTGTGTGCGCTAAGAAGATGGTGATCTTCTTTGGACATCCTAGGGATCCCTTTCTGTGCTGTGACCCATACACCGGAGATATTTACAAAGTGCCGTCACCTCTGACCTGCCTTGCTCACACCAGGACTGTAACCACCTTAGCTGTCTGTGTCTCTCCAGACCATGACATCTACCTGGCTGCCCAGCCCCGGAAAGACCTGTGGGTGTATAAGCCAGCCCAGAATAGTTGGCAGCAGCTTGCCGACCGCCTGCTGTGTCGCGAGGGCATGGATGTGGCCTACCTCAATGGCTACATCTACATCTTGGGTGGGCGAGACCCGATTACCGGCGTTAAATTGAAGGAAGTGGAATGCTACAGTGTTCAGAGAAACCAGTGGGCACTGGTGGCTCCGCTACCCCATTCTTTTATATCCTTTGATCTAATGGTAATTCAGAACTATCTTTATGCTCTCAACAGCAAGCGCATGTTCTGCTACGATCCTAGCCACAATATGTGGCTGAAGTGTGTTTCTCTGAAGCGCAATGACTTTCAGGAAGCCTGTGTCTTCAACGACGAGATCTACTGTATCTGTGACATCCCAGTCATGAAGGTCTACAATCCAGTCAGAGGAGAGTGGAGGCAGATCAATAATATTCCCTTGGTGTCGGAGACCAACAACTACCGGATAATCAATCACGGCCAAAAACTGTTGCTGATCACGTCGCGCACCCCACAGTGGAAGAAGAACCGGGTGACCGTGTATGAATATGACACTAGGGGAGACCAGTGGATTAACATAGGTACCACGTTAGGCCTCTTCCAGTTTGATTCCAACTTCTTCTGCCTGTCAGCTCGTGTTTATCCTTCCTGCCTCGAGCCTGGTCACAGTTTCCTCACGGAGGAAGAAGATGTGCCGAGTGAATCCAGTACTGAATGGGATTTAGGTGGATTCAGTGAGCTGGACTCTGAGTCAGGAAGTTCAAGTTCTCTATCTGATGATGATTTGTGGGTTCAGGTAGCTCCTCAGTGAAATGCACAGGATCAGAATTTGTTGTAGATAGGTTGAAACACTACGGTGTTTTTACTGCTTTGGAAAGTGTCTTAAAGAGATACCCTTTCTCTTTGCTGGGAAAACAACAAAACAAAACAGGTTGATTAATTTCAGGTTTGGTTTAGAAAGGGTATTGTTTGAAATACTAACATATTTAATGTTAGGGAGTTTATACACTCAAAGAAATCAACCTATTTAATAATTTACTGTTCTAAAAGTCCTATATTGATTTGATTGTTTGGTATGTTTATGTTCGATTATACTAATTTAGTCTTCTGTTCTTAAATCTTATATTCTGTTTCGTGCCACAAGTACTGTGACTTGAATTTTGATTTTTAAAATAGAAAACTTACTGGCTAGGAATTACCAGGTGGGGTTTTGAAAGTATATATTTTCCTTCAGAACAGGGTAGTAGGTTTCCAAAACTTTAAATTAGTGGGTTATTACAAAATGTGTTCTAATTTAAATATAGTTTGCCAGGTTTTAGTTTAGTTACCTCCCCTGTGTGAAGAAGAGAAACAAAGAAAGCTTATATGTTTAATGTGACTGGTGATTTCATTTGTAATGATGTGCAGAATGGCAGTAAGCTCACTAAAAGTAAAAACGAAGCAAACAAAAACAGGATTCTACTGTTTGGAAAGAAATTCGTTTTAAATTTGTAATATAAAATGTGTATTTGCAAACAGTGACCAGTTTTCCATCTGTTCTAGTAGTGTCACCAGTCATTGAGAAACCTTAAAAAAAACAAAAACAAAACTAACTTGCTTTGTCGCTTCACATTTTTGACCTATACTTGATACATGCTTCACAGAATCAGAGGAGTAATCCTCTTTTTCACTGGAGACGATTGTGTAAATTTGTATCCATTGTCTTAAAAAGTTTATGTGATTCTTAAAATACTTGGGCTGTACAATTTTAGTGTTCATCTGAGATTTGTCAGCAAAATGTGATTATTCTTTGCTGTTTAATGAGATAATATTCGTTTTGAAAATATGTGTAAGCTAAGAACAGTATTTTATTGAGATCAGTAGATATTGTGTCTATCAACTATAAAATCAAGTGCCAGCAAAGGACTTTAAAACTTTAAGTTGTGTATAGAACTGTTTTGTGTAGCATTGAAATATTGTCAGTTTTTGTAAGTCACTAAATGTTATTATCAGCTTAAAGGTATTTTTGTATTAAAAGTTTACAGTTAAATAACATAAGTGAATGATGGCATTTGGGGCCAGTAGTGAAAGTATATTTCGTCTAAAATATTTCCCTAAGCAGTGGTATACATGGTTATTTTATTAGGATATTTGTATTTGTTCTGTGTTTCTCTGTGAACCACGCTCCAGTCTTTGTTTCTGTCACACTACGTAAGGGAATGTTCAGAAACAGAGACTAAATCATAACAAAACTGACATTGCTAAATACAAGTGCTTACCTCTTGAGGGTTTACTAGATATGGTTGTCACGCTACATACACGTGATAATGACCGGTTGCTTATGGTGTATATGTTTTTTCTATACCCAGTTAGAATTTTCTTCTTGAACCTTCATTTAGTAACATGCTAATTCCTCTTCGACGTTTATGCTCTAGTGACAGAATGCTAACATTTCTTACACCCTGGCTGAGTACAGCGGATTGTGCTCTCAGGTGGGGACCTGAATTTTTTAATGAAATACCATAGGATGAAAATGGAGAAAGGGAGACACAAAAGGTTTAAAAAAAGAAAAAAAGGTTGTCAGCCATTTTGATTGGCCATTTGAAGATACTACAAAACATTCCTGTTTAACATTTTTAGTGAAATAAGATGCTTGTCCTAACAGTACGTGTTCCTTCAAAAGGGCAAACATGCTTTTAGTTGTGTAAGACTACGTTTTGTTCTATTTAACAGCAGGGTTGTTAACGAGCACTGTACTTAACACAAAGCTGTGTCTCAGTAGTGTATTTGGCCAATTTTTTCTTCACCAGTAACTTCTTGTGGGTAGCTTTTTGTTTTGTAAGGTTGAAATAGGACAGTGCTGATCTTAACCAGATTGTCCATCTGCAGAATTAAGGTATGCAAACGATTGAGGAGTGACAAATTCTCTGATTTGTCATTCTCAACCTTTGAGTTAGGTAAAAGCTAAGTAGCAGTGATATCTTGGTTTACAAAGAAGTTTTCTTGGGAAGAATTTTGGTTTCGTGATATATTTGTGAATTAGAGAATCGGTGTTAATCATTATTTTATAGGTAAGTGATTTGTATGTGATTAGTTGCAAATAAAACTGGTATTAGAACCTAAACTTCCTGACTTTTTAATTCAGTGTCTGTGCTAAATGTGTAATGCTCTTGCCTGTGCATTGAATGATGCAACTAGCAGTGTTGAAATCCCTTCTTGACGGGAGAGCACCTTTGTCTCAGTTTTCCAATTAATCGGCACATCTTTTAGCAGATGTTCAATAGAACATTGCAAGACTACTCTTCTTAAGATTTAGAATGACCTTAATTACCTTTGTATCTGTTCCTGTAGTCTGAAAAGTGTAACCCAAATTTTTACAAGTTCTAAGTTTGAATGATAAGTGTCGTTAGGGTTTCCAAAAGGATAAACTAGAAGCTAATTTAGCAATTGGCTTGTTTATATATGGATTAAAGAAAGAAATTAAATTATAATAGCTCTTTTCATTGATTTTAGTTAAGCAGAGATTTTTAAAGTTTCTGTACCTGACGTTTTTGAGAATCTGGGGAAAGCTTTTGATCTATTTCTTTTTTAAATTTAAAAAAAAATTTTTTTTTTTTTTAATTTTAGAGAAAGCGTGAGCAGGGAGAGAAGGAGAGGGAGAATCTTAAGCAGCTTCCATGCCCAGTGAGGAGCCCAATGTGGGGCGCGATCCTACAACCTTGGGGTCATGACCTGAGCCAAAATCAAGAGTCAGATGTTCCACCAACTGTGCCACCCAGGCACCCCTTGATTTATTCTCAAGAAAAAGGCAAATTTGTTACAATTTTATAATGTCAAAGATGACAGGACACTTCTGCTCATCTTAACTGAGGTAAGAATACATGTGACAGTCTCTCCTTCCCTTATCTGTTTAAAAAGGTCAAGGCCCTTTTCATCTAATTTTAAAGAAACATTCATTATAGCAAATATGATAAAGCAGGGAAGGTTAGGAAGCAAAATTATTTACAGAAAATGTGACTCACAGTAGAAATGTAAGAGTTAATGTGTCTTTTAAAACCAACAAGAGCATAGAATATGTACAAACCAATTGATTTTTTACATAATAATAAACGAGATAATGTTCACAGAAGCTGCCATGGAGGCAATAGATTTTGTGTAGAACAGGAAAAAGGATCCCCTTCTTGACTGAGCCATTTGTCACCTGGATCTGTTCCATCAAACTGCCATTCCTTACATATATAACCTTGAGGACTCCACGTGGTCCAAGGCACAGAGAGAGTAGGGAACATATTGTTATATAACATCCCATCTGTATGTGAGACCCATTTTCTCTTAAAAACAACCTAGTCTGTTGTCACCTAATGGACTCAACCTTTTACACTCTCACCTCCAAAGTTAAAATTGCTGCTTAGAAACACCATATCTTAATCAAATATTGTTTTGGGGCAAACTATTTGTTAATTCTAGGGAAACTAGCAAAAAGGGACTTTATGTGTCAGGCAAAATAATTTCTTTCAAACAAATGTTTGTGCCTTAGAGGAAGAGAAGAGCCAGGACTCAATTGTAAGCAACATTACCTTAACATAGATCATCTTAAGAAAATTCAGTAGATTTTTTTTTTCTTTTTTGCCTATTTTAACAGAAAAATCCAGCAAGGGAACTTACTTCAGGCACAGCCTGATCTAGATAGAGTCTCAGTGTCTTCAGGGCTTTCTCTGTTTAGAGAAGACCTAATGTTTTCTCTCACTTTGTATATTGGCTGGAATGTAGGTCTGGTTGTTTGTAATAGAGACCCAGTAGTTATTTAAATAAGTTTCTCCTATAAAAGTCCAATCTGTTATGTTTTTGCCCCTCATCTAGAAAATCCCCTGAGACCCAGGCTTTTCTGTTTCCCCATTCTGCCATCCTTGGGGTTATGTCCTGGTCCACACGGTTTAAACTGGTTTATACTTGTGTCCATATTCCAGCCATCAAGAAAAGAGGAAGGGAAGGGAAGGGAAAGGGATGAGCCTATCTTATAAAGGAAGTTGTACACATCACTTCCAGTCACATGACCTACACCAGATCTTAACCACATAGGCATACCTAACTTGAAGACTGCCTAAAAGAGGTAGTCTTTATTCTAGAACAACGTGCATTGAATTAAAATTCAGGGGTTCCTTCTTATAGAATGGAGGAGAAAGGCTATTAGGTTAAATAGCAATCTCTGCCACACCATCTGTCAGGCCAGATGTTATCACATGGCAGCCAAAGGGATAACACCATCCCCGGGGGTTATTGCAATCCGCATAACATGGACTGGGCCTTCCACTCCAGAAAGCCTTGGGGAGCTCCCTGGGCTCTTGCTGCTGCCCTGAACAGAAAAGGCAAGGAAAGGCACTTCATCTTGTTTTGACTAAATAAAGCTTCGTAGACTATGTGTATACTGAAACCCTAGATCATTAGCCAAAGTCTAGTGTTGGCATTATATCATGGAATGTTTCCACTTCCTGAGAGGAAAGAATAGAGTACTGACAAATGGCTCTGTATAATCAATGGTAGTATTAATTATCTTAAACAGCAAATGTTGCTTCTGTTGAAAAGATATCAGAATCACAGAGTAATGATGAAAACTGGAAGTTTCTTAGAACAAGCTCAGCTATTTAGCAACATTCTAGCATTTTCTGTCCCTCAATCATCTTTGCAGTGCTGTGTGAATATAAATCTATTCATCTCCCCCTCTGTTGAAGCCCAGACAGTTAGCCACAATAGTCTATTCAAAACCTAGTTTCTTGCTGAATTCTTGTACTGACTTCCGGTTAATCATAGTTTATTCAATATACACATAAAGTGTCACTTTCTGTGTTTGTGAAAACTTCAAAACAGCTGCAGAGAACATTTTGAATAACCGCTTCTGTCAAGTTTGTGATATAGTTTTTATCATTATAATTTTCATTACAAATACCCATATTTATTTTAAAAACACATTCAAACAACCCTTGTTTTTATATAGTACCCTAAACTCTATCAGCAAGTAAAGAGTAATACTTCAGTTAGTAGTTCTGTTTCTATCCCTACGTTAATAAAGATTCTAAGACTCCATTTTCTATTTCACTTCTTTTAGATCTCCTATAAGCCCAAAGACACGATTTTTAATATATGCCGTGACTGGGTCCTTCTGCATTTTCTGCACTAGATACCTCTGGTTTAGTATCACAACCCAATTACTTTCTTTCCTGTAGGACCTTCTCACATGCGGGAATTATTCAGTTTATTGATTTGTTTACTCTTTATTATCTGTCTCCTGCTCTAGAATGTGAACTCCATCATGGAGGGACCACGTCTGTCTTTGCCTCAGCTCCTAACATAGCCAGGCACAGCATCAGCATTCAACGAATATTTGTTGAACAAAGAAATAAACGTATTTGGTGCTTGTTTGCATTTATATGAGAAACACTTGCATTTAGAAATCTCATCTTTTTGTCAATTTTCCAGCTTTGAGGGAGAGCTATTATTAAACTCTTTTGTCTGGTTGTCATAGCAACCCACTGGCCTCCAGAGCTACAGGTTATTTCTGATGGGCATATTCTACCAGACAACCAAACGCAGGGTTTTTTCAATTACGGAATAATGATGCTATTATAAATCACATTCCTCACACTGTATATTTCTTTATCTTTTATAAAGAATGCAGGGAATTAGAAAGCAAACAAATCTGTTCAGATTGTAAACGCTATAGGATATAAAGCAGTATAATTACTATATCTCTAAACCCCCAAGCCTTTCTATCCCCTCCAAGTTCTCCACTTTTCCACAAGTACCTGTGAATTTGGTTGGGTTTTCTGTCTGAGTTGTTAACGAAGTTTAAAAATTAATTGCTCCAAAACAAACTAAAGAGCTCTGTCATGGCTTAATTTTCCTTTTTCTCCTCCTTGCTTGTTTCTTTCTTCTTTATTTTTTATTATTTTTTTTAAGTTTGTTTATTTTGGACAGAGCATGAGCTGGGGAGGGGTAGAGAGAGAGGGGAGCAGAGTATCTGAAGCAGGCTCCGCACTGACAGCAGCCAGCCCGATGTGGGGCTTGAACCCCATAGACTATGAGATCATGACGTGAGCCAAAGTCAGATGCTTTATCAACTGAGCCACCCAGGTGTCCCACCTCCTTGCTTGTTTCTTAAGTTTCACACAAAATTAGCGAATGATAGTAGTCTTACAAAAATTGAGATTTGTGCTGAAAAGGTCCCAAATTAGGTACTTCCCACCCTTGTTCCTTCCGCTCATATTTTAGTTTCAGGAGCCAAGAGGGTTTTATTAAACTGTAATCATAGAAATCATGTAATCATAGGAATCATAGAAATGTTCAATACAGCAGGGTTTATCTGGGCCACTCAGCCAGCCGTCAGTGTAGGTTTTCAAAGGCAGAGCCTGTTCTCTACTGCTGGATACGCTGAGGGCACCATTTTACCTGTATGTTATGACGCATTTTCTCTTCTGTAGGTTTTCATCACGTACTGGGGAGTCAGGTACCGCCCCGTTCCAGTGTATACCCACCCGTTGGAAGTAATCATTGTGGTAATCCAATGTGGTAATCGTTACCACACCCTCCCTCTGCACAGTTCTGAATGCTTTTCTCATCAATAAGGTTATAATACCACCAGTGAGCAGTCTCACAACCTCATCTAAATGAAAATTGTCTTGCAGTTAACTTGCCTTCTGGGTTTTGACATAAAAGCAGTAACCACCCACAGCTGCCAGTTAGCAGGCATTGTAAAGGGATTCATGCTAAACGGATGATCTCGATTTGTCTTCCCCGTTTTTTTTAAAAGTTTATTTATTTATTTTGAGAGAGAGCAAACACATGCAAGTGGGGGAGGAGTAAAGAGAGGGAGAGCGAGGGAATCCCAAGCAGGCTCTGCACTGTCAGCATGGAGCCCAATGCAGAACTCAAAGCCATGACCCATGAACTGTGAGATCATGACTGAGCCACCCAGTCATTTTTAACACTTTTAAACAGAGGGGTTTGACAGCAGGAAGACAGGATCAGCAAAGTCTTGTTACTTGTGGAATTTCAAACCATGCACCGACCGAGTTACCTTTTTATTAATTTTTTACATGAGGGATACCGTCAATGTCACGTACTGACAATTGTACAGATATTAGTGATTCTATCTACTGGAAAAACAAGTCGAGCAAAGATGTTAGGAAACCATTGCATCTGATACTGCTTTTCAATCTGAAGACTTCCTCTATCTCTATTCTATTTTATTAAAAAAAATTTTTTTAAATGTTTATTTATTTTTGAGAGAGAGAGAGAGACAGAGTATGAGTGGGGCAGGGGCAGCGAGAGAGGGAGACACAGAATCGGAAGCAGGCTCCAGGCTCCGAGCTGTCAGCACAGAGCCCGACGTGGGGCTCGAACTCACAAACGGTGAGATCCTGACCTGAGCCAGAGTCAGACGCCTAACCGACTGACCTACCCAGGCGCCCCTATCTCTATTTTAAACAACAGAACAGGGGCACCTAGGTGGCTCAGTCGGTTGATCATTGGACTCTTGGTTTTGGCTCAGGTCACGATCTCACGGCTTCAGGTGTTCGAGCCCCACAACAGGCTCTGCGCTCACAGCACAAAGCCTGTTTGAGATTCTCCCCCTCTCCCTGCCCCTCCCCTGCTCACACTCTCTCTGTCTCTCTCAAAAGAAATAAACATAAAAAAAAGTTCTTTTAATAATAAACAGAACAGTTATGAGCCATAATGGAAATAAGCATGTGATAATACTGGCAGGCTATATGTGACAATTCAGCATCGAGGTTAGGGTCCATGTGAAGAACAGAAGCCCAAAATGAAGTCAAAATATCATATTTTGCAATGAAACAAATACTGGCATATCAAAATGAATTAGAAAAAGTAAGAGTATTACATAATATGGGGAGCCTGAGTGGCTCAGTCGGTTAAGTGTCCAATTTCGGTTCAGGTCATGATCTCACGGTTCATGGGTTCGAGCCTGCGGTTGGGCCGTCTGCTGACAACCTTGAAGCCTGGAGCCTGCTTCAGATTCTGTGTCGCACTCTCTCTGCCCCTCCCCTGTTTGTGTTCTTGCTCTCTCTTAAAACTAAATAAACATTTAAAAAAATTTTTTTTAATTATCATATAATAATTCCAACTTTGTTTTAATGCTGCACTTAAGGAAAGTTGGATCCAATTCAGGAGAATGAAGAGGTGAATTTGCGAATTTTCTAGGTTTAGAAATAAATTACACAGATTCTGTTTGGAATAACAAGTTATACCTTGAGATTTTAGGTATGATTCTGATCATTTTTAGTTTTTATTAAGGAGCTACTCAAAGACAGTAACTTAACCTCTCAAAACAAGATATTCGTGTATTTTTTTCGTCTATTCTCAATCTCTTGCTTACTTTCTGGATTTGAAGATCGTTTTCTTTTGGGCTCATAGTTATGTGTCATTGCTTAACCAACATCTTTCCTGACCCTCATCTAATAACTGGAATAGCACACCTGGGCAATTCAGTCAGTTAAGCACTGGATTCTTCCTTTCAGCGGGTCATGATCTCACAGTGGGAAGATCAAGCCCCACATTGGCTCCCTGCCGAGCAGGGAGACTGCTTAAGATTCTCTTTCTCTGCCCCTCCCCCACCCCCTCTCTGTCTAAAACAAAAATTAAACTAAAATTTAAAATTAATAATTGAAACAACTCAAGATTTTATGAGTTCACACTCACATGTTCCTTTCATACTCCAAGTTGGGTTACAACACCCTTTTCATTTTGTCATACTTCCTCAAATCTTTTCTTGAAAACAAGTTTTGTTGTACAGATTTTATAGTTCATACTATAGATATGATTTTATGTGATTTTGTCACACTTCCTCATTTCACAAAAAGTTCTATATGTGTGCCCATGTGCATACACTAATATGATAAAGACTATATATTCAAAGATGTTTGTTGTAGTATTATTTATAATGGCAACGTTAAAAAAGTCATTAAAGTTCATCAGCAAATATTCATATCCTAAGTAAATACACAAATATTCAGTAAGGATTTACAGAATTTTCAGTAAGGACGACAGAACCGCATGCAGCTATTCGAAAAAATGTGAAGCTGTGTGCACTGATATGGGAAAATGTTTGCCATAGAATTTGTTGTGGTGCAGGGGCACGTGGGTGGCTTAGTCAGTTAGACATCCAACTCTTGATTTCGGCTCAGGTCATGATCTCACGCTTTCGTGGGTTTGAGCCCCGCATCTGATGGCTCTGTGCACTAACTACATGGAGCCTGCTTGGGATTCTCTCTCTCCCTGTGTCTCTGGCCTTCCCCTGGTCACACACGCTCTTTCTCTCTCTCAAAATGAACTTAAAAAAAAAAACCCACAAAATTCACAGAGTACAGAAGATATATAATGAGAGGTCCCCCTCCTTTTTCTTGTCTGTCTTATCCCTGTCCTCTTAACACCTAGTTTTCTTTTCCAATGTTACTAATTTTGTGTGTATCCTTTCAGGCATATTTTCTGGACATATTTGACAGTATGCATATCTTCTTTTTTTTCTTTCTTCTTTTTTTTTTTTTTCTTCTAAAATGGCAACATTCTATATAAGCTGCTTCTGGGAGCACACTCTCTATCAGTGTGTCAGGAACATGTTCATTCTTTGATAGTTTTAGAGTAAACATTGTACAAATATATCATACTCCAATCAGTTTCTCTGGATGGACATTTAGGTGGCTGACAGTCCTTTGCTATTACTAACAATGCCGCTGTGAATGCTCTTGTACTTGGATGCTTTTCATATCTTTGCCAAAATTTCTGTAGGACAAAGTTCTCAAAGGGTATGTGCATTTGGAATTCTGATGAGGTATTACAAAATTGCCGTCTGGAAAAGTTATGCCAACTTATGCTGCCACCAGCAGTGGGTAATGCCATTTCCCTACATCCTCTCCCAGAATGTGTTACTAGATTACAGATCTTTGCTCTGACTTGATTCTGACATGACTTCTGCTTGTTTAAGAAATGTTTAGTTCTGTATGTTTTCAGAGCTAGGGTTCTGCCTTTGCTTTTTCTGCCTAAATTAACCAGAGGAGGTTTCTGTTGTTTACAACCAAGAACCTAGGCGTACATGTCCGTGAGCTATGATCAATTTTTAAGAAAAGAATCAAGGAGTGCCTGGCCGGCTGTCGTTAGAGCATGTGACTCTTGATCTCAGGGTTGTGAGCTCAGGCCCCACATTGGGCATGAAGCCTACTAAAACAAGAAGAGAATAAAATCAAGTTGGCAAGTAATACGCATACAGTGATTCTTATTTTTATAAAGCCAAAACAAATCAGAACAAAACCAACATACACATGCATGTGGGTGTTTAGAGAACTATCTGTAAGGACACATACAAGAGAGTGGTTGTTTACTTCTGGGTAGAGGGGCTGACAGACAAGGTTAGGGGAACATTTTAACCTTCCCCCTCAGATACTTGAATATCACTGGAAGTTTTTACAATGAGCATATTACACTTTTAATTAATTTATTTATTAAATTATTTTTTAATGTTTATTTATTTTTGAGAGAGAGACAGACAGAGTGTGAGCCAAGAAGGGGCAGAGAGAGAGAAGGAGACACAGAATCTGAAGCAGGCTCCAGACTCTGAGCTGTCAGCACAGAGCCCGACGCAGGGCTCGAACTCGTGAACTGTGAGGTCATGACCTGAGCCAAAGTCTGGCACTTAACCAACTGAGCCACCCAGGCGCCCCACAATGAGCATATTACACTTTTTAAAGTTTTAAATTAAAAAAAATAGCAAAACTCTTCTCAAATTCTCAAATCCACAGTGCTGTATTAGTTTGCTAGGGCTGCTCTAACCAAACACCACAGACGGCGTGGCTCTGACAACAGAATATATTTTCTCACAGTCCTGGAGGCTAGAAGTCCAAGATCAAGGTGCTGACAGATGCAGTTACCAATGTGTTCTCTCTGAGATCTGAGATTGAGTGAGGGGTAACAAGAGACCATCTTTTTCATTCCTACTTGGTTCCGTTTTTATGGGGAAATCACAGTGATATTAGTTTTATGAAAATATTCCTCAAAATCAATGGACACAGGTAGTGTCTCAGACGTAACAGTTTGGGTCAGAGGCCTCAGGAATGGCAGAAGGCAGGAAATGGCATTCCTACGTGGAGCTACAGTCAACAGACATTTTGAGAACCAGTGAACATCTTTATGGTCTGCATGAATTTGAAAATTGGCTACAACAGATATTCAATCCATGTGGGTAGAATTGAATCTTTCAAAGATGATGTGACATGCCCTTGTCCTATTTACATGGTTTGGGTCACAGATTTTACCTATGACTGCCTAGCCTTTAGTGTTATCATCCCTTGTCAATTTTCTTCCACTTCCACCTCAGGCCAGCCCTCTTCTCTTTTCCATCTGACCTTGTTCCAGGAAGCTCTTTCATCTGGGGGTAGGGCAAAGCGAAGGAGCATAGACCCTGTGGCTGGATGTACCAGATTCCCAGAGAAGCCCATTTTCTGTAATGACAGAATTTATTTTTCTCTTTTTCTCCTTTCTGTGGTCAATGACAAGGGTCAAAGGCATTTAATCAAACCTTTATAGAGAGATGAGTCCCATCACCATGCAGTGCGATGGTCAAATTTTTCCTTCTGTCAAAAAATGTATTTTGGGAACAGAGCTGAGTATGATGTGCGAGCTCTTTTTACAGTCGCTGTTGAAATATGTGTATGGCAAAGATTTGCTAGGCCATTATTTCATCTGTCTCTGGATAAATATTGAAATTGTTGTTAGTATGGATAATACTTAGGAAACATGAGGACATGTTGTCTTTATTCCGCCAGCTAAATTCAGCTGAGTTCAGCCAGCTAAAGCCAAAATTACCTTCTGATCTCTGAACTGAGATAATTAATGTTCGAGAAGGCAGTGCAACCACAGCAAAGTCTACAGTTCAGATATCTGATTGCGGTTTCAGAAATAATGACATAATGAAGCTTATAGTAAGAAAAACAAAAACAAAAACAAAAAAACTTCTCAAGCCAGCATGTGGTGCCACAATTTATAATGTTTGGGCTACTTTAGGCTTTAGGAACAGCTTGCCAATAGCTTTGCCAATTATTTAAGTGATGTAATTTAATTTATTCTGCATCACATAGTGGTTTATTAAGGAACACGCATTTAGCTCCTTGGTCCTGGAGGACCAGCTCATTTGTTATTGGTGCTAACAATTTCCAAGCTCTGTCTGCAGACTTCTCCATCATCCTAACTCCAAGAGGAAGGGAGAAATTTGATCCCAGGTGTAATCAAGTGCTGATAAAGACTTACTTTATGAGCTAGACCTGACATCTCAAACTTCAATTTGAACTTGTAAAATAAGACAGAATGATGTTCTAGTCTCAAGATATTGGAGAAAATCTCTTTGGTCCAGAGTAAGGCTCTTTCTCCTGAGTCCACTGCAATTGTTTGTTGTATGGCAGAGCCCTGGGCAGTCCTTTGTATAATTGCTTTCATCTTCTTTGTCAAAGAAGTGGAGAACTACATAACACAGGAGACATGGAAGGGAAATGAAACACTAGCAAGAAGCTTGATGGGAAGGGGAAATTCCACCTCTGAAAAGAACGCCAGCCAGTAATGGGTCTCTAAGCACTTAGAGTGGTCCCTGTTTAATTTCAAGCCTGGGACCCTGAAAGCTAGATTCCCAATGCGAATTAAAGAATTAAGGAACTTGTCTGAACTGATAAGGAGAAAAAAAAAATCTCGGGATTGATTCTCCATTTGCCCCAGTGCCAGCAGTTACTTGAGGTCTCTGCATTACCTTTTCTAGAAATACCCAGGCCAATACTTCCCTCTACTGCTGGGAAGCAATTCTACAACATGCATCGGCCAGAATTATACAAAACAGCATACCTGTTTCACAGGTGTAGAAACTGAGACATAGGTGTGACGTTGACTTTTGCAAAGTAAAGTCAAAAGGAAAAGTTTAGTAGTGGTTCAAGACTCACTTTTGTAGAATATCTATAGGCCAGTGCAGGCAAATTTGCCTTTCTGAATATAGATCTTAACCAATTTACGTGAAGATATGAGGCTTGTCCAAAGGAAATAGGTTTTTAAATATGTATTTGAAATAGATTTTTAAGAAATTGGTAGGGGGTGCCTGGGTGGCTCAGTTGGTTAAGTGTCTGACTTGGGCTCAGGTCATGATCTTGTGGTTCATGAGTTCGAGCCCTGCGTCGGGCTCTGTGCTATCAGTTCAGAGCCTAAAGCCTGCTTTGGATCCTGTGCCTCCCTTGCTCTCTGCTCCTTCCCTGCTGATGTTCTGTCTCTGTCTCTCTCTCTTAAAAATAAATAAAACATTTTTTAAAAAATTGCTAGAATCTCAGCTGTAACACGTAGAGAGCTTGAAAGCCATCAATTCCAGCCCTCTCAAGAAGAAAAATGTTTCACAAAATTAAAATCGATACATTTTCTTACAGCCATCAGAAAACTGGCTAGTCTTTACCAGAGAGACTAGTAAATACCGAGAACGTGTCAGCTTACCTGCTTAAATACAGAGAACGTGTCAGCTTACCTGCAGTAGAAGCCCTGCAGCCAGTAGTGTAGGTAACAAAGGTAACTGACAAATCGCTGGAGGCTGAAGGTGGACTGCCTGAGTTACCAACTCCTGAGAGCCCAGTCTAAGGTGGGGTGGGGGGTGAGGGAGGACATGTTTCTTTGACTTTACCTCTTGGAGCACCACCAGTCCTCATAGTGAAGACCTGAGAAAAGTTCCCTCTGTTTGGCTCAGGGGGAGGGGGAAAATACCCATTTTGAAATATGCCTAGGGGGAAAAGAATCATTTTGAAATACCTTCAAGTGCATTGTTTTTCATAACAAAGGCCCACCATCAAGGGAAACTGCTTTATCAGAGCCTTAAGGAAGGTAGGAGAAGGGAAATTCCAACTCTAGCACCTTGGAGTCTTCCAGTATCGCCTAAGTGGGGGAGAGAGTTCGCTGACCAGCACTTATGAAGGTCACAACCCACTAAACACCGAGACTTAATCACCAGATAATAGGATGCTTCCCTTCCACTTTAGCACCACATCAACAGGGTCCCGGTATAGTAACAGTGCAAACAGCTGAAAGAATGAACCACGAGGCTCAGGCTCTATTTAAGAAGGAATTTCTAGGCCAAGACAACAGAGGAGAGAAAAACAAGGACATTAGATCAAATTGAAACCTCTGACATCTACAGCTGTAGGAAACATTAAACACAGCCTAACTCCAAGGGAAACAAGCATAAAATCTCACAGGAAAGGCCTATTTACCTCACTTCTTTTTATCCAATACATCATGAATGGCTTTCAACAAAAAAAATTACGGGGCATGCTAAGAGATAAAAATGAGTCTGAAGAGACAAAGCAAGTATCAGAAATAGATATAAATATGGCAGAGATTTTAGAATTATGAGAAGTTTAAGATAACTGATGAAAATGCTAATGGCGCTAACAGAAAAAGTGGTCAACATACAAGAACAGAAGAGTGATGTACAGAGAGATGGAAACAGAAGCAGAGAGAGAGAACCTCAAAAAAATCAAAAGGAGGTGCACCTGGGTGGCTCAGTCAGTTAAGCATCTGACTCTTGATTTTGGCTCAGGTCATGATCTCACAGTTCAGTTCATGGGTTCAAGTCCCACATGGGGCTCCATGCTGACAGTGCAGAGCCTACTTGGGATTCTCTATCTCTCCCTCTCTCTCTTCACCTTTCCTGCTTGCTCTCTCTCTCTCTCTCAAAAAAAAAATAATCATTTTAAAATATCAAAAGGAAATTCTATGAATAAGAAACATTGCACAAATGAAGAATGCCTTTGATGGGCTCATTAGTAGACTGGACATGGTCAAGTTAGCCATCAGTCAGCTTGAAGGTATGTCCATTGAAATCTCCCAGTGTGAAATGCAAAGAAATAAAAGAATGAAAAACAACCCACTGGAACAGAATATCTAAGAAGTATACGACACCAAGAGTAAATTCTAACATAAGCTCTGGGCTTTGGGTGATTATGTGTCAATGTAGGTTCACCAGTTGTAACCAATGTACCACTCTGTTGAGGGATGTTGAAAACGGAAGGTATACATATGTGGGGGCAGGAGTACATAGGAAGTCTCTGTACCTTCTTTTCTTTTTTTTAAGGATTTTATTTTTTAAGTAATGTCTACACCCAATGTGAGGCTCCAACTCGCATCAGTGAGATCACAAGTCACATGCTCAACTGACTGAGCCAGCTAGGCACCCCTGTACTTTCTTTTCAATTTTGTTGTGAACCTAAAACCTTTCTTAAAAAATCCCCATTTTACAGATAATAAGGTAGAGGTAGAGAGTTTAAATAGCTTGCCTAAAATTTTCCAAGGTCTGCCATGTACAAAGGCGGGATTGGCAGAATCCATCTGGCAATAGAACTTTATCTTTAACCAGTGCACTTTTTTTTCTGAATCTTGCTTCTTTTGCCTAAAAATGTATGTTGCAGATCAATTCATAAAAGCACCTATAGAGTTCCTTTTAATTTAATCTGTTTTGTGTTGCTAGACCTTCAAGTTGTTTCTAATCTGATTTAGAAATAATGCTACATTAATCTTATACATGTCACTGCTGTCAATGTGAAATGAACAAACCTTTCAGAATTTCTAACAGTAAGAAAGAGTTTTATTTGAGCCCAAGTTAGGACAGTTGCCTGGGAAACACAGTCTTCACAAGGAAGAAAGTGCTTCAGAGAATGAACAGTTTTTACACAGTTATGTGCTTTTTTACATATTGTAACAGCTCATAAGATTATAGACTAGCAGATAGGCAGGAATCACAAGTTTTATCATAAAGGAATGCAGGGAGTAGAAGACTTGATCAATATCTCAAGGACAAGATGGTTTTCCTTTAGGCTACTCACTCACAAAGCAGATGTACAATGCATGTGTGGTGGGCCATAAATCAGGCTTTTGATTTGAACAAAGTTAATATATATAATCATGTTGACTAAGAAAGAAATCTAAAATGGCTTCCCTTTATATCAGGTCTTAGAGTTTCTTTTTCATCATTTTCTCCTTTTGATCAATAATCTTTTGACAAAAAGCATTGAGGATCGTTATTTTGTCCCTTGATACTAGGGTGATTGCTTATCTGCCCTGGGTCCATCACGTCCCTCGATGCTAGGCCTGCTTTGGATTACCTAGGAGTCTACGTGGGGGGAGAGATGTCAGCAGTATGGCCTTTAATAGGGGATATTATAATTATATATTTATTTTTTTAATGTTTATTTATTTTGATAGAGTTCAAGTGGGAGAGGGGCAGAGAGACATAGAGAATCCTAAGCAGGCTGAGAGCTGTCAGAGCTGAGCCCCACGCAGGGCTTGATCTCATGAACCATGAGATCACAACTTGAGCCGAAATCAAGAGCTAGATGCTCAACTGGCTGAGCCACCCAGGTACCCTGATATATATATATTTATATTTATTTAATATATATACTTATTATATATATTTATATTTAATATATATTTGTATATTTAATACATATTTATATTTAATATATATATATTTACTTTGAAGGAGAGAAAGAGAACACGAGTTGGGGAGGGGCAAAGAGAGAGGACAGAGAGAATCCCAAGTGGGTTCTGGGCCGGCCGTCAGTGCAGAGCCCAAGGTGGGGTGCAAACTCACAAAATGTGAGATCATGACCTGAGCCGAAGCTAAGAATTGGACACTTAACCTACTGAGCCACTCAGGTGTGCCATCAATGAAATGAAACTGTGTGCAAACACTGTATGTGTGCTTTGTGGTGAGTTTTGCCTTTACATTTTTTGGTAACACTTATAGCATAAATATAGAAATAATATAAAAATCCAGTTAATAACATTCAAAGTAACTAACGAAGAGTAGGGACAGACATACATGACAAGAGAAGAATCTAAAAATATCCATTACATTTATTTTGATAATCTTAAATTAATTTGAGTATCTGTTTACCTTTTTTATCTAGTTATTTGTATTTTATGATGTTTTATCTGATTGGTTTAAAATAGTCATTAAGGGGCACCTGGGTGGCTCAGTTGGTTAAGTGTACAACTCTTGATTCAGCTCAGGTCATGATCTCATGGTTCCTGGTGTTGAGCCCTGCATCTGCTTGCGATTCTCTCTCTCTCTCTCTCTCTCTCTCTCTCTCTCTCTCTCTCTCAAAAAAATGAACTTAAAAAATAAATAGATAAAAATAAAAAATAGTCATTAAATTTTATGTTATTATAAATAAGTAATCATTTCTCTGATCAATTAGTTTCCATAGATATTACATCTTGTGGTGGTTGTAATTCTATCTCCCAGAACATTTGGTTATTAATATCAATATTAGTATAATTTTTGCTAGAGTCAGGCAATTCTATTCGAGGTGTAAAGCCAGTCTTATAGTATATAGCAGTAGCGTTATAATAAAAAGTACTCTGGTCACACAATAAATCAAGGAGTAATACAGAAGTGTTTTGTAAACCTTCCCAACAAAATCTTCCTTTTTCCCATATACTGTGTGTTAGTTTGTATAGGCATAGCCATTACGGACCAAGTTGGAGTGAATTCAGGGTTCCATTGTTGTTCAGGGAATAATCATATATCTTGCCTGAATTCACAGATGTCTGTATATAATGGAATCCAGTAAGAATCATTGGCTAATAAGGCCTATCTTCCTCTAGTCAGAAGAACTCTGGTGGTATTTACAATAGTTTCTTTCCCTATTATGGTGTTGAAATAAGTCTGGTTGGCCATAAATTTGGGTATTAAGGAGGTAAACATTATAAAAGTTACAGAAGTCTTTAATGATTTGCCACACATTAGGAAAGCGTACATTTTGGGTTTCTGCAGTTAATAAAGAAGGTCACGGACCCATATTTACCTCAGAACCTTATGGGTTGTATGGTAGAGTTAGATTTCAGAGGTGGCTGAATCCACCAAGTTATTCCTTCAGTAGCATCTCTGACAGATAGCCATTGTTTTTTTCTTATTTTGTTTCAGGCCGTTCCATCCACACAATGTGAGTACATTTGGATATTTTGGCATGTTGGACAAGCTGTTGCTCAGTTTCTCCCATTGTTGTAGCTGGGGGGCTTACTTCAATTATCACCTAAGTTTATAGAGATACAATCGTCAATCTGTTAAGTGTTATATATAAAACAGGTTAAATGTGACTTAGGTAATGTTTCTTTCTTTTTTTTAAGATCCATAGAGCAGAAATGATCTTTTTTAAAAAAATTAAGTTTATTTATTTTTGAGAGAGAGACAGAGAGAGTGAGTGGGGGAGGGGCAGAGAGAGGGGGAGAGAGAGCATCCTGTCAGCACACAGCCCCATGTGGGGCTCCAACTCACAAACCATGAGGTCATGACCTCAGCTGAAACCAATAGTTGGATGCTTAACTGACTGAGCCACCCAGGCACCCCCTGATCTTTTTGTAAAAAATGTTTATTTATTTATTTTTGTGAGAGAGAGAAAGAGAGAGAGAGAGAGAGAGAGAACATGCAAGGGAGGGGCAAAGAGAGAGGGAGGCAGAGAACCCAAAGAGGGCTCTGCGCTGACAGCAGGGAGTCCGATGTGGGGCTCCAACTCACAAACTGCGAGGTCATGACCTGAGCCAAAGTCTGACACTTAACTGACTGAGCCACCCAAGCACCCCTAATATTACAATTCTAAAAGAAGAATGGAAATATAGGCCTGGTCCTGAATCTTGGGAAAAGCGGTCTACCCTGATGTCATCTACTTCTCATGGTAGTCTGTAGCTTGAATGTCTCTGATAATCTTTGAGTGGCCCACTGAGCAACAGGCACAAAGATTGATGCTGCATGAACTACTGCAGTAATTTCTTTACGTCAAGGTGTTTATATTTGAAATTTGCAGGGCTTCAGGGAAAAGGGCAGTTTTAGTTCTCAAATGATTCCAAGTTAGAAAGGTGGGAGGAAAATCAACATGTTGGTTTGGACAGCTGTAGCCTGGCATTGGAGAACACTGCTAGAAGAAGTCAGGATCTAGTCTAGTGCACAGTGAATAGTATTAAAATCTAATATCTACAAAGATGTGTTGTTGAAACATTTTTTTTCTATTATCACCCTCATTTTTACCCAAAAGAGCCAAATTAAGACTGATTTGTTTGTAATCAGTTCTAATCAACATGGCCTCATTATTTACATAAGCACAGGAAGAATAGTGATTGACCATATAAGTTCTTTTGGATCTGCTTTGCTGGAACTTTTTATAAGCAATTTTAGGTTGAACTTTTAATAGCCTCTCAGCCTCTCAAGACCAGAAGCCAAGCCGAATTCTTTTTTTTTTTCTAAAAAAAAATTTTTAATGTTTATTTATTGTTGAGAGAGAGAGAGAGAGTGAGCAGGGGAGGGGCAGAGAGAGAGGGAGACACAGAATCCGAAGCAGGCTCCAGGCTCTGAGCTGTCAGCGCGGAGCGTGACGTGGGGCTCGAACTCGTGAACAGTGAGATCATGACCTGAGCTGAAGTCGGACGCTCAACCGACTGAGCCACCCAGGTGCCCCCAAGCCGAATTCCTGCTGTCGGGTTTGCCTGCAATACCTGTAGATATGGGGGAATTCCTCTTCTTGAGGTCTCCAAAATATCGTGAGGTTTCTGCACCTGCCAGGACGTGACATTTTTTACTCACCTGGTAAGGCTGGGGGGAACTCTGTAAGCAAAATATCAGGCTGATATTTCCAAGGGGCTTTGTTGGATCCATAAAGTCAGCCTTAATTCCTTAAAGCTGTCTGGTCATATCTGAGTCTATGCATGTCTTTCCCAGATATGACATTCCAGTCAAAGCCTTGGTAACATAACCAGTATTTCCAATGGTGTCTTGTTACAAGGAAAACAGATTCTTACTGAACATAAGCAAATAATTGTAATTGCCATGAAAGAAAGAATACTCACTGGGAGTTTCTGAATTCTGGAAGGTAAATGTTTCAATTTGTTCACAAAGGAATACTTTATCATATCTCTGTAAGTCATAAATGTCTTCCTTAAATCTGGAAGAGCAGATATTAGACGACCAGCAATGTTTCATTTTTTATTTTATTTTTTTAATGTTTATTTATTTATCTTGAAAGAGAGAGACAGAGAGAGAGTGGGGGGGAGGGGGAGAGAGAGAGGGAAAGAGAGAGAGAATCCCAAGCAGGCTCCGCACTGTCAGCACAGAGCCAGATGTGGGACTCAATCTCATGAACTGTGAGATAGTGATCTGAACTAAAATCAAGAGTCAGACGCTTAACCAACTGAGCCACCCAGGCACCCCGGACCAGCAATGTTTCAAACAAAACTGGTCACGACTATAATCATCTTTCTTAATTTATTCAGTTTCATGTTACTAATATTTGTTCTGTTTGAATGCAGCTTTTCCTTTAGATTTGCAAATTCCTTCTCAGCTTAGTTTTATCGCTTTAAATATATCAGCAACCAGAGTTTGTCAAAAAGTTTCATGAATCTGCTTGAAGAGGAAACACGTTTTGCAAGAGTATCAGAACAATAACACTAAATGACAAAAGACTAAAAAATGGCCATGGTTAAAGATCTGATGAGTGTTTGTAATAATGCATTTGACAAGGAAATTCAGTTATTTCTGAGACACATGCGTTTTAATAATTAGATGACCTTACACCAGAACATATTAAAACTTCAAGAATTTCATATAATTTCTAAAACAGTTACAGCATTTACCCATACAATATAACATAAGAAGGTGTCTCATTAGTTGTTTGACAGTGCTTCCCATGTAACTTACCATACCAAGTAAACAAGACTGATTAGTCAAAATGACTTCATTTAGAATTCGAATCTTGGGAAGTTTTGTTAAAAACCTCAGAAGGTTTTAAAGCACATACCTAAGTGGGATTACAGATCATTAAAAAACGTAATTAAAAAAATTTTTTTTTAATTTTTATTTCTGAGAAAGAGAGAGAGACAGAGCATGAGTAGGGGAGGGTCCGAGAGAGAGGGAGACACAGAATCCAAAGCAGACTCCAGGCTCTGAGCTGTCAGCACAGAGCCCGACACAGGGCTCCAACTGGGAGATAGTGACCTGAGCCGAAGTCAGATGCCCAGCCGAGTGAGCCACCCAGGTGCCCCAAAAAACTTAATTTTTAATTATCTATTTAACCAAGGTGGCAATAAGAGATTCAAAATGCAAATACAGAAGGTTATCTAGTTCTTAGCAAAACTTAGATGCTTTTAATAATCAGTTTTAACTTCCTCACATAATTAAAGACCTGATAAAAACAAAGCATAGAAAGTTCTTGGGGTTTTTTTTTGGAGGGGAGTGGGGGCAGATAAAAAGTTCACTTATAAGTTCTTATCAAAAGCAGACCAACAATCCAAGAAAACAGAGAGAAAGGCTAAATCTCAATCTTCTGTCAATGTACATTTAAAACTCATTCATTCCAATTTTATTTATCCCTGACCACGCATAAAATTCTTCTCCAAAGATTTCCCTTTACAAACTTTCTACAACTTTCTTTTTCATTTAGATTTTGTCCTAAGTCTTCTTTCTCTAAACAACCAGCCTTATTTAGGACAAACTTGCTTTCTTTTCCCTCAGCAAAAATGTTTCCCTTTTCCTCATACTTTCTTTCTTATCAAAAACACATCTTATTTTTCCTGCAGATGGAGTTGTTTCCCTTATCATTTCTAGCAGTCTCCATGACATTTATCAGGATTTTAACTTTGAGAAACCTCAGATTCCACTGAAAACTAAATAGTAACCAGTTGTGAACTGTTACACCAGAATTCCTTAGATTGGAAATTTATGAATACATTTTTTAATTTCTAGAAACATGTTTTTTTCCCCCATCATACAATCTTTCAATTAAGTACAAAGCATGTTTATCAACAGACCCGAGTATCCTCCAGTTTCTCTGCAATAAGAGGCCAAAGCAGACAAACCTAAGGTCAGTAATCAGGTACTTTAGTATTCTTAGTTGGAAAAGACTTAGATACCTAGATACCCAATGAATTCAGCCCAACGTACCATTTAATTTAGCAGAACTTCAAAGTTTCAGGCTACCAAAGATTTTGAAAGCTATAAAACTTTTTATTTATTTAACTTATTTGCTCATACAGTTATGCATGAAAACCTCATGAGACAGACAAAACCAACCATCATTTTAAGTCATTTTTTGCTGACAATTTGGAACAGAGATAATGCAAGCTTATTTGACCTTTAGTATATTTTGGTAAAATAGCTTTATATTTAATGCTAGTAAATATAAAGACGTCTATTTTAATTAAACAACAAACTTAAACTCATTCTTTCTTTTTGAGTTTATTTATTTTGAAAGAGAGAGAGTGAGAGAGGGAGAAAGAGAGAGAGAGAGAGCGTGCTCATGGGGGAGGAGCAGAGAAAGAGAGGGAGAGGGAGAGAATCTGAAGCAGGCTCCTCGCTGTCAGCACAGAGCCCAAAGTGGGGCTCGATCTCACAAACCATGAGATTATCACCCTAGCGGAAATCAAGAGTCAGATAATTAATCAACAGAGCCACTTAGGTGCCCCCAAACCTACACTGGTTTTAATTATTGAATTTTTTCTTACATCATATGAGCTTGAAAAACATTTATGTTAGTCTCTTTCTGAGCTTTAGAATGCACAATTCCTGTAAACATTTGACTTTAAAACAATTAAATAGAGCTCTTTTACAAACTAATTTTTAACAATACCATCTGGACATAGAAAAAATATCTCACATTTATAACACACACATACACAAACAAGGTGCAAACAAAATCTAGTCTTTGTTTCATTAATATTTGTGAAGAGGACATTAAAAGTGCAATTTCCCGGGCGCCTGGGTGGCGCAGTCGGTTAAGCGTCCGACTTCAGCCAGGTCACGATCTCGCGGTCCGTGAGTTCGAGCCCCGCGTCAGGCTCTGGGCTGATGGCTCAGAGCCTGGAGCCTGTTTCCGATTCTGTGTCTCCCTCTCTCTCTGCCCCTCCCCCGTTCATGCTCTGTCTCTCTCTGTCCCCCAAAAAATAAATAAATGTTGAAAAAAAAATAAAAAAAAAAACAAAAAGTGCAATTTCCAAATCTTTCTCTTTATTTTGTTAGGAAAAATAATAAAACTCAAAATCAAATAGAAAGACTATTCTTTTCTCCAATTCTCCACTATTTTTTGGTGAGAATAACATTTTTTCCCACACCAGTAAGTATGTCATCAGGAATTGTAGTTCTTGCAAGTAAAACATAGTTTCTACATTTTTTTTTTCAGAAAAAAAAAATTTTAAGTAGTTCTCTGTCCAATGTGGGGCTTAAACTTATGACCCTGAGATCAAGAGTCACATGCTCCACAGACTGAGCCAGCCAGGCACTCCCAGAAATTTTTTAAATTAAGCTTTTAATTTTAATTCTAATATTTTTTTAATTCCAGTATTGTTCACATACAGTGTTATATTAGTTTTTTTTTAATCCAAGCTAGTTAACATACAGTGTATTAATGGTTTCAGGAGAATTTAGTGATTCATCACTTACATATAACACCCAGGGATCATCCCAACAAGTGCCTTCTTAATGCCCATCATCCGTTTAGCCCATCCCCTCACCCAACACCCTTACAGCAACCCTCAGTTGTTTATTCTCTGTATTTATGAGTTCTTATGGTTTGCCTCCCTCTGTTTTTATCTTACTTTTCCTTCCCTTCCCCCATGTTCATCGGTTTTGTTTCTTATATTCTACTTATGAGCGTAATCACATGATACATTTCTTTGACTTATTTTGCTTAGCATACACTCTAGTTTCATCCACAATGTTGCAAATGGCATAATTTCATTCTTTTTGGTGGCTGAGTAATATTCCATTGTGTATATATTCCACATCTTCTTTATCCATTCATCCATCGTTGGACATTTAGGCTCTTTCCAAACTTTGGCTATTGGTGATAGTTCTGCTGTAAACATTGGGGTGCATGAGTCCCTTTGAATCAACATTTTTGTATCCTTTGGATAAATACCTATTAATGCAATTGCTGGGTTGTAGGGTAGTTATATTTTCAATTTTTTGAGGAGCCTCCATACTACTTTCCAGAGTGGCTGCCCTAATTTGCATTCCCACCAGCAGTGCAGAAGATATCCTCTTTCTCCGCATCCTTGCCAACATCTGTTATTTTCTGAGTTGTTAATTTTAATCATTCTGAGGTGGTATCTCATTGTGGTTTTGATTTGTACTTTCCTGATGATGAGTGATGTTGAGCATCTTTTCATGTGTCTGTTAGGCATCTGGATGTCTTCTTTGGAAAAGTGTTCACATTCTTTTGCCCGTTTCTTCACTGGATTATTTGTTTTTTGGGGTTTTAAGTTTGGTGAGTTCTTTATAGATTTTGGATACTAACCCTTTACCTGATATGTCATTTGTAAATTCTTTTCCCATTCCATTCGTTGCCTTTTAGTTTTGTTGATTATTTCCTTCACTGTGCATAAGCTTTTTATCTTCTTAAGAAGTTGCTGTGGCTGAGGTGAAAGAGGTTGCTGCCTGTTTTCTCCCCTAGGATTTTGATGGTTTTCTGTCTTACATTTAGGTCTTTCATCTATTTTGAGTTTATTTCTCTGTAAGGGGTAAGAAAGTGGCCCAAGTTCATTCTTCTGCATGTCGCTGTCCAGTTTTCCCAGCACCATTTGCTAAAGAAACTGTCTTTTTTCCATTGGATATTCTTTACTGCTTTGTCAAATACTAGTTGGCCATAGATTTCTGGGTCCATTTCTGGGTTTTCTATTTTATTCTATTGATCTATGTGTCTGCTTTTGTGTCAGTACCAGACTGTCCTGATGATTACAGCTTTGTAATACAGCTTGAAGTCCAGCATTGTGATGCCCCCAGCTTTGGTGTATTAATTTCATGTATACAACATAGTGATTTAACCACTGTGTACATTAGTCAGTGCTCACCATAAGTGCACTCTTTAATTCCTATTACCTATTTCACCCATCCCCCCACCTACCACCCCTCTAGTGACCATCAGTTCTCTATAGTTAAGAGTCTGTTTCTTGATTTGTCTCTCTCCCCTTTCCCCCCCTTGTTCCTTTGTTTCTTAAATTCCACATATGAGTGAAATCATATGATATTTGTCTTTCTCTGATTTAAATCTTAGTGTTAATTATACTCTCTAACTCCATCAATGTTATTGCAAATGGCAAGATTTCATTCATTTTATTTATTTATTTATTTATTTTTAATTTTTTTTTTCAACATTTATTTATTTTTGGGACAGAGAGAGACAGAGCATGAACGGGGGAGGGGCAGAGAGAGAGGGAGACACAGAATCGGAAGTAGGCTCCAGGCTCTGAGCCATCAGCCCAGAGCCCAATGCGGGGCTCGAACTCACAGACGGCAAGATCGTGACCTGGCTGAAGTCGGACGCTCAACCGACTGCGCCACCCAGGCGCCCCTAGATTTCATTCATTTTAATGGCTGAATAATATTCTACTGTATATCTGTCTTTTATTAAAGCAAATCTAATCATAAGATAGCATTATAATTTATGGATCCATTGATTAGTCTTTTCCCATTTTCTAATCTAACATGGCTGGTTTTGTCCAAAGTTGCCAAAAGTTGCAGAGACAAAAACCAAATGAAGCCCAGAGTGCCTCTGTGAGCATTGGTTCCTCCCAGAAGCCAGGGGCTTCACTGACTGAACCAAATGGCTTCCTAGTTTCTGGTTGCTTGGTCTTATGGCCAGTTTTCTCTAATTGTGCATGCAAGAAAACGAATGCAGACATGTCAAAAGAACCTTCTTTGGGCCATCTGAGACTCAAGCTATTAGTTAAAATTCCCCCTTTAGGTAAGCACTTCCACGTAGAGACTCTGTGTGTGTTGTGTGTATACCTGCCAGAGTCCCTGTGAATTGTTGTTGGTTTCCTGGGAGCTGTTTGGCCTTTAAAGCTCAATTGTCTCCCTATTCATTTTAGTTTCAGTTTTGGAATAAGGTTTGAGCAAAATCTAAGGATGGTGAGTATGGTGGGTTGAGAGGGTGCCGTTTGTGAGTGTCCCTTCCTCACAGCCGTGATACATTCTCTGATGTGCCTTGGTTTCTCTCAGTAAGACCTAAGACTATCAAGGGGCCTCAGAGCATTGGATAATCAGTTCTCACGTGTGTGTCCTTGGACAAGCCCATCATCAATTACCTTATGAGATGGTAAATTCCTATGGGACCACTATGGGTTTTGAGTACATCCGCTGCGCTTTCAGTCACCCGAAAGTACTGTTCAGCTTGAAGAAGCAAGTGTCACTCCTCTTCAGAGCTGAATCATTCAGTCTCTCCTATTTCTAGCCAGAAAATTTACTCAGGCCTTATACAAAAAACATCAATTAGTATAATGCCAAATTAAAACAACCAACCCATCACCTCCAACCTCTCTAGATTATTCCCACCTAGAGATCGTTACTGATAACCCTGAACAGCTCAAGTAAAAATCAGGACCATCAACTCAAATTGAGGAGGACCAGATATCAGGAGAACTCACTGACATACCTGTGAGGGGCTGAGAAGTAGGAGGGGCACAAAGGGGCCCATGTTGGGACCAAGCACAGAGTTCCAGATAACCCCCAGGTGTCGTCAGGTGAGGCGCTCTGATATCCTGCCAACAATGACAAGAAATGTCAATGCAAATTGGATAGACCTTGTAGAATCTCTAAAAGTAAGAGAGTTTTATTCGAGCCCAAGTTAGGACAGTTGCCCGGGAAACACACTCTTCACAGGGAACAAAGTGCTCCAGAGAATGAACAGGTTTCACACAGTTACGTGCTTTTTTACATATTGTAAGAGCTCAAAAGATGATAAATTAGCAGATAGGCAGGAGTCACGAGTTTTATCAAGGAATAGGGAGAGTAGGAGCCTTGATCAATATCTCAAGGGCAAAATGGTTTTCCTTTGGCTACTCATGCACGAAGTAGATGTACAATGCACGTGTGGTGGGCCATAAATCAGGCTTTTGATTTGAACAAAGTTAATATACAGTCTTGTTGACTACGAAATCTGAAGTGGCTTCCCTCATCTATCGGGCCTTCAGAGAAACATTCCTTCCCATATGTGTGACAGTACTTATAAGATACCTATAGCATTCCTGAACATGGACTCACCAGCTTAACAGATACATACTTGTACATTTTTATATATTTTTCTCTATAAATGTTGCATTGACATAGTGTCGTACAAATGCACCTGTTGGATATGGCATCGTGAAGTAGGTGTGGCCACAAGAAAAGACAAGACTGGGGCTTGGAAGGAGAAAGTTTATTATATCAGAGAAGGTCACTGCATGCCACACTGGGCCACAGGGACACTACTAGGTTTTGGCAGAAGACAGGAGTAAGGGAAAAGTCTAGGCTAAAATTTTTATTGAAGCGTTTGTGGGAAAATCAAGGCAAGGTAGGGCAAAGTAAATAGGATTGGCAGGTTTGAATAATGCCAGGGGGTGATGGGCTATCGAGTGGTCTCTAGTTGCTGGGCTATCTGGCCCTCGATGATTTCGGGCAGAGAGAATATTAGTATGGTGTGTGAGAATTAGATAAGGAGGTGGCTGGAGGGTGGGTTTGGGATGAGTTAATTTGTATGTGAAGGATGTGCTCCAGGGCAAGCCCTTTGCTATCTCTAAGAAAGGAGGGGCCAGCAAGCTTTTAAGACCTCAAAACATCCATGAAATACAGAAAAAAATTAATGTATATATTTTAACTAGCAGTGTATAAGATTCCTCTAGAATGGACCTCATGGAGCCAAACGTCATAAAGGTTACCCACTGTATCCATAGTCTTGACATGCTCAGGAAAAAAAGCCCACAGTGATCATTGCAGAGCAGTGAGAGATTATCGGGACTTTTTTTTTTTTTTACTTCTTTATTATTTGGGGTTTTATATTCATAATAATATATATTATTTACGATCAATGTACACATATATTAAAAATATGAAATAATCGGTGATGGTAGAAATGATGATATGAAATATTTAACTTCTTGAAAAGTCCAGGTAATTTAAAGCTCGTATGTTCTCTAATCTTTCTTTTTTTAAAACAAATTTTTATGTCTATTTATTTTGAGAGAGAGATAGAGTACATGCACACACAAGTGGAAGAGGCGCAAAGGGAGAGGGAGAGAGAGAATCCTAAGCAGGATCCATACTGTCAGCACAGAGTGCCCTACATAGGGCTTGAATTCACAAACTGTGAGATCATGACCTGAGCTGAGATCAAGAGTCAGACATTTAACCAACTGAGCCACCCAGGTGCCCTTCTAATCTTTCAAAGCAAATAGAAAAGTACTGTTTTTACCGATTTGATTCCTTACATTTTTGACAACAGTGTTTTCTGAGCAATTTGTTTTTGTTTTGTTTTGTTTATAATGTTTTATCTGAATTTTATTTTTTAAAATTTATCTGAATGTTTTTGTTAACAAATTAGCTGAACTATAACGTACCTTGTGCATTTCTCTGAAATTTTATTTTATTTTATTATTTTTAAATTAATAATTCATTCTTTAATTTACATTCAAGTTAGTTAGCATATGGTGCAACAATGATTTCAGGAGTAGATTCCTTAATGCTCCTTACCCATTTAGCCCATAGCCCATTCCCTGAGCAATTCTTAAAACTAGTTCAACGTAAGGAGATTTACTTCCAAACTTCTGAGAATATGGTCTTTTTTATTTTCTTTTTTACACTTAACATGGGGTTTGAACTCATGACCCCAAGATTAAGAGTCATATGTTCTACTGACTGAGCCAGCCAGGCACCTGGAGAATCCTTCTTATTCCAAAGGTAAAGGAAATAATTTAAAGAATGCATCAGAGAGAACTACTATATGATGAAGTGTGGTTTTATATTTATTTTTTTATTTAAAGTTTTTATTTTAATTCCAGTACTGTTAACATACAGTGACATATTAGTTTCAGGTGAACAGTGTAGTGATTCAACCTTTCCATATGTCACCCTGTGCTCATCTGGACAAGGGCACTTCTTAATCCTAATTACTTATTTAAAAGACTCCCACCCCTCCCCTCTGGTAACCATCAGTTTGTTCTCTATAATTGAGTCCCTTTCTTGGGGCACCTGGGTGGCTCAATCAGTTAAATGTTTGCCTCTTGATTTGGGCTCAAGTCATGATCTTGCGGTTCATGGGTTCATGTCCTGTGTCGGGCTCTGCACTGGCAGCGTGGAGCCTGCTTGGGATTTTCTCTCTCTCTCTCTCTCTCTCTCTCTCTCTCTCTCTGCCCTTCTCCCACCTGTGTTCTCTCTCTCAAAACAAATGAATAAACTTAATTAAAAAACAGAGTCCCTTTATTGTTTCTCTTTTTTTCCCCCTTGCTTGTTTTTTTTTCTTAAATTTTACATATGAATGAAATCATACGGTATTTGTCTTTCTCTGACTTATTTCACTTGGCATAACATTCTCTAGCTTCATCCATGTCTCTGCAAATGGAAAGATTTCATTCTTTTTTTTATGACTGAATAATATTCCATAATAATTCCATAATATAACTGAATAATATTATGACTGAATAATGATACACACACACACACACACACACACATCCATCTTCTTTATCCATTTATCAATTGATGGATACTTGGGTTGCCTCCATAACTTGGCTATTGTAAAAAATGCTGTAGTAAACATAGGGGTGCACGTACCTGTTTGAATCAATGTTCTTGTATTTTGGGGGTAAATACCCAGTAGCGCCATTGCTGGATCATAAGATAGTTCCATTTTTAACTTTTTTTTTTTTTTAAAGTAAGCTCTGTGCCCAATGTGGCACTTGAATCCAAGACCCTGAGATCAAGAGGTGCATGCTCTATCTGAACCAGCCAAGCACTCCACTATTTTTAACTTTTTGAGGAATCTCCATACTGTTTTCCACAGTGGCTGCACCAGTTTGCATTTCCACCAATAGCACACAAGGGTTACTCTTTCTCCACAACCTCGTCAACACCTGTTGTTTCTTGTGTTTTTGATTTTAGCCATTCTGACACATGAGAGATGATATCTCATTCTCATTTTGATTTGCATTTCCCTGATGATCAGGGATAATGAGCATATTTTCATGTGTCTGTTGGCCATCTGTATGTCTTTTCTGGAGAAGTGTCTGTTCATATCTTCTGCCCATTTTTAAATTGATTAGTTGTTTTTTCAGTGTTGAGTTTTATAAGTTCTTTATATATTTTGGATACTAGGACTTTATTGGATATGTCATTTGCTAATATCTTCTCCCATTCCATAGGCTGCCTTTTAGTTTTGTTGATTGTTTCCTTTGCTGTGCAGAAAGTTTTTATTTTGAGGTAATCCCAATAGTTTATTTTTGCTTTTGTTTCTTTTGCCTCAGGAGACATGTCTCGAAAGAAGTTTCTACGGTCCATGTCAAAGAAGTTACTGGCTGTGTTCTCTTCTAGGATTTTTACGGTTTCAGGTCTCACATTTAGGTCTTTAATCCATTTGAATTTATTATTTTGTAAAAAGGTGGCCAAGTTTCTTTCTTTTGCCTGTAGCTGACCAGTTTTCCCAACTCCATTTGCTGAAGAGACTGTCTTTTTCCCATTGTATATTCTTTCCTGCTTTGTCGAAGATTGACCATATAATTGTGGGTTTATTTTTGGGTTTTCTATTCTGTTCTATTGACATGTGTGTCTATTTGGCCAGTACCATAATGTTTGGATTACTACAGCTTTGTAATATAACTTGAAGTCCAATATTGTGATACCTCCAGTTTTGCTTTTCTTTTCTTTTTCAAGATTGCTTTGGCTATTCAGGGTCTTTTGTGGTTCCATACAAATTTTAGGATTGTTTGTTCTAGTTTTGTGAGAAGTACTGTTGGTATTTTGATAAGGATTGCAATAAATGTGGAGATTGCTTTGGATAGTATAAACATTTTAATAATATTCCTCTAATCCATGAGCATGGAATATTTTTCCATTTCTTTGTGTCTTCTTCAATTTCTTTCATTGGTGTTTTATGGTTTTCTGAGTACAGGTTCTTCATCTCTTCGGTTAGGTTAGATTTATTCCTAGGTTTCTTATTTTTGGTACAATTGTAAATGGGATTGTTTTCTTAATTTTATTTTCTGATGCTTCATTATTGGTATATAGAAATGCAACAGCTTTCTGTACCTTGATTTTTTTTTATCCAGGGACTTTACTGAATTCATTTATCAGTTACAGGATTTTTTTGGTGGAGTCTTTTGGGTTACCTGTATATAGTATCATGTCATCTGTAAATAGTATAAGTTTTACTTCTTCCTTACCCATGTGGATGCCTTTTATTTCTTTTTCTTCTATGATTGCTGTGGTTAGGACTTCCAGTACTATGTTGAATAAAAGTGGTGAGAATGGACATCCTTGTTTTGTCCCTGACCTTAGGGGAAAAGCTCTCAGGTTTTCCCCCATTGAATTTGATTTTGCTGTGGGTTTTCAATATGTGGCCTTTATTATGTTGAAGTATGTTTCCTCTAAACGTTCTTTGTTGACGGTTTTTATCATGAATGTTGTACTTTGTCAAATGCTTTTTCTGTACCTATTGAAATGATCATATGGTTTTTATTCTTATTTTTTATTGATGTGATGTATCGTGTTGATTGACTTGCGAATACTGAACCACCCTCAGAACCCCAGAATAATTCCCACTAGATCGTGGGATGGTTTTTGAATGTATTATTGAATTCACTTTAGTAGTATTTTATTGAGAATTTTTGCATCTATTTTCATCAGGGATATTGGCCTGTAGTTTTCTTTTTTAGTGGTATCTTTATCCAGTTTTGATATCAGGGTAATGGCATCATAGAATGAATTTGGAAGTTTTCCTTCCTTTTCTGATTTTTGGAATAGTTTGAAAAAAATAAGTATTAACTCTTTTTTAAATATTTGATAGAATTTGCCTGTGAAGCCATCTAGTCATGGACTTTTGCTAAGAGTTTTTTGATTACTGATTCAATATCTTTGTTGCTTATCTGTCTGTTCATATTTTCTATTTCTTTCTTTTTCAGTTTTGGTAGTTTATATATTTCTAGAAATTTATTCATTTCTTCTAAGTTGTCCAGTTTGTTGGCATATAGTTTTTCATAATATTATGATTATTTGTATTTCTGTTGGTGTTGGCTGTTATTTCTGCTCTCTCATTTGTGATTTTATTTGAGTCCTTTCTCTTTTTTTCTTGATAAGCTTGGCTAGAGGTTTATCAATTTTGTTAATTTTTTTCAAATAACCAACTCCTGGATTCATTGATCTGTTCCATTGGTGGTTTTTTTTTTTTTTAATGTTTTTTTGTTATCATTTTTTTTTTTTTTTGAGAGAGAGAGAGAGAGAGAGAGAGAGAGAGAGAGAGAGAGAGAGAACGAACACAAACAGGTGAGGAGCAGAAAGAGAGGGAAACACAGAATCTGAAGCAGGCTCCAGGCTCTGTGCTGTCAGCACACAGAGCCTGACTCAGGACTCGAACCCATGAACTGTGAGATTATGACCTGAGCCAAGGTGAGGTGCTTAAATGACTGAGCCACCCAGGTGTCCCTGTTCTGTTTTTTTTGTTTGTTTGTTTTTGTTTTTAGTTTCTATATCATTTGTTTCTGCTCTAATCTTTATTATTTCCTTCCTTCTGCTGGTTTTAGGTTTTATTGTTCTTTCTGTAGCTCTTTTAGGTGTAAGGGTAGATTGTTTATATGAGATTTATCTTACTACTTAAGTTAGACCTATACTGCTTTTATAAACTTCCCTCTTAGAACTGCTTTTGTTGCATCCCAGAGGTTTTGGGTCATTGTGCTTTCGTTTTTATTTGTTTCCATGTATTTTTAATTTCTTCTTTTATTTGGTTGATCCATTTGTTGTTTAGCAGCATGTTATTTAAACTCCATGTATTTGTGTTCTTTCCAGATTTTTTTCTTGTGGTTCATTTTTAGTTTCATAGCATTGTGTTCAGAAAAGATGCATGGTATGATTTCAATCTTTTTCAATTTGTGAGACTTGTTTTGTGGCCTAAAATGTTACTGTTTCTGGAGAATGTTCTATGTGCACTTGAAAAGAATGTGTATTCTGTTTTAGGATGGAATGTTCATAATATATCTGTTAAATCCATCTGTTCCAGTGTGTCACTCAAAGGTATTGTTTTCTTGTTGATTTTCTGTTTAGATGATCTCTCCATTGATGTAAGTGGGCAGCTAACGTCCTTTATAATTAATGTTTATTTATTTTTGAGAGAGAGAGAGACGGAGTGCGAGTTGGGGAGGGGCAGAGAGAGAGGGACACAGAATCTGAAGCAGCCCCAGCCTCTGAGCTGTCAGCACAGAGCCCAACGTGAGGCTCGCACACACGAACCATGAGATCATGACATGAGTTGAAGTCAGACACCCAACCGACTGAGCCACCCAGGCACTCCATGTCCTTTATAATTATTGTACCACTATCGATTAGTTCCTTTATGTTTGTTATGAACTATTTTATGTTTTGGGGTGTTCCTATGATGGCTGCCTAAATATTTATAATTGTTATATCTTCTTGTTGGATCATCCCCTTTATTATTATATAGTGTCCTTCTTTGTCTCTTGTTACAGTCTTTGTTTTAAAGTCTTCTTTTGTCTAATAGAAGTATTGCTACTCCAGCTTTTTTGACATCCATTTGCATGATAGATATTTTTCCATCCCTCACTTTCAATCTTTAGGTGCCTTTATATCTAAAATAAGTCTCTTGTGGGCAGCATATAGACGGGTCTTACTTTTATTTTCCATTCTGTCACCTTATGTCTGTTGATTGGACCATTTAGTCTATTTACATTCAAAGTAATTATTGCGATACCTGGGTGGCTCCACTCAGGTCATGATCTCATGGTTGTGAGATCGAGCCCTGCTTTGGGCTCCGTGCTGGGTGTGGAGCCTGCTTGGGATTCTTTCTTTCTCTGTCCCTCTCCCTTTCAAAGAACAGATTTTTAAAAAGTAATCATTGACAGATATTATTTATTCCCATTTTGTTACTTGTTTTGTGGTTGTTTCTGAAGATTTTCTCTGACCCTTTCTTGTCATTCTCTCTTTCAAGTTTTGCTGATTTTCTTTAGAAATTTATTTGGATTTCTTTCTCTTTATTCTTCACATGTTTATTAGTAGTTTTTGATATATGGTTACTATTAGGTTTGTATATAAATTCTTCTGCATTAGCAGTCTATATTAAGTTGATGATCATTTAAGTTTGAACTCATTCTTCTTTCCTCTGCATGTTTTAGGTATATATTATTATATCCTTTTTGGGGGTAGTTCCTTGACTGATTTTATAGAGAAATATTCATTTATACTGATTTTGTATTTCCTACCTTTTTACTGTCAGTTTTGGTCTCTCCTTTATATATATATATATATATATATATATATATATATATATATATATACACACACACACACACACACACACACACACATACCAATTTTTTTTTTTATTTTTTAGAAGTTATTTATTTATATAATCTCTGCACCCACTGTGGGGCTCAAAGTCACATGCTCTACTGATTGAGCTAGCCAGGCCCCCCTTTCTACTCAAAGAGTCCCATTTAATATTTCTTACAGGGTTGATTAGTGGTCATGAACTTTAGTTTTTGTCTGGGAAACTCTTAATCTCTCCTTCTTTTCTGAATGATAACCTTGCTGAATAAAGTATTCTTGCCTGCAGATTTTTCCTATTCAGCACTTTGAATATGTCATGCCACTTATGGGGTTTCCCTTGTAAGATACTTCTTTTGTTTTGCTTTCTTATTTATTTATTTAATTTACTTATTGAGAGAAAGAGAGAATCCCAAGCTTTCAGCACGTAGAGGCTGACACAGGGCTTGAACTCAGAAACCATGAGCTCGTGACCTGAGCCAAAACCGAGTTGTGTGCTCGACTAACGGAGCCACCCAGGCGCCCCTGTCTTGCTTTTAAGATTTATCACCACTTTTTTTCAATTTAGTTACAATGTATCTTGGTGTGGGTCTGCTTTTGTAGATTTTGATGGGAAATCTCTGTGCCTCCTGTACCTGGATGTGTTTCCTTCCAAGATTAGGGAACCTTTCAGCTATTTCTTCAGATTAATTTTCTACCCCCTTTTTTCTCTCTCTTCTTCTGGGTGTCCCATAATATGAAATTATTACATTTGATGGAGTTGCTAAATGTCCTGTCTGTTCTTGTTTCATGTAATTGTTTTTACTCTCTTTTGTTCAACTTGATTATGTTCCATTACTCCGTCTTCTAGGTCACTGATTTGTTCCTCTGCTTCTTCCATCCCACTATTCATTCTGTCATGCGTGTTTCTTATTTCATTTATTGAGCTCTTTATCTCTGCTATGTTATTCCTTATCTCTGAGTTAAGTGTCTCATGTCCAGTTTTCTCAAGTCCAGTGAGTATCTTGTGGTCATTGCTTTAAACTGGTGTGTTAGATGTATCTGTTTTGCTTAGATCTCTAGCCATGGACTTGTTCTTTGAGCTGGGAAAATTTTCTCTCATTTTGTCTGCTTCTCTGTGTGTTTCTGTGTGTTGTCAGCTAGGTATTCTGTTCTTAAAAGTAGCGATTATAAAGAGGAGGTCCTGGAGTGCCCTGCAGTGCACTATCCCCTGTTCATCAGAACCTGGCATTGCAGGAGAGTACCTATGTGTGTTGACACCCTGCTGTTGTGTCACTTTTCCTTTCAGTGCAGTTGTCTGCACTGACTCTCTGCATGTTGTGGGCTGTGATTGTTTCCTGTGGTGTTAGTGGGACTCTGGCAGGCCAGCTCTGATGGCCTGTGCCCACAGGGGAACTTGGGAGTGGGAAGCAGTGTTAGCAAAATTTGTGTTGGGACCCTAGTCCTATGCTAGATTTCGCAAAATATTGTGGCACCTGGGAACTTGTGCATTGGGGCCAAGTGGTGGGTGTTCAAGGTTGGGCATGGGGCAGCGCTGCGTGATTTGCACAGTGGCAGGCAATACCTGGTGGCTAGGCAGGGTGTAAGCATAGCTTTAGCAAAATTTGCACTGAGCCCAGGGACGAGGCCTCCAGGCTAGGAGGGGGAAAGTGCTCTGGAGAACTTGTGGGGATGGTATATTGGTAGTACATTCGGTAGCAAGTGTCTGTGCAGTACCACCTCCTGCAGGTGGCTCTGTTTATGCTGGTGGGTGAGGGAGGAAAACAGTACCTGCCAGCTCCCTCATTTTCCAAATCCCTTAACATGCTCCATACTCAGTAGGAACAGCTCTCCTATTTGTCCCTGGTGTTGTGTAAGCTGCCATTTTTATGTTGCCTCTCCAAGCCAGCTGCTCTGTAAGAGCGGAGACACAGCTATCGCTTGCCCAGTGCAGAGTTGGCTGACTCCAGGATCCAAGTCCCACTGGTTTTACAAACATAGGTTGGTTTTTAAAGCCAACCTTATGGGGATTAGCTTTCCTTGTGTGCGATGGCCTGTATCTCTGCTCTCTCCATACAGGAGAGCTCCCTCTCTCCTGCTGGCAGCCTCCCTCTGCCTAGCTGACCGTCCTGACCTGAGAGGCAGCGCCACGTCTATATTTAGCTGTGGTTTGTTCTGCCAGTCTTCAGATCATTCTCTGGTTTATTGACCTGGATATGGATGGTATCTAGTTGTAAATGTGGGACAGGGTGAGCTTGGGGTCCTCTTAATCCACCATCTTCCCAAGCTCCTGATGATAAGGTATGTTTTTTGCATATTTTGTATGAGCTACGTGGGGGTAAAATAAAGTAGCATTCCATTTATGGTCTTATTACCTTCTCCAATTAAGGGCAGTCGAGCACCAAAATGTACTGCTTAGGTAGATGACAAATGCACTATTGAGAACCTAAAATATTTCTTCATACGCTATGTATTCATGAAATACCTAAATAAGTAGACTGATCAAATATAGTCAAATGTCCAAATACTGTTTCACCAATGCTGTTAACTCTGATCAGTATTAGAAAAAAAAATCCAATCCAATATTAATTAACTCGTTCATAAAGTTTTTAATAAGCTATCATTTTCTTACATGTACACTAGTAAACTTAAAAAGACAAATATTTACTACCAAACGTTAAATACTGTACAATTTATAAAAAATATAATTTTAAGAATTTGGAGTAATAAAGGGAAGAAACCATCTTCAAATGGATAAAATAAGAAAATCCTACTTGTTAAGAAATGTAACCAGAAAAGATATTTTCAATTTGTCTAAGGGAATACTAAAACTTTACTGAAGTCAGAGATCATAGTACTTTTGTTCAAGCCTTTATCTACATAGCTTTAAATAAGCCTGAAAAATTACTTTCTAGTATATATAAGGCTGTTTGAAACAGAGTGCATGACTGAGAGAAGGACTATGCTAGCATGTGAAATCATGAAGAACAGGGATATATCTTATTCATCTTTATATCCTCAGCTCCTAGCATAATGCCTAGCTCAAGGTAAGTAATAATGTTTAAACAATGCTTGCTGCTTTGAACCAAACTGGGGAAATACACATTTCTACCTTTGGTCCAAATTTCATTCCATATTAAGCACTACATTTAAAGTTCCTGAGTTGCAGTCCTGGTTCTTGGCCCTTAGCCTTAAACTGGGTATGGTAGGCCAACACACATAAACATTCTGTATCAGCCTTTTGACAGAATCCTTAGAACTGAACCATCATGGGCCTGTGAATCTTCTCTTATGTGGTCTGATTCTTACTTCTTGGATAAGTTAGTATCAGTGTGCAAAAGTAATGCATTTTCGGTGCAGGATAAGAATGTGCTTATGAGTAAGAATGGAATAAAGGCCTTGTTTTTCCATGTTTTAAGTAACAGATACATAGCATCTTATATTATGACATAATTAGCATTTTTAGACACTCAATATAATACACTGTATTACAATGAAATGTGGTGGTAGGCTTCCATTTTAGGAGCAAAAATAAGTTTCACATGAAAAAAAGATTTATTTTAGATTCACAGAAAATACATTTAGAATAAATCTAAATTTTTAGCATTTAAACAAACACAGAGGAGCTTCAAGATGTATAGTCTCCATGCGGTCTGAAAAGCAGGTACAAAAAGCTCTTTTGCAATTACTGATCATCACCTCGTTGCCTTAAATTTCTAGATTTTCCATTTTCAATTCTTCTCTTTTTAAAGACTGGGGCCACTCCATCTGCCACGATTCCAAGAGAAGTGACTGTTTTTTCTTTAAATACCATTTTAGATTGTCCACCAATATCAGGTTCTGAAGTTGATACACACTCATTTTCAGTGCATGGAAGTTCAAAATCTACCTCCTCACTGAAACAGAAAGAATAAACCATTATTTACTAGACTAAGACAAACCTTTACCTAACCTTTGAGTCCACCAAAAGCCCAGGATCATCTTTCTAATGATAGAAGTTAAAAGTCATTTCAAAGTAGGAAACTTGAAAAATACTATTTGAATACTTGAAAAATATTATTTAAAATACAGAGTACCTATTTAGGGGGATATGTGTCTGGAAAGTTCTTTTTTTTCTATTCTTTTAAATTCTGTTCTTTTATTCCTTCTGCACAAAGCATGTATCATCAAAGGAAATGCTTGTGCTTATACAGAACTAGCAGTACAAGTTGCAAAGGTGGATATGTGACAGTTATTTATGGAAAACTGGTTTTGCCATGAACTGACAAGGGCTCTGGGGGCTTACAGAGAACATGATGAAAACCATGGAATCCCACTGTCCTAGGGTAGGAGACTCTACATGGCTGTTTGCCTAGCACTCCTTTTCTATCTAAGATCTAGCCACCCACATGATTAGTGAAAGTAATCGGTTGACTAGTCTAGAGATTGGTACCTGATTGACATGAACCTATCACACTATTCCACCCTCCACACAGTCAACTGGTCCCTGAAAGAGCAACTAAGTCATGCCACACTCATCAGTCCCACCCATGAGCTTTTTGAACATGGCCCAGAAAGACCATTATGTTTAACTAACTGTTTAGTGGCTAAGAGTGTAAAACTTGTGGGGAACTATTTATCTTCCTATTTAAAGGAATCCTGCAATGGTTGAGAATAAAGGTGGCTTATAGGGAAAAGGAGCAATGAGCAGCAGGGGGAAAGAGAATCCTGCCAATGTTTCAAGACTTGCTCTAGTAACCCCTCAGGCTGAGTCCAATTCCTGCCCTTCTCACAGCCTGGTAGGCAGAACCTTCCTGGGAATCTTTGAACTAACAACCTATTTTTTATTTAAGGTAACTTGAGTTTCTATCACTTGAAACCAAAAGATTAACTGGTTAATATTCGTTATAGATTAATTGACCATATAAACACGGGTTTATGTCTGAGTTCTCTATTTTGTTCCAGTGATCTGTGTGTCTATTTTTGTGCCAATACCATATTGTTTTGATTACTACAGCTTTGTAGTATAACTCAAAATTTGGGGTTGTGATATCTCCGGCTATATTCTTCTTTTTTTAAGACTGCTTTGGCTATTTGGGGTCTTTTAGGGTTCCATACAAATTTTATTATTTGTTCTAGTTCTGTGTAAAATGCTGTTGGTATTTTTTTTTTTTAATTTTTTTTTTCAACGTTTATTTATTTTTGGGACAGAGAGAGACAGAGCATGAACGGGGGAGGGGCAGAGAGAGAGGGACACACAGAATCGGAAACAGGCTCCAGGCTCTGAGCCATCAGCCCAGAGCCTGACGCGGGGCTCAAACTCCCAGACCGCGAGATCGTGACCTGGCTGAAGTCGGACGCTTAACCGACTGCGCCACCCAGGCGCCCCAGCTGTTGGTATTTTGATAGGGATTATATTGTATCTGTATATTGCTTTAATAGTATGGACATTTTAACAATATCAATTCTCCTAACCCATGAGCATGGAATATCTTTCCATTTGTTTGTGTTGGCTAAAACTTAATATATGCTATCTGGTCAATTATCTTAAAAGTACATGAAAACAAATTTGCTTCCCTCTCAGAAAGACTCTGTAGAAAGGCCTGTAAAAATAGTTTTACAAAATCTTTTCATGTCCCATCCTATATACACATGAATAAAAACAGGTTTAAAAAAATAGGTGTCTAGGCATTGTAATAAATATTTTTTAAGATTTTAATCTCTACACCTACTGTGGAGCTCAAACTCATAACCCTGATATCAAGTCACATGCTCTACCAAATGAGCCAGCCAGGCACCACTAATTTTTTTAAAATGTAAAAACAGTTTGGAAATTTGTTAGTCTTACAATAAAACAAAAAGAGAATATAAGTATAAAAATAAAATTTCAGGCTAGTAATGGCTAGTTCAAAACTAAAACAAAACTTTTCCACATAACAAACACTTGAGAAAGAATCTATCTTAGATCATAATGTGATAAACATTTCCTCAAAATCTGATGAGGGGATGCAGCAAATAGGGATTCTCACTGGAACTGGTCTTATATCTGATTTGTTTTGAAAACATGCCTTCCAAAACTTTTCTTTACTGTATTAAAAATATATGTTAGGGGCTCCTGGGTGCCTCGGTTAAGTGGCTGGCTCTCGGTTTAAGCTCAGGTCATGATCTCATGGTTCATGAGTTTGAGCCCTGCATTGGGCTTTGTACTGACAGTATACAGCTTGCCTGGAATTCTCTCTCTGCCTCTCTCTCTCAAAAGAACAAATACTTAAAAAAAAAATATATATATATATATACATAATGTATATATTATATAAAATGTTTTATATATTAATATGCTATATAAATATAATTATATATAATTGATTATATACATACAGAATTATATACATATATAATAAACGCCATTTTTATTTATTTTTACTACTTCTCTATTTTCTTTTAGACTGCCAACGATGGTGCTTTTTCTAAGGTTAGTAGCCCCTGCAGTTGATACAGTATTAATTCTTGGCTTTTATTCTTTTATTACAGGAGAGGAAACTAAGGTTTAAAGAGGTTAAATAACTTGATCAAACTGTTATGTACGTAGAGCTTGGATTAAAACCCAGGCCTTTCTGACCTAAAATCTGTCTTTTTTTCCCCTAGACCACTCTGCTTCCAGGTGAAACTAAGAAATTCTATTAGCCAAGGAGAGAAACATTTGAGGAATGAAGTGTAGCAGGGTTTGGTCACTGGAAAAATGAATCTGTATCCAAGAAAATTTGATGTGAGATTCATTTATTTCATTTGAATCTTGGTGCTTCATATTATATCTTGTTAGAGTAATCAAGCTGTAACAGTCTTCTTTTTTAAGTTTATTTATTTTGAGAAAGAGAGCTGGGTAGAGGCAGAGAAGTGGGGAGAGAGAGAGAATCTCAAGCAGGCTCTGCACTGCCAGTGCCGAGCTTGATGCGGGGCTTGAATCCACGAACTGTATATCATGACCTGAGCCGAAATCAAGTTGGGCACTTAACCTACTGAACCACCCAGGCGCCCCTAGCATTTCTTAAGGGGAATTATGGGAAAGATAAAATAGAGAAGGGTTCCATCTTTGAAATGATGGTTCTACGAAGTTCCTAAGTGGAGGTTAACAGAAGTGGCAGTAAAGTAGGATATATATCCTTATGACAGATTTAAAAGAAGTTTGTATTTGAAAGAAAAGGTAAGAGACTGCAAGTAAATCTATTACAGAGAAACGTCTATTCAAATAACTTTGGAACAGTTACAAAAAATAATTATACAAGCACTTCCACAAAATCATACTCATTTCCAAATTCAAAATGCAAGAACTGTAAAGGTCATAGTATTTGAACACAACATAATAAAGGTGAAAAAATAAACACCCCTGCCACATGCATATTTTAAAATGTGAAAATTAATTAAAGGAAACCTTTTTTTTTTTTAAGGAAATCTCATTTAGAATGGAGTCAGGCCAGCAGGGCAAGCTCTCACAACTTCTCACTTCTCAATTCCAGACCTAAGGGGAAGAGAGGGACTTTGCACAAGGATACTATTTTGCTATCCCAACAGGAGGAAGAAAGGCTTTCCTCCTCCCCCAAGCAACAATCCAGCCAATGAGACACTGACACCTCAGCCAGTGAAAACCCACTATACTTCCAGTTCCCAATTTACTCTAATGGACTTTTTTTTTTTATAACAGCTTTCTCAACATCCTGTTTTCCTCTTTATTAAAGGGCATTCCTCTCCTTCCTTCTGAATTCTTGCCTATCGTTTTGCCCTATCTTGTTTGTCCTGGACTGCAATTCTCTAGTATTACTGAATAAACCTTTTTTTTTTTTTTTTTTGCTGGTAAAATAACTGGCAATCTTATTTATTTTTAAAAGTTTATTTTGAGACAGTGAGTATGGGGGAGGGGTAGAGAGAACAGGAAAGAGAGAATCCCAATCAGGCTCTGTGTCATCAGCATGAAGCCCCACATGGGGCTCAGACTAATGAACCATGAGATGATCTGAGCCAAAATCAAGAGACCAGAGGCTTAACCAACTGAGCCACCCAGGTGCCCCTGGCAGTTTTATTTTTAAAGTCAGCATTACTTGATGATCAAAAATGAGATCTAGTGAAGACCTTCAACAACTCTAAGGCTGGTGAGCGAAGAGATGACGGTATCTACAGAGCCAACTGGGTACGCTGTCTTCTCACCACCTACAGAGTTTGAAGGTAAGTTTTCTCCTGGATTTTGAGTGCCCTGTTTTGTGTTTAAGCCTCCAGGCTTCATTTGCAATCTGTTTTCAGGCCTTGTGTTTTTGTTTTTTCAATCTCTGAGAGTACTTGTGTGGCCTTCGGTCTGACTCCTTTTAGGACACGAGACTCTTCATGATGAAACCATGCTGGTCTCTGGCTTGACTCCTGCCTGGAACCAGACTGTGCCTACTGAAACTGTTCTAGCCTTTGGTCTGACTCCTTTTTAGAACCAGACTGTTCCTGTTGGAACTGTGCTGTTTATTTTTTTATTATTTTTGTAAATGTTTTATTTTTTGGGAGAGAGAGAGAGAGAGAGAGAGAAAACGAACAAGTGGAGGAGGGGAAAAGAGAGGAAGACACAGAACCCAAAGCAGGTTTAGGTTCTGAGCTGTCAGCACAGAGCCTGATGTGGGGCTCGAATTCACAAACTGCAAGATCATGACCTGAGCCAAAGTTGGACGCTTAACTGACAGCCATCCATGCGCCCTGAAACTGTGTTTAGAAATTTCTTTCTGCTCTAGAGAAAAGCCTCTAAGAAATGGGAGAACAGTTATCAAAATGCTTGAGGGTACCCCCCACTTCTCATGTTTCTGGGACTCTGGCTGGTTTTATGTTTAAAATTTAACGTTCTGGAGTGCCTGTGGCTCACTTGAGCATCTTACTCCTGATTTCAGCTCTGGTCATGATCCCAGGGTAGTGGGATCAAGCCCTGCATTGGGCTCTGCACTGAGCATGGAGCCTGCTTAAAATTCTCTCTCTCCTTCTACCCCTCTCCCCAATTCACTCATTCTCTAAAATAAGAACCAAAAAATCCCACGTTGGGCTCTGTGCTGATAGTACAGAGCGTGGGACCCATTTCAAGTTCTGTGTCTCCCTCTCTCTCTCTCTGTCCCTCCCCCATTCATGCTCGCTCTCTCTCTCAAAACTAAACATAAAAAAAAAAGGGTCTCTTATTGGGGTGCCTGGGTGGCTCAGTCAGTTAAGTGTCTGATTCTTGACTTCAGCTCAGGTTATGATCTTGCGGTTTGTGGGTTAGAGCCCCATGTTGGACTCTGTGCTGGCAGGGAAGAGGCTGCTTGGGATTCTGTTTCCCTCTCTTCTCAAAAAAAAAAAAAAAAAAAAAAAAAAAAAAAATCTATCGTCTTCATGCATGTATATTTATAACTAAATGGATCAACTTAGCCAAAAGTAATTTTGAACCTCAATGGCTATTATGGGAAACTTTTAATCTTCACAAACTTGCTTTACTCAAAATTAAATTAGAAAGCTGTGACTTGCAGAAAAACAAAAACACAACTGACTGGGATGCCTATTTTATTTTTTATTAAAATTTTTATTACATATAGTATTAGTTTCAGGCGTACAATACAGTGATTCAAGAATTCTGTATAGTATTAGTTTCAGGTGTATAATACAGTGATTCAAGAATTCTGTATGTTAGTGCTCATTGAGATAAGTGGACTCTTAATCCCCTTTACCTGTGTCATGCACCACCCCTCCTGCCCATCTCCTCTCTGATAACCATCACTTTGGTCTCTAGTTCAGAGTCTGGGTTTTTTTTTGGATTGTCTTTTATTCCTTGTTCATTTGTTTCTTAAATTTCACATATGAGTGAAATCATACAGTATGTGTCTTTCTCTGACTTATTTCACTTAGCATTATATCCTGTAGATCCACCCACGATGCTGCAAATGGCAAGATATCATTTTTTAAATGACTGAATACTATTCCATTGTATGTATACACAACCTCTTCTTTATCCATTCATCTACTGATGGACACTTGCATTGCTTTCATAGTTTGGTTATTGTAAGAAGTGCTGCAATAAATATAGCGGTGCATATATCTTTTCAAATTAGTGTTTTTGTATTCTTTGGGTAACATCCAGTAGTGAAATCGGCGGATCATATGATAGTTTTATTTTTAATTTTTTGAGGAATCTCCATACTATATTCTACTGTGGCTGTACCAGTTTGCAGGAATCAACAGTTTTTCTCCACATACTCACCAACAGTTACTGTTTGTATTTTAGTTTTCAGCCATACTGACAAATGTGAGAGATTTCTCATTGTGGTTTTGATCTGCAATTCCCTGATAAGTGATATTGAGTATCTTTTCATATGTCTGTTGGCCATCTGTTGGTCTCTTCTGGAGAAAAGTCAGTTCATGTCTTCTGCCCATTTTTTAACTGGAATATTTGTTTTGTTGAGTTGTATACATTCTTTGTATATTTGGATATCCTTTATCATATATGTAATTTGCAAATATCTTCTCCCATTCAGCAGGCTTTCATGTTCCTTCGTTGTTTACTTTGCAGTACAGAAGCTTTTATTTTGGTGTAGTTTATTTTTGTTTCACTTGCCTCCATAGACCTATCTAGAAATTGTTACAGCTAATGTCAGGGAAATTACTGTCTGTGCTCTCTTCTAGGATTTTTATGGTTTCATGTCTCACATTTAGGTCTTTAATCCATTTTGAATTTATTTCTGTGTATGGTGTAACAAAGTGGTCCAGTTTCATTCTTTTGCATGTAGCTATCTAGTTCTCCCAACACCATTTATTGAGACTTTTTTCCATTGTATATTCATTCCTCCTTTGTCAAAGATTAATTGACCATATAATTGTGGGTTCATTTCTGGGTTTCTATAACGTTCTATTGATATATGTGTCTGTATTTGTGACAATTCCATACTGTTTTGATTACTACAGGTGTGTGGTATATCTTGAAATTTGGGGTTGTGATACCTCCAGTTTTGTTGTTTTTTCAAGACTGCTTTGGCTATTGGGGTCTTTGTAGTTCCATACAAAGTTTAGTATTTATTTTAGTTCTGTGAAAAATTCTGTTGGTATTTTGATAGGGATTGCATTGTATCTACAGATTTTTTTGTTGTTGTATGGACATCTTAACAATATTTGTAATGTCTTTCTATTTGTGTGTGTCCTCTTCAATTTCTTTTATCAGCGTTTCATAGGCTTTTTTTTTTTTCCAGTGTTTCATAGTTTTTGGGAGTTTAGTTCTTTTACTTTTTTGGTTAAGTTTACTGTTAGGTTTCTACTATTTTTTGGTGTAACACTAAAAGGGGTTTTTCCCCTTAACTTCTTTCTGCTACCTCATTATGTGTATAGAAATGTAACAGATTTCTGAAAAACATTTTTTAAGTAGGTTCCACACCCAACATGGGGCTTGAAGTCACGACCCTGAGATCAAGAATTGCATGCTCCACTGACTGAGCCAGCTAGGTGCCCCGTATTTCTATATATTGATTTTGTATCCTGTGACCTTAATGAATTCACTTACCAGTTCTAGTAGTTTTTTGGTGGAACTTTAGTGTTTTCTACATATAGTATCATGTTATCTGCAAACAGTGAACATTTTACTTCTTCCTTTCCAATTTGAATACTTTTTGTTTTTGTCTAATTGTTGTGTCCAGGACTTTCAACAATATGTTGAATATAAGTGGTGAGTGGGGACATCCTTGTCATTCTCCTGATCTTAAGGGAAAAGCTCAGGTTTTCACCACTGAGTATGATGTTCACTGTGGGGTTTCCATACATGGCCTTTATTATTATTATTATATTATATTATTTTATAATATATATTATATTATTATTATATTATTATTATTATATTATTGAACTATGTTCCCTCTAAACCTACTTTGTTGAGGGTTATCATGAATAAATGTTGTACCTTGTCAAATGCTTTTTCTGCATCTGTGCAGATGATAACATGCTTTTTATCATTCCCCTTATTGATGTGATGTGTCATGCTGATTAATTTGGGAATACTAAAATACCCTTTCATCCTCAGAATAAATCCCACTAGACTGTGAATGATTTTTTTTTTTTTTTTAATTTTTTTTTTTTTTTTTTCAAGTTTATTTATTTTTGGGACAGAGAGAGACAGAGCATGAACGGGGGAGGGGCAGAGAGAGAGGGAGACACAGAATCGGAAACAGGCTCCAGGCTCTGAGCCATCAGCCCAGAGCCCGACGCGGGGCTCAAACTCACGGACCGCGAGATCGTGACCTGGCTGAAGTCGGACGCTTAACCGACTGCGCCACCCAGGCGCCCCTGAATGATTTTTAAAATGTATTGTAGGACTCAGTTTGCTAATATTTTGTTGAGGACTTCTGCATTTATATTCGTCAGAGACATTGGACTATCATTCTTTTTTCTGCAGTGTTTTAATCTGGTTTTGGTATCAGGGTAATCCTGGCCTCATAGTATGAATATGCAACCTTTCCTTCCTCTTCTGATTTTTGGAATAGTTTGAGAAGACTAGGTATTAATTCTTTAAATGGTAGAATTCACATGTGAAGCCATCTGGTCTTGGACTTTTGTTTATGGGAGGTATTTTGATTACTGATTCAATTTCATTTTTGGTAATTGGTCTGTCCAAATTTTCTATTTCTTCCTGACAGTTTGGGAGGTTATATATATGTTTCTAGAGATTTGTGTGTTTCTTCTAGGTTGTCCAATTTGCTGGCATATAATTTTTTGTAATATTCTCTTATAATCCTTTGTATTTCTGTGATGTTGGTGGTTATTTCTTCTCTTTCACTGCTGATTTTGAGGTTTTTTTTTTTTTTTGATAAGTATGGTAAAAGGTTTATTTTGTTGATCTTTTCAAAGAATAAGCTCCTGGTGTCATTGACCTGTTCTACTGTATTTTAAGTTACTATTTCATTTCTGCTCTAACACTTAAAACTTCTTCCGTCTACTGGTTTGGATTTTGTTCTTCTTTTTCTAGCTCCTATAGGTATAAGGTTGTTTATCTGAGATATTTCTTGCTTCTTGAGGTAGGTCTGTATTGCTATAAACCTCCCTCTTAGAACAGCTTTTGCTGCATCTCAAAGATTTTGGATGATTGTATTTTCATTTTATTTCTATGTTATTTTTTATTTCCTCTTTAATTTCTTGACTGACCAATTCATTGTTTAGTAGCATGTTATTAAATCTCCATGTATTTGTGCTCTTGCCAGGTTTTTTTCTTGTGGCTTTTAGTTTTAAAGCACTGTGTTCAGAACAGATGCATGGTATGACTTCAATCTTTTCCATGAGAGACCTGTTTTGTGGCATAATATTTATTCTGGGGAATGGTGTATGTACACTGGAAAAAAGTGTGTATTCAGCTGTTTTAGGATGGAATGTTCTGAATACATGTGTCAAATCCATCTGGTGCAATGTGTTATTCAGAGCCAGTGTTTCCTTGTTGATTTTGTTTGGATGATCTGTTGACGTACGTGGGGTGTTAAAGTGCCCTACTTTAGGGGTACCTAGGTAGCTCAGTCAGTTAAGCATCTGACTTCAGCTCATTATCTCATTGTTTCTCATTGAATCTCTCATCACAGGGTTCAAACCCTGTGTTGGGCTCTGTGCTGACAGCTCAGAGCCTGCTTCAGATTCTGTGTCTCCCTCTCTCTGTCCCTCCCGTTCACACTCTGTCTCTCAAAAATAAATAAACGTTAAAAAAAATTTAAAGTACACTACTATTAATGTATTACCTTCAATTACTTTCTTTTTGTTATTAACAGTTTTATGTATTGGGGTGCTCCTATTTTTGGTGCATATTTACAAGTATTATGTTCTTGTTGGACTGTCCCCTTTAGTATTATATAGTGTCCTTCTTTGTCTCTTGTTACAGTCTTTATTTTAAAGCCTATTTTGTCTGATACATGTATTGCCACCTGGGCTTTCTTTTGACATCCATTTGCATGATAAACATTTCCCTATCCCTTCACTTTGATTCTGGTGTCTTTAGGTCTGAAATGAGTCTCTTGTAGGCAGCATATAGATGGGTCTTGCTTTTTTATCCATTCTGTCACTCTATGTCTTTTTTTGTTTTTTTTTAAATTTTTTTTTTTTCAACGTTTATTTATTTTTGGGACAGAGAGAGACAGAGCATGAACGGGGGAGGGGCAGAGAGAGAGGGAGACACAGAAACGGAAACAGGCTCCAGGCTCTGAGCCATCAGCCCAGAGCCTGATGCGGGGCTCGAACTCACGGACCGCGAGATCGTGACCTGGCTGAAGTCGGACGCTTAACCGACTACGCCACCCAGGCGCCCCTCACTCTATGTCTTTTGACTGGAGTTAGTTCATTTGCATTCAAAGTAATTATTGATAGGTATGCGTTTATTACCATTTTGCTACTTGTTTTATGGTTGTTTTTGTACTTCTCTGTTCCTTTCTTCTCTTTTTTTCTCATGATTAGTTGGCCTAAGTGATATACTTGGATTCCTTTCTCTTTAGTCTTTGCATATCTATTACTGGTTTTTGAGTCATGGTTACCATTATATATATATACATGGATGTATATATAATGGTAATTTGTGTGTGTATGTGTATATACACGTGTGGGTGTGTATATAATTTCTGCATGTAACATTCTATATTAAGTTGATGGTCACTTAAATTTGAACCTATTCTTTACCCTTCTCTCTCCCATGCCCATATTTTAGGTATATGGTTCATAATTTATTTTGTGAATTTATTTAATTTATTTTGTGAATCCCTTGACTGAATTTTAAATATACTTATTTATACTGCTTTTGTGTTTCCTACTTTTCTTAGTCCTACTTATGGTTTATCCATGCAGAGTCCCCTTTAACATTTCTTGTAGGGCTATTTAGTGGTCATGAATTCCTTTATCTTGCGTTTGTCCGGCAAACTCTGTATCTCTGGGATGCATATTTTAAATTGTACCTTGAGGGTTCCATATGTTTTCAGGATACTAAGTTTGCCTTTTTGCAAGATGCTATTTACAAATCAACTGAGGCAAACAAACAACTGAAGCCATCAGAACAAAAGCCATCAAAATGGCTTCTGAGGCCGTTTTCTCCCTCCCTCCATCTGCACCCATCTTGTGCTCAGGACCCACCTCTGGCAACACTTTTGTCTGTTCTTTCTGCTGAACTTGCCTTTTAATCTCTCTGCTTCGTCCTCTCCTGAACCTATTAAAACCTGCTTCTTTAAAGTTAAGTTTTCCGAGGAACTAAATAAACTTCAAGTTCCTTGTTCCCTGGACTAAGGCTGAATTGTGAGCCATAGTTAAAAAGTCCCCTAAAGTGACTGAGGACCCCAGTAAGTTTGCTGAAGAATTCAACAGTTATTCAAATTTACCACTTTGGTTTCTCAGATTTATACTAATTATTCCATGTGCTTGTTGGTGAGAACCAGGCCAAACACTGGATGGAACCAGCCAGAGGAGAATATCCTGAAGGGTATTTAGAAAAACAAACATCTAACTTGTGGTAAGATGCTAGAAAACTTGTTGGAAATCACCAAGCAATTACAGTCGCTCTTCCTAAGCCTGTTGACTGAAACAAAACTCAGATTAGCACACAAAAGCTTGATGAACTTGTTCATGACTATTACAATTGACTCCACACTGTCTTTAAAGAAAATTTTGATCTTTCTTTAGATGTTAAATCCACTCAGGTAGCATTTAACTTTATGTTTATTAATGTTCTAAAGTGGGAATTTCTCCTTTAATTAAAAGGACCAGGAGAGGGGCCAACATGGTGGAGAAGTAGGGGGATCCAAAGTTCCCTTGTCTCTCAAACAAAGCAGTGTTGAAGCCAAAGGACTTTGAACTCCAAGAGTCTGGGAGGCAAAGAGACAGGGTTGCTTCCAGGGACCCACTGGGACAACCTGACGGGCCACAGGTACATGATGGTGAACGGGGAGAGATAAAAAGAATGGAGGGGAGGGATCCCCTTCTGTGGAGACAAGGGGAAGTGAAAGAAAGCCTGGGGAAGCATAGGACTGTATCTTGACAACAGAAAAACCTCAGACCAGGACGGAGAAAGATCCAATCTCTGAGGGGCTTTCTCCGGACTGGGGCCAGCTGCCCAGATCATGCACCTGGGGAGGGGGGGAGCCAGCTCTGGGGTGCAGTCCGCAGTAGGAAAAAGCGATCCCCTCCCTGGAGTGCTGTGGGACAGGACAAACCCTGCCTGCTTCCATCAGCCAGAGACAATGTATTGGGCAGCACGGAGCGGTGCTTCTCCAGTACAGAGTGAGAGTTTGAATCCCAGCCAAGTGCCAGGGCATGGGAGTTGGCAGAGCAAGACAAACTTCTTTGTGTGGCCAGCGGCACAGTGAGTATGGCTAGAACAGAGTTGTTTGGGACATCTGGTCCATGGAGGAGAGACTGGGGTGTCGCTATTTTTCTCCTCACCACCACCACCAAGGTAGGGCCTCAGGGATCGGACCCTGGGGCCCACAGTGGAGGCGTGACCTGCCTACACCAAACCATGCCCCTCCGTGCCTGATAACGCCTATCTACTGGACTGGTATAGACCCAGATGGCCCCTCCTCCAGACCTGTGCTGCTGCATTGCCTGGTTTAATTCTCCGACAATTCTTATTATATAGATACATTCTTCCTTCTATTTCTCCTTCTTCTCTCTTCCCTCCTCTAGTCTGGTTACTCTGGTTGTTGAGTTGTTTAAGCAGACATATTTAATCCACTGTCTTCATACATGCTCTACACCTCCTTTATTTTCCTTTCTCTCTCTCTAGAATAAGCCATATTGTCTGTCTGGACAACTTTATCTTTTCTTTTTCCCCCACCTCCTTCTTTATTTTCCTCTCTCTCTCTCTGGATTAAGCCATACAGTTTCTCTGCCTGGTCAATTTTTATTTTTTCTTTTGCCCCGCCCCTGTCATTTCTCTCTTTGTATGTACTCTTTCATCAGCACTGCCTCCATGCTGTTCTTTACTTGTAGTTGGTGTTTCTGGTTTTTTTTGTTGTTGTTGTTAGTGTCTTTACATGTTTTCTGTCTGCTTTTTGTTTGTTTGTGTTCCTTTCCAGGGCTACTTCAAGGAACAAATCAGAGCACACCTGGTGGAGGGTCCAAAACAACACTACGAGTAGGGAGGTAAAGTAACCAAAGTCACAACAACAGAGAAAGTCACACTCTCTAAAAAACACCTCCTGAAGGGCCAGGCCCTGGAAAGTATATGACCCCTCTTTAATATAGTAATGCTCGTAGGTGCAGGGCACATAACAAGCTTTTAAAACACATAAGGGACAGAAAACTAGCCAAAATGATGAAATAGAAGAATTCTCCTCAAAAGAAATTCCAGGAAGAAATGACAACTAAAGAATTGCTCAAAACAGATATAAACAACATACCTTAACAAGAATTTAGAAAAGAGGTGGTCACAAGGAGGACTGAAGAGGCAGAGGAGAGAATAGGTGAAATAGAAGATAAAATAATGGAAAAAGATGAAGCTGAGAAAAAAATAGATAAAAAAATTCTGGATCACAAGGGGAGAATTAGAGAAGTAAGTGATTCAATGAAACGGAACAATATCCATATCATAGGAGTTCTAGAAGAAGAGAGAGAGAAAGGGGCCAAAGGTATACTTGAACAAATATAGCTGAGAACTTCCCCAATCTGGGGAAAGAGAAAGACATTGAAATCCAGGAGGCACAGAGAACTCCCTTTAGACATAACCTGAATCGATCTTCTGCATGACATATCATAGTGAAAATGGAAAAATACAAAGATAAAGAGAGAATTCTGAAAGCAGCCATGGATAAGCAGGTCTCAACAAACAAGGGTAGACACATAAGGGTAGTAGCAGACCTATCTACTGAAACTTGGCAGGCCAGAAAGGAGTACCAGGAAATTTTCTATGTGATGAACAGGAAAAATATGCAGCTAAGAATCCTTTATCCAGCAAGCATGTCATTCAAAATAGAAGAAGAAATAAAAGTTTTCCCAAACAAAAACTGAAGGAATTCATCACCACTAAACCAGCCCTACAAGAGATCCTAAGGGGGACTCTGTGAGTGAAATGTTGCTAGGACCACAAAGGACCAGAGACATCACCACAAGCATGAAACCTACGAATAACACAATGACTCTAAACCCATATCTTTCAATAGTAACACTGAATGTAAATGGACTAAATGCTCTAATCAAATGACACAGGGTATCAGAATGGATAAAAAAAAAACAAGACCCATCTATTTGCTCTCTACAAAAGACCCATTTTAGACTTGAGAACCCCTTCAGATTCAAAGGGGATGCAGAACCATTTATCATGCTACTGAAGTCAAAGCTGGAGTAGTCATACTTACATCAGACAAACTAGTTTTAAACTAAAGGCTGTAACAAGAGATGAAGGAGGGCATTATATAATAGTTACGGGGTCTATCCATCAAGAGGAGCTAACCATTATAATTGTCTATGCACTGAATTTGGGAGAACCCAAATATATAAAACAATCACAAACATAAGCAATCTTATTGGTAAGAATGTGGTAATTGCAGAGGACTTTAATACTCCACTTACAACACATCATCTAGACACACCATCTAGACAGAAAATCAGTAAACAAAGGCCCTGAATGATACATTGGACCAGATGGACTTGACAGACATGTTTAGAACTCTGCATCCCAAAGCAACAGAAGATACTTTCTTCTGGAGTGCACATGGAACATTCTCCAAGAAAGATCAGAAACTGGGACACAAAACAGCCCTCAATAAATATAAAAGAATTGAGATCATACCATGCACACTTTCAGATCACAATGCTATGAAACTTGAAATCAACCACAGGAAAAAGTCTGGAAAACCTCTAAAAGCATGGAGGTTAAAGAACATCCTACTAAAGAATAAATGGGTCAACCAGGCCATTAGAGAAGAAATTAAAAAATATATGGAAACAAATGAAAATGAAAACACAACAGTTCAAACCCTTTGGGATTTGACAGTCCTAAGAGGACAGCAAAAACAGCAAAGACAGTCGTAAGAGGAAAATACATTGCAATCCAGGGCTAACTCAAGACACAAGAAAAATCCCATATACAAAATCTAACAGCACAGCTAAAGGAACTAGAAGCAGAACAGTAAAGACACCCTAAACCCAGAAGAAGAAGAGAAATAATAAAGATCAGAGCAGAAATAAACAATACCGAATTAAAAAAAAAAAAAAAAAAACCCAAAACAAAACAGTAGAGCAGATCAACAAAAGCAAGAGTTGGTTTTTTGAAAAAATAAACAAAATTGATAAATCTCTAGCCAGGCTTCTCAAAAAGAAAAGAGAGAGGACCCAAATAGATAAAATCATGAATGAAAATGGAATTATTACAACCAATCCCTTAGAAATACAAGCAATTATCAGGGAATATGGAAAATTATATGCCAACAAACTGGACAACCTGGAAGAAATGGATAAATTCTTAAACACCCATACACTTTCCAAACTCAAATGGGAAGAAATAGAAAATCTGAACAGACCCATAACTAGTGAAGAAATTGAATCAGTTATCAAAAATCTCCCAACAAATAAGAGTCCAGGACCAGATGGCTTCCCTGGGGAACTCTACCAGACATTTAAAGCAGAGATAATACCTATCCTTTTCAAGCTGTTCCAAAAAATACAAAGGGAAGGAAAACTTCCGGACTCATTTTATGAAGCCAGCATTACCTTGATTCCCAAACCAGACAGAGATCCCACAAAAAAGGAGAACTACAGGCCAATATCCCTGATGAACATGGATGCAGAAATTCTCAAGATTATAGAAAATCGAATTCAACAGCATATAAAAAAAATTATTTACCATGATCAAGTGGGATTCATTCCTGGGCTGCAGGGCTGGTTCAATATTTGCAAATCAATCAATGGGATACATCACATTAATAAAAGAAAAGAACCATACGATCCTGTTAATAGATGCAGAAAAAGCATTTGACAAAATACAGCATCCTTTCTTAATGAAAACCCTCGAGAAAGCTGAGGAACATACTTAAACATCATAAAAGCCATTTATTAAAAGCCCACAGCTAATATCCTCAATGGGGAAAAACTGAGAGCTTTCCCCCGCCGAGATCAGGAACACGACAGGGATGTGTACTCTCACCACTATTGTTTTAACATAGTGTTGGAAGTCCTACCATCAGCAATCAGACAACAAAATGAAATCACAGGCATCCAAATTGGCAAAGAAGAAGTCAAACTTTCACTTTTTGCAGATGACATGAGACTCTACATGGAGAACCCAACAGACTCCACCAAAAGTCTGCTGGAACTAATACATGAATTCAGCAATGTCACAAGGTACAAAATTAATATACAGAAATCGGTTGCATTTTTATACACCAATAATGAAGCAACAGAAAGAGAAATAAAGAAATTGATCCCATTCACAGTTACACCAAGAGTCATAAAATACCTAGGAATAAACCTAACCAAAGATGTAAAAGATCTATATCCTGAAAACTATAGAAAGCTTATGAAGGAAACTGAAGAAGATACAAAGAAATGGAAAAACACTCCATGCTCATGGATTAGAAAAATAAATACTCTTAAAATGTCAATACCACCCAAAGTAATCTATATATTCAATGCAATCCCAATCAAAATTGCTCCAGCATTCTTCTCAAAGCTAGAACAAGCAATCCTAAAATCTGTATGGAACCACAAAAGACCCTGAATAGCCAAAGTAATACTGAAGAAGAAAACCAAAGCAGGAGGCATCACAATCCCAGACTTTAGTCTCTACTACAAAGCTATAAGCATCAAGACAGTATGGTACTGGTTGGCACAAAAACAGACACACAGACCAATGGAATAGAATAAAGACCCCAGAATTGGACCCACAAATGTATGGCCAACTAATCTTTGACAAAGCAGGAAAGAGTATCCAATGGAAAAAAGACAGTCTCTTTAACATATGGTCCTGGGAGAACTGGACAGCAACATGCATAAGAATGAAACTAGACCACTTTCTTACACCATACACAAAAATAAACTCAAAATGGATGAAAGACATAAATGTGAGACAGGAAACCATCAAAATCCTAGAGGAGAAAGCAGGCAACAACCTCTTTGACCTCAGCTGCAGCAATTTCTTACTCGACATTATCTCCAAAGACAAGGGAATTAAAAGCAAAAATGAACTGCTGGGACCCCATCAAGATAAAAAACTTCTCCACTGCAAAGAAAACAATCAACAAAACTAAAAGGCAACCGATGGAATGGGAAAAGATATTTGCAAATGACATATCGGATAAACGGCTAGTACCCAGAATCTATAAAGAACTCACCAAACTCCACACCTGAAAACAAATAATCCAGCGAAGAAATGGGCAGAAGACATGAACAGACACTTTTTTAAAGAAGACATCCAGATGGCCAATTGACACATGAAAAGATGCTCAACGTCACTCTTCAACAGGGAAATACAAATCAAAGCCACACTGAGATACCACCTCACCCTAGTCAGAGTGGCTAAAATGAACAAATCAGGAAACTATAGATGCTGGTGAGGATATGGAGAAATGGGAACCCTCTTGCACTGTTGGTGGGAATGCAAATTGGTGCAGCCGCTCTGGGAAACAGTGTGGAGGTTCCTCAAAAAATTAAAAATAGAACTACCCTATGACCCAGCAATAGCACTATTAGGAATTTACCCAAGGGATACAGGAGTGCTGATTCATAGGCACACATGTAACCCAATGTTTATAGCAGCACTTTCAACAATAGCCAAATTATGGAAAGAACCTAAATGTCCATCAACTGATGAATGGATAAAAGAAGATGTGGTTTATATATACAATGGAATACTACTTGGCGATGAGAAAGAATGAAATCCTGCCATCTGCAGCAACATGGATGAAACAGGAAGGTATTATGCTGAGTGAAGTAAGTCAGTCAGAGAAGGACACACATGTTTTCACTCAAGTGGATCTTGAGAAACTTAAGAGAAGTCCATGGGGGAAGGAAAGGGGGAAAAATAGTTACAGACAGAGAGGGAGGGAGCCAGACCACAAGAGACTCTTAAATACTGAGAACAAACAGAGGTGGATGGGGTGGTGGGGGAGAGGGGAAAATGGGTGATGAGCATTGAGGAGGGCAACTTGTTGGGATGAGCACTGGGTATTGTATGTAAGACAATTTGACAATAAATTATATTCAAAAAAAAAAAAAAAAAAAAGGACTAGGTTGAAATGGTAAATTGCCCACCCCAGATTTAGTTAACACGGCAAACCTGCTCACTTGCATCCTAGGTGAGTCACCTACAAGAAAGACTGCTAAAATGATCAATTTTCAACTCTGGCAAATGAAGGCCCCTAAACACACACACACACACACACACACACACACGCACACACGCACCAAACAAACCTAGTGTCTGCTATTATACTGCAAAGAGCCAGGGCAGTTTAAAAAAAAAAAAAAAAAGGTTGTAATAAACTTAAGCTTTCTGGGCACCTTCAGCCCTCTAGTCTGAATTCCTCTAATGAATTCCTAATTCCCAATGATGGGGCTCTGAGGAACTACAGGGACTCTTCCCTCTTAATCAGCTTTGGGACACCTCTCTCCAGATTGGGAAAAAATCTCTCTCTTCATATCGACAGCAGAGCTATACTCTCTGTCATCCACCCCACTGCTACAAGGCAGCCCCTGCCTCGGAGTAGTAAAACAGTTCAAATAGAGGGGGTCTCTAATAAACGTCATCAGGTTCCTATCTCTGAATCTATTCCCTTTTGTCTAGGTTTTTTCCCCCTTAGTTATTACACCCGTATTCATTTATTGGGCCTAGATTTCTTAGATGAGTATATTATGTCAGAACTTCTTTATCCCAAGAGAGAGAAATAATTTTAGAATTTGACAGTATTAATCAAAATAGCCAGAGGATCTAGATGACCTTTGACATCTTTTATTCCTATTGAATCAGCTACCAACCTCTTCATGGGCAAAATCCCCAAGTGATATTGGCAGAATCTACAGTGAACCTCCCATCAAGATTCACATAGTGTTCTCAAAACCTCATCTTATAATTAATCAATACCAGATAACTAAAGAAGCCCTTTCAGGATTCAAACTTGTAATACTAGATTATGAGGCCCAGGGCCTCACTATCCCTCTTCCCTATTCCCTGTAGTAAGTACTTTACCAAAGGCTAAGGATGGAGGTTCTTCCAAAATCTCTGAACAATAAATAACACTGCTATCCCTTGGCACCCTGTTGTTGGTAACCCCCATATGCTACTAGCAGCCATTTTTACTGAAAGAAAACTTTTCATTGTAATCGACTTAAAAAGCACATTTTTAGTATTAAAGTTGATGGGGATAGCCTGTATCTTTTTGCTTTCATCTGGAAAGAATGGAAATACATCTGGACAGTAATTCTCCAGGGTACTTCTTTTTCACAACCTTAAAAGCTGATTTGGATATCAAGTTTTCTGCAGGTCTGTTTTATAAAATGTAGATGATATGCCTCTCTGGCCTTAAACGGACATAAAATCTCCAAAGAAAAATTGCAGTTTGCTCAAACTCAGGTTAGACACTTAGGGCAACTGATCTCAAAATAAGGACTACATTTGGATCCAGGTGGACTTCAAGGCATCCTGAATTTCCCCCAATCTAAAACTAAGCAGTAATTACAAGGCTTTCTTGCACTGGCTGGCTACTGTCAAAACTGAATTCCTAACTTCTCTATAATGGCTCAACCTTTACACGCTTTATTAAAAAGTGACAAACATAACCCTGTTATTTGGAAAGATGACATGGCCTTTGAGAACTTAAAGGCTAATAAAGCCCCTTGCTCTCGGACATCCTAATTATCAACTTCCCCTTTTTCCTTCATATATGAGAGGGAAGGGAAGGCCCTTGGAGTACTCATCCCAAAACATGAGGACCATCATGGACCCACATGCTATTAAAGCCAACTAGACCCTGTGGCACAGAGATATCCCCCCCTTGCCTCAGAGCCATTTCTGCCACTGCTTTTTTAGTTAAGGCCACTCATGAAATAGGGGATTCTCTTCATGTGTCCTCGTGCCCGTGCAGCAGAAGCCCTCCTGAATTCTCTTCACACTCTTGCTCACCTCATACGAAATCCTTCTAACTGCTCCTGATATAACTCTTTCTCATTGCAATAACCTTAACCCTCTTATTCTCCCTTCCTTCATGGATGAAATCCCTCATGACTACTTAATGCTGACAGCTCACCTTTTGATTCCCTGTGACCATTTACAGGAAATTCCTTAAACCATTGCAGATTTTTCATGGTTTACTGATGGTTCTTATTTAAAGGATAAAAATGGTAAATATTGTGCTTGGTATATTACTGCATACTCCTTTTGAAGTCATTGAGGTGGCACCTTTAACCTTTGACTACTTCAACCCAAGAAGCTGAGGTACACATCCTTACTTGAGCTTGTACCTTAATCAATGGTAAAACTATAAATGTTTAAGCTGACAGTTGGTATACCTTTGGGAGAGCTAATGACTTTGGAATATTATAGAAACAAGGTGTCCTTACCTCTAATGAAACTAAAAATGACTTATGTCCAAAATTTATCAGATGTTGTACTTTTGTCAATAACTCTAGTTATTATTAAGGTTCCTAGGCATTCTAGACTTAACTCTCTTATAGGCCAAAGGAAACCACCTCGTTGATACCTCTGCCAAAAATACTGCACTCGAGGAGACCAATAGCCAAACCTCTATCAAGTCCACAGGGATATTATCCCAAATGATAATCTGGAAAAACTGACAAGTGATATCTAACAATTGGCCCCAGGCAAGCAGGAACACTATTTGAAATGTAATAATCATTGGCTTGATAAAAAGACAACTTTGGTTTGGACTAAATAACAATCTAGTCTTACCAGTAGTTCTAAGATTCCTAATACTTAGCTCTGTATATGCTTTAAACCTGTGGTTTACTGATAAAATAATAGCATTCCTCAACCAATACTGGTGAGGAAAGTTAATACGGCAGCAAAAAGTGCCTAAATCACTTGTCCCACTTTTCCAAAGTACATTCCAGGGAAACCTGTTTGTAAAAATGGATTTCATACAACTTGTCCCTCTCATGGGTAAAAGTTTTAGTCATGGTTTGCATGTTTTCTCACTGAATCAAAGCATTCCTTTGTAGACAAGCCAATAATGCTTCTGTGGCTAAAATTCTGAGATCATCTCTACCTGGGAACCCCTCTCAAATTTCACAGTGAGTGGGGAATCCTTTTTACTGGCCAGGTCCTTTGACAAATCTATGCTGTTTGGCCAGTTTTAGAACACTTTCACTGTGCATACCATCCTTAATGCTCAGAGTTACTCACATGCAGTAACAGCACTATTAAGACTCAACTGGTACAATTTGTAGAGACCCTCCAAAAACCCTGACCAAAACCTCTCACTCTCTGGGACAGTCACAGGATTTCCAATACACTTGGCTCTTGCCTCCTCTGACGCACAGTTAATAAAAGAACATAGGGGCGCCTGGGTGGCTCAGTCATTTAAGCATCCAACTCTTGATTTTGGCTCAGGTCATGATCTCACAGTTGTGAGCTCTGAGCTGAGCACGGAGCTTGCTTGCGATCCCTCTCTCCCTCTCTCTCTGCCCTTCCCCTGCTCACACGTGCTCTCTCAAAATAAATAGACATTAAAAAAGAAAGAAAATATATTTCAACACTGTAAAGACCTAATTGCTTCTATCAAAAATAACGATGTTTTGGTACATGTTTTTCACAGTGCACTTTGGAGGAGACAAAGACCTTAAGTATCACATCTTGCAAACTGAGGATTTTGTCTGCTGGAAAATGCACCTCCACATACTCTTCTACCTTGCTAGAAAGGCTCTTATTGGGAACTACAAACCAATCCTTATGCCTCCAAACTCCAGGGAATAGACTTTTGGTTCATGTAAAGAAAGCACCTGGGGCGCCTAGGTGGCTCAGTCAGTTAAGTCTCTGACTTTGGCTCAGGTCATGATCTCATGGGTCATGAATCTGAGTCCCGCATCAGGCTCTGTGCTGACACCTGGGAGCCTGGAGCGTGCTTCTGATTCTGTGTCTCCCTTTCTCTCTGCCCCTCCCCCAGTTGTGTTCTGTCTCTCTTTCTCAAACATAAACAAACATTAAAAAAGGAGGAAGGGAGGGAGGGAGGGAGGGAGGGAGGAAGGGAGGAAGGAAGGAAGGAAGGAAGGAAGGAACCAAACCCTGACTGGATCTGTACATCACCTGGTGACCTGAAGGTACAGATTTGCTGAAACTGAAGCAGATGACATCTGATGACATAGTTTTCCCTATGTCTGGACCAGGCTGAATACCTTTTTCTCACTTTCTTCTCTCTCATGGAAAGACAAAGTACTCATCTGCATTTCTCAAGCCCTTGCAAAAAACCCCCTTCTTTTGATTATGGCTTTTAGGAAAAAGCCTTATCATGATCCTAGGACAAATTAATTTTTTACCTGCTTTTTTAAAGGGTCAGAAGTTTCAGAATTCACATAAGTTTTATTTCATCTAAACCATTAACTGACGTTAGAGTCTTATCCAAAATAATGGGTCTCTAATTTTGCAAACTTACTGACTGTATTATTAATAACACATTTGGTTCTAGATACTTCTTCTGAGATAACACTTTAAAAAAGTCGAAATTTCAAGTTTTGCTATTTTGCAAAAAGCTCACCAGCTTTTGCTTCATGATTATACCTACACTGTATCTTCCAAAATGCATTTGGTTAATTCTTTCAGTGTGCAGTATCTACTATTGTGTTTTCATGGTTGCTTTAAATGGGGACTTCTGGAAAGGAGGCATACACAAGCCCAGGTTTGCCTTCACAGGGAGAACCATTCTCCCCTAAGTTGGAATAAGTGCAAAAAAATATTTCACCTGGCTACTTTCAGACCAAGAGTCCTGGTTTGGAATGTGGTTTGGAACCATTATATGATTTGGAATTGTTCTGTTTTGTGTAAATTATTTTAAGTTTTATATATTTTTTGCCTATTGAACTAAAAAAAAAGTGTACCCAATAAAGTGATGTTGGCCCAACACTTTAAGATGACCTCCAACACTTAGAACCTGAAGAAGACTGGGACTTTAAGTGGGAGTACCTCAGAGTTTCTTCCTCTTAACTTTCCTAGTTAATCAAATGTGGCTTTAAGTAGTTTCCAACTGTTATACACTTTCTTTCTGATATTACACATGACAACCTGGAAAGGTTCTTCCAGACTCTGAGGGATAAACACACTGAATATGGAAAACCTGACTTGATCAGTGATACTTTTTTGTTTTTAAAGTAGGCCTCATACCCAGTGTGGAGCCCAACATGGGGCTTGAACTCATGACTCTGAGATCAAGACCTGAGCTGAGATCAAGAATCTGGATGCTTAACTGAATGAGACAACCAAGCACACTTATTAGTGATACTTTCAAAGAAACTTGATCAAAAGGGAGAAATGTGGAGGGCTGGCTGGGAAGATGGCGGGGTAGGAAGACCTTCAGCTTGCCTTGTCCCATGGATACAACCAGATAATAATGTCAGTGTAAATAACCAGGCGATCCAAAAATGGGCAGAACAAATTCCATAACTAAAGGCAGAGAGGAGGCCACACTGAAGAAAGCAGGAAAGGCAAAGATGTGGTCTGAGAGTAGAATGGACTGTGGCCATCTGTGGTGGGGAGAAAGTCAGTAGGTGTGGAGAAGGGCAAAAACTAGACATTTATGCCAGGAGGCCATAAATGCAGAGGATGAATCCTCATAACGTTTGTCTTTTAAAGTGAGAGGGATTGAATTTTGTGAGTTCTAACAACCAGTGAGGCTTAAAGCCTAGAATTTTAAAGATAAGAGGGCTCAGTTCTGGGAGAACCCCGAGGGCATTAGGAAGCTGAGTTTGTGCCCTTAAAGAGACAGCACAGCAAACAACAGGCAGATAGAGCGTAGAACCAGTAGTTTGAAAAACACCGGGAACAGACAAGAGAGAAAGTGATTTGCTCATTTCACAGCATGGCCCTGAGACTCAGGGCTTGCGAGGAAACTCCAGGAGCAAAGAAGCTGGCAGGCACCATTTCCCTCCCCTGTCCACTAGCATAAACAATGGCCACCTGAGGGAACCAGTGATGCTGGCAGTCATTACCTACTTTGCTTATACCAAGCCCCGCTGCACCCACCTCTGCACTTTGTGGATCTGCCCTTCCCAGTCACATTTGCCTCAATCCCAGAGCTACAGCCCCTCTCCCTGAGAAGTCTGGGGCAAATCGTGCCAACTCCACATCTCCAGACCCACAGGTTTTGCGAAACCTCAGTTCCTGTGGGGGGCAGGTCTCATTTTGCAAGCAGACCAGTGTACGCTTTAAAAGGCTGGGAACCAAATGCTGCCCACAACAGGCAAAGACAGACTCGGCAAACAACTGGACTGAGGGCAAAAGAGGTCAAGACTCAACACAGAGAACACACATAAAGGAAACACTCTCTGAAGTGCTAGGCCCTGGGGAAAAGACACTGCACTACAGGGCACTACAGGACCTCTTCTTCATAAGACTATTATTGTTAAGAAGAAGAGAAGTAGCTGACCTTCCCAACACACGCAAACAACACAGAAAAACAGAATGAGGAAGCAGAGAAACATCTCTTACATTAAAGAATAGAACCAAACCACAGCAAGAGAGCTAAGTCAAATGGACAGTAGTAATATGCCTGATAGAGAATTTAAAATAATGATCACAGGGGACATCTGAGTGTCTCAGTCAGCTAAGTGTCTGACTCTTGATTTCGGCTCAAGTCATGATCTCATAGTTTGTGAGTCTGAGCCCCACATATGGCTCTGCACTGACAGCATGGAGCCTGCTTCAGATTCTCTCTCTGCCCCTCCTGAGCTCATGTGTGCACCCCCTCTCTTTCAAAATAAATAAATAAACGTTAAAAAAAATAATGATTGGGTTGGCCTGGGTGTTTCAGTCGGTTAAGCGTCTGACTCTTGCCTTCAGCTCAGGTCATGATCTCACGGTTTCATGACTTCGAGCCCCACGTTGGTCTCTGCGCTGACAGTGTGGAGCCTGCTTGGAATTCTCTCTCTCTACCCCTTCGCCACTCATGCAGTCTCTGTCTCTCTCAAAATACACTTAAAAAAAATCATCAGATGGGGTGCATGGGTGGCTCAGTCAGTTAAGCATCCGACTTTGGCTCAGGTCACGATCTTGCGGTTCATGGGTTTGAGGCCCGCATCAGGCTCTGTGCTGACAGCTCAGCCTGAAGCCTACTTCGGATTCTGTGTCTCTCTCTCTCTCTCTCTCTCTGCCCCTCCCCTGCTTATACTGTCTCTTTCAAAAATGAATCAATGTTTAAAAAAAATCATAAAGATACTCAATGGACTTGAGAAGAGTGGAGAACATCAATGAGACCCTCAACACAGAGATAAAGAACCAGAGGTCAAGGGTACAAATGTAATTAAAAATACACCTGAAGGAATAAATAGCAGGCTAGATGAAGCAGAGTAACAAATTAATGACCTGGAAAATAGAGTAATGGAAAGTAACTAAACTGAGCAAAGGAGAGGAAAGAGAATTATGCAAATTAAGAACAGTCTTAGTGGACTCAGTGACTCCATCAAATGTAGTAACATTTATATTACAGGGATCTCAGAAGAAGACAGAGAAAAGGGGGTAGAAAATTTATTTGAAGAATAATGGCTGAAAAGTTGCCTCATCTGGGGAAGGAAACAGATATCCAGATCCAAGAGGCACAGAGATCTCCCCAAAAATTGAATCCAATGAGGTTCACAGCAAGACACATAATAATTGAAATGGCAAAGAGTAGCAATAAAGAAAAAAAAATTAAAAGCAGCAAGAGAAAAGAAAACAGTTACATAAAAGAGAAAACCCATAAGGCGATCAGTGGATTTTTAGCAGACACTTTCCAGGTCAGAAGGGAGTGATATGAAATATTCAGTGCTGCAAGGGCAATATCTGCAGCCAAGAATATTCTAATCAGTAAGGCTATCATTTGGAATAGAGGCAGGGACATAGCTTTTCTTTTCTTTTTTTTAAGTTTATTTATTTATTTTGAGAGAAAGAGTGTAAGGGGGGGAAGGGCAGAGAGAGACGGAGAGAGAAAGATAATCCTAATCAGGCTCTGTATCAGCGGCGTAGAGCCCAACACGGGGCTTGAACTCACAAACCGTGAGATGATGACCTGAGCCAAAACCAAGAATCAGACACTTTGACTGAGCCACTCAGGCGCCCCCAGAGTTTTTCAGACAAACAAAAACTAACAAAGTTCATGGCCACTAAACCAACCCCTTAAGAAGTATTAAAGGAGCCTCTCTGGGAATTAAAGACCATAAATCATAGTATGAAAAGTAGAAAACACAAAAGCAGTAAAATATTTCTGTAAAAAAAAAAAAATCAAAGGAATCATAAAATAAAAAGATGTAAAATATAACATCATATACTTAAATGGGGTAGAGGAGTAAAGAAGGGGTTCAAATTTAAGTGACCATCAAGTTAATACAGAATATATGCAGAAGATATAAACCTAATGATAACCACAACTCAAAAACCAGTCATAGATACGCAAAGAATAAAGAGAAAGAAGTCCAAATGTATTTCTAAGAAAGCAAACACGGGATAGAAGGAACATACTTAAAGATCATAAAAGCCATTTATGAAAAGCCCACAGCTAACATCATCCTCAATGGGGAAAAACTGAGAGCTTTTTCCCTGAGATCAGGAACACGACAAGGATGCCCACTCTCACCGCTGCTGTTTAACATAGTGCTGGAAGTTCTAGCATCAGCAATCAGACAACAAAAGGAAATCAAAGGCATCAAAATTGGCAAAGATGAAGTCAAGCTTTCGCTTTTTGCAGATGACATGATATTATACATGGAAAATCCGATAGACTCCACCAAAAGTCTGCTAGAACTGATACATGAATTCAGCAAAGTTGCAGGATACAAAATCAATGTACAGAAATCAGTTGCATTCTTATACACTAACAATGAAGCAACAGAAAGACAAATAAAGAAACTGATCCCATTCACAATTGCACCAAGAAGCATAAAATACCTAGGAATAAATCTAACCAAAGATGTAAAGGATCTGTATGCTGAAAATTATAGAAAGCTTATGAAGGAAATTGAAGAAGATTTAAAGAAATGGAAAGACATTCCCTGCTCATGGATTGGAAAAATAAATATTGTCAAAATGTCAATACTACCCAAAGCTATCTACACATTCAATGCAATCCCAATCAAAATTGCACCAGCATTCTTCTCGAAACTAGAACAAGCCATCCTAAAATTCATATGGAACCACAAAAGGCCCCGAATAGCCAAAGGAATTTTGAAGAAGAAGACCAAAGCAGGAGGCATCACAATCCCAGACTTTAGCCTCTACTACAAAGCTGTCATCATCAAGACAGCATGGTATTGGCACCAAAACAGACACATAGACCAATGGAATAGAATAGAAACCCCAGAACTAGACCCACAAACGTATGGCCAACTCATCTTTGACAAAGCAGGAAAGAACATCCAATGGAAAAAAGACAGCCTCTTTAACAAATGGTGCTGGGAGAACTGGACAGCAACATGCAGAAGGTTGAAACTAGACCACTTTCTCACACCATTCACAAAAATAAACTCAAAATGGATAAAGGACCTAAATGTGAGACAGGAAACCATCAAAACCTTAGAGGAGAAAGCAGGAAAAGACCTCTCTGACCTCAGCCGTAGCAATCTCTTACTCGACACATCCCCAAAGGCAAGGGAATTAAAAGCAAAAGTGAATTACTGGGACCTTATGAAGATAAAAAGCTTCTGCACAGCAAAGGAAACAACCAACAAAACTAAAAGGCAACCAACGGAATGGGAAAAGATATTCGCAAATGACATATCGGACAAAGGGCTAGTATCCAAAATCTATAAAGAGCTCACCAAACTCCACACCCAAAAAACAAATAACCCAGTGAAGAAATGGGCAGAAAACATGAATAGACACTTCTCTAAAGAAGACATCCGGATGGCCAACAGGCACATGAAAAGATGTTCAGCGTCGCTCCTTATCAGGGAAATACAAATCAAAACCACACTCAGGTATCACCTCACACCAGTTAGAGTGGCCAAAATGAACAAATCAGGAGACTATAGATGCTGGAGAGGATGTGGAGAAACGGGAACCCTCTTGCACTGTTGGTGGGAATGCAAATTGGTGCAGCCGCTCTGGAAAGCAGTGTGGAGGTTCCTCAGAAAATTAAAAATAGACCTACCCTATGACCCAGCAATAGCACTGCTAGGAATTTATCCAAGGGATACAGGAGCACTGATGCATAGGGCCACTTGTACCCCAATGTTCATAGCAGCACTCTCAACAATAGCCAAATTATGGAAAGAGCCTAAATGTCCATCAACTGATGAATGGATAAAGAAATTGTGGTTTATATACACAATGGAATATTACGTGGCAATGAGAAAAAATGAAATATGGCCTTTTGTAGCAACGTGGATGGAACTGGAGAGTGTGATGCTAAGTGAAATAAGCCATACAGAGAAAGACAGATACCATATGGTTTCACTCTTATGTGGATCCTGAGAAACTTCACAGGAACCCATGGGGGAGGGGAAGGAAAAAGAAAAAAAGAGGTTAGAATGGGAGAGAGCCAAAGCATAAGAGACTTAAAAACTGAGAACAAACTGAGGGTTGATGGGGGGTGGGAGGGAGGAGAGGGTGGGTGATGGGTATTGAGGGGGGCACCTTTTGGGATGAGCACTGGGTGTTGTATGGAAACCAATTTGTCAATAAATTTCATAAAAAAAAAATAAAAAATAAAAATAAAAAAAAAATTTTTAAAAAAAAAATAAATAAATAAATAAAATTAAAAAAAAAAAAAAAATTACTTTCAAACTTGAAGCTTGTATTTAAAGATAAAACTGCTATATATTTGTATACACTAAAGAAGGTTAAAAAATTATATTGATTATATAAACTATTAGGAAAGGAATATTCGTGGCACATTTTCACGTACTTTACCCAGTTGCTTAACTGCTTCTGTCTCTAATACCATGTCCAGAACCAGAGGAGTGTATTTTTTAAGATATATACTTACTATTTTTACTTTTTCCATAAAATTGTCTGTAGTATTTTTGAATTAGAATTCTATGTCAAAAAATTGGAAATCACTGACATTTTCACTGAAAATTTCTTTGCAAAAGAGGTAACAAAATATCCTTTCTAAATGTGCTGAGAAAGCTGGTAATCCTCAAATAATTTCTGCTAGATGAAATATTCCAATTTATTTTATACTGGGGTAAATATTTCAGCCCAAATATTTTCATAGGCATTGCCTTTTTGTTTCCATTTAGAGTAGCTTTCTTCAATAAATATTTTTATAAGACAACAAAAAAAAAAAAAAAAAAAAAAAAAAAAAAAAAAAAAAAAAGAAAAAAAAAAGAAAGCAAACAAACCATGACAGGACAAGAAAGGATCAGAGAATAGTCTATAGAAATAACCAGAAAACAAGTAAAAAATGGCAATAAATACATACTGATGTATTTGAACATAACGGACTAAATGCCTCAATTAAAAGACACTGTCACGTGACAGAGTGGATAAAAAACCAAGACCCATTTATATGCTGCCTATAAGAGACTCACTTTAGACCTAAAGACACCTCAAGAACGAAAGTGAGGGATGGAGAAACATCTATCATGTAAATGGATGTCAAAAGAAAGCCAAGGTAGCAATACTTATATCAGGCATAACAGACTTTAAAACAAAGACTGTAACAAGAGACAAAGAACACTATATAATAATAAAGGGGAAAATCCAATAACAGCTGTAAATATTTATGCACCCAAAATAGAAGCACCAAAATGCATAAAATAGTTAATAGCAAACAAAAAGGAAATAATTGAAGGTAATACATTAATAGATCGATGTCATACCAGGTTATCTTTCCTGAACACAATGGTATGAAACGAAAAATCAACCACAAGAAAAAAATCTGGAAATAGGGCAAATACATGGAGGTCAAATATCATGCTACTAAACAATGAATGGGTCAAACAAGAAACCAAAGAGGAAATAATAAATTACATGGACATAAATGAAAATGAGAACATAATCACCTCAAATCTTTGGGATGAAATGAGCTGTCCTATGAGGGAAGATTACAGCAAAACAGGCCTATGTGAAGAAGCAAGAGAAGTCTCAAACAACTTAATCTTATTCCTATACCTAAAGAACTAGAAAAAGAACAAACAAAACCCCCAAACAGCAAAGAAAGTAAATAACAAAGCTCAGAACAGACATAAATAATATGGAAACTAAAAAAATAACAGGTGAATGAAACCAGGAACTGGTTCTTTGAAAGAGATCAAGGAAATTGATAAATCTCTAGCCAGACTCATCAGAAAAGAGAGGACCTAAATAAACAAAATCAATAATAGGAGAAATAACCAACACCACAGAAATACAAACAATTGTAACAATACTATGAAAACCTACGTACTAACAAATCAACTTAGAAGAAATGGATAATTCACAGAAACATATAAGCTATTAAAATTAAATGAAGAAAAATAAAAAAAAACTGAGCAGACCAGTTACAAGCTATGAAATTGAATCAGTAATCAGAAAACTTCCAAAAAACAAAAAGTCTAGAACCAGATGGCTTCATGGGTGAATTCTACCAACTGTATAAAAAAGAGTTAATACCTATTCTTTTCAAACTACTTCAAAAAATACAAGAAGGAAAACTTTCAAATTCATTCACTGTAATACCAGAACCAATAAAGACACCACAAAAAAAGAGAACTACAGACCAGTATCTCTCATGAACATACATGCAAAAATTTTCTGCAAAGTATTAGCAAACTAAATCCAACAAAATATTAACAATCATACACCACAATCAAGTGGGATTTATTCTCGGAATGAAAAGTGGTTTAAGGGGCGCCTGGGTGGCGCAGTCGGTTAAGCGTCCGACTTCAGCCAGGTCACAATCTCGCGGTCCGTGGGTTCGAGCCCCGCGTCAGGCTCTGGGCTGATGGCTCGGAGCCTGGAGCCTGTTTCCGATTCTGTGTCTCCCTCTCTCTCTGCCCCTCCCCCGTTCATGCTCTGTCTCTCTCTGTCCCACAAATAAATAAACGTTGAAAAAAAATTAAAAAAAAAAAGAAAAAAAAAAGAAAAAGTGGTTTAATATTTGTAAAACAATCAACGCGATATGTCACTTCAAAAGATAAAGGATAAAAAATATATGACTAAGTACAACATCCATGTATGTATACAAAATCCTTTGCAATACAGGTGTAGAGGGAATATAACTCAATTTAACAAAAGCCTTATATGAAAAACCCTTAGCCAACATCATACTCAACAAAAAACTGAGAGCTTTTCCCCTAAGGTCAACAACATGACAAGGATGTCATGTCACAACTTTTATTCAGCACAGTACTGAAAGTCCTAGCCAAAGCAATTAGACAACAAAGAAATAAAAGGCATCCAAATTGGGAAGGAAGAAGTAAAACTGTCATTATGTGGAGACAATATACTATACATACAAAACTAGCCTAAAGACTGACAAATTAACTCAGTAAAGTTGCAGGATATAAATCACTGTATAGAATCTGCTGCATTCTACACTAATAATGAAGTAGCAGAAAGTGAAATTAAGACAACAATCCCAGTTATAATTATACCCCAAACAATAAAATATCTGCTTAACTGAAGAAGTGAAATACCTATACTCTGAAAACTATGAAACACTGAAGAAAGAAATTCGTGACAATGCAAAATGGAAAGACATTCTATGTTCATGGGTTGGAGGAACAAATACTGTTGTCTTTAGTGAGAATAGGTCTTTATCACTTAAAGCAATCTACAGATTTAATGCAATCCCTATCAAAATACCAATAGCATTTTTCACAGAACTAGAACGAACAATCTTAAAATTTGTATGGAACCACAAAAGACCTTAAACAGCCAAAGCAGTCTTGAAAAAGAAAAACAAAACTGGAGGTATCACAATTCCTGATTTCAAGTTACATTATGAAGTGGTAGTAATTAAAACAGTAATGGTACTGGTATAAAAACAGACACAGAGATCAAAAGAATAGAATAGAAAAGCCAGAAATAAACCCACAATTATATGGTCAATTAATCTTCGACAAAGGAGGAATGAATATACAATGGAAAAAAGTCTCTTCAATAAATGGTGTTGGAAGAACTGGATAGCTACATGCAAAAGAATGTACATACATTACACCATACACAGAAATAAATTCAAAATGGATTAAAGACCTAAATGTGAGACATGAAACCATAAAAATCCTTGAAGAGAGCATAGGCAGTACGGTCTCTGGCATCAGCCATAGGAACATTTTTCTAGATATATCTCCTAAAAGAAGGAAGGGAAACAAAAGCAAAAATAAACTACTGGGACTACATCAAAACAAAATGTTTCTGCACAGTGAAGGAAACAATCAACACAACAGGAAGACAACCTACCAAATGGGAGAAGATATTTGCAAATGATATATCCAATAAACGGTCAGTATATCCAAAATATATAAAGAACTGATACAACTCAACACCCAAAAAAAGAAATAATCCAATTAAAAAATGGGCATAAGACATCTCTCTGAAGACATCCAGATGGCCACTGGACATACGAAAGGATGCTCAACATCACTGATCAACAGGGAAATGCAAATTAAAGCCACAAAGAGACATCACCTCACATCTGTCAGAATGTCTAAAATTAGAAATATAAGAAAAAACAAGTGTTGGCAAGGATGTGGAGAAAAGGAACCCTTGTGCACTGCTGGTGGGAATGCAAACTGGCACAGCCACTATGGGAAAACAGTATGGAGATTCCTCAAAAAAAAAAAATAGAACTACCCTAGGATCCAGTAATCCCTTAAATCCATTCTCCCTTTATTTCCTAGTATTAGGGTATTAGCTGGACACATGGCTTCTCAAGACTACATTTTGGAGCCTTTCCTGCAGTTAGGTATGCCCAGCCATGTAAACTAAATTCAATTCATGGGTCTTCGGAGTCTTGGCCTTAAAACACTGGATGTGTCTTCCACCACTCTTTCTCCTTTCTCAGGGGATAAACATGGATATGGTGGTGACCCAGTTTTGACAATCCAACAGACAACATCTTGGAGAATGGCAGAACAACAAGATGGAAAGAACCTGCATCACTGAATGATTTTATGGAATACAGATACTTACCTGCTCTGAATCACCTTTGATCTCTGCATATTACAGAGAAAAATATACTTCTGTCTTATTTGAGTCAAAAAAAAAAAAAACCAGTGGGGAGAAGGATATGACAATTAATAAAAGGACACTTCATTTAGAATGGAGTCAGGAGGCCAGCAGGGGGAACTTTCACACCCTTCCACTCCCCAGGGAGTGGTACCCTACAGGAAGAGAACAAGAATACCACTTTAGTATCCCAGTAGGAGGAAGGCTTTCTTTCTCTATCCCCACCCCTGCAATAACAGTCCAGCCAATGAGAGACCATCACAACCCAGTCAATGAAAAGCCACTATACTTCCAAGTTCCCACTTTATTCTAATGGATTTTTTTTTTGTTGTTTGTTTATAACAGACTTCCCAGTATCTTTCTTCTACAAAAGAGCACTTCTCTCTTTTGTTCTGTGGACTTGCCTATGGTTTTGCCATAGTTTGCTAGTCCTGGAATGCAATTCTCTGCTATTCCCGAATAAACCCATTTTTGTTGGTAAAATAACTGGCAGTTTTATTTTTAAGGTTAACAAAAACAAATACTCTCCTGGAAAACCACCAAATCAAAAACTGAGCAAAAATACAATACTAAACTATTCCATAAACCATGAAATCACGGAACCTTCATTCAAAGTTTATGCAATATATGGGCATAACTATATTCAGAGATTGAACAACTTTAACTGTTTTGGTTAAGAAACAAAAACACCCTTTCTCATGCCCTGTCAACAGTCTAAGTGTTTATCTGAAGAAAGAACAAAAATAAAGAAACTTAAGAAAAGTCAGGGTAACAAAATTAGAAAAATAAAAGTGAAAATGGATAAACAGAAAATCCATTAACAACTAGAAGCATAATAAAATAGACAATTAAAAACAAGAGCTGATTCATTAAGTAAAAATGTATCCTTTAGTGGAGACCTAAGCTTCTGCTCCCCCATAAAATGATCAACAAATAGAGAGCTATATGTAAACAAAAACAGCTCTGGGAGAACTCTGGAGTCCTCTTAAGATATTTTAGCAGCACAAAAAAAAAAAACAAACTTGAGAATTGCAAAAGAGAAGGTTCTTTCTCTTCATGTTGCCTGTATCATTTCATTTGCCAAGGTGACACTGATCAGAGTCAAGAGGAAACTTCCCAGCTAGAAAGTTCCTTTCACCAGGATATCAAGAGAGGAGTGAGTGACCACCTTATCTAGCCTTTTGGGGTACTGCAGGAAGTACTTCAGTTTCACTTCAGACTCGCAAAGCTGAGATGTACTGAGATGGATAGGAACAAGGAAAAAAGGCAGGGTCTACCAAGAACAGTCATGCAGCAGGAGTGACTGTGGTTCACGGTGACCTGCTTTACAAACTCAGCAGCTTTTGCCACTGAAGAACGAACCAATGGCTCCTACTTCTAACTAAATAGCACAACTACTCCAGACTTTCACCAGGTATTTCACCCAAGAGGTATTAGCTTTCCCTAATGCCAACTGCCTGAGTCCGTCCACCCCTGCCTCTGCCAGAGCCTGGAACCACACTAACTGCCAGTTCAGGCCTCTGTGCAAGTGCAAGATGCCAGTGTAGACATCTGTGGCTGACCCCCCCCCCCCCACTGCTACTTGTACACTTAGGGCTAGCTGTGCATTTAAATGTTGCCACCCTGGGGCGCCTGGGTGTCTAAGTTAAGCATCTGACTCTTGATTTTGGTTCAGGTCATGATCTCACAGTTTGTGAGTTCGAGCCCCGAATCGGGCTTCATGACAGCATGAAGCCTGCTTAGGATTCTGTGTCTCCTCTCCCTCCCCTTCCCTGCATGCTCTCTCTCTCTCAAAAATAATTTTAAAAAATTTTTTAAAAAATGGGGCCACCCTAACATCCATTACCAGTCTCTACTGAAATGTGCACACCAGGGACAGGTGAAGGCACTACAGCACAGGAGATCATGCTAACAGCTAGGTCCCCTGAAGCTGCTTCTGGATCTGAATCAAGCCTTATCTTCTGTCACTGGCCTGCTTGATCATGCTCATCTGTAGCCAGTTCCTCTAGCTGCACACCTGTATACCCTAGCCCAACCCCTGACACCAGCTTCCACTGCAGTGTATATGTATATGTATAATGTATGCATCATTAGAATCTCAGAAGGAAAAGGGAGGGAGAAAGGATTACAAAGCTTATTTAAAGCAATAATGGCTGGAGGACTTAGGGGAATATGGCAGAGTAGGATGATTCTTAGCTTACCTTGTCCCATACGACTAGATAACATCCACATCAGTGTAAACAACCCAGAAAATGACCCAAAGCCTGGCAGAACAGACTCTCCACAGTTAAATGTAGAGAAGAGGCCACATCAAACAGAGTAGGAAGGATGGAGAGACACGGTCAGACTGGCAAGACTACGGAAGGGAGGGATGCTGTGGGCGTGGCAAAGGTAGAGAGACACTCACTCCAGGCATAGGGAACCTGCCCTGGGAAGATGAATCCCTGTAACATTTGGCTTTTGAAAACCAGGGGGGCCTAATTTCACAAGTTCTTACAATCAGTGGGCTTAACATCTGGAACTTTAAAAATCAGCAAGCCTGGCTGTGGGAGAGCTGGAGGTCAACAGGAAAACTGAGCCCCCACCTTTAAAGAGACAGCACAATAGCCCTGCACCGAGAAAAAGCACAGAAGCAGCAGATGGAAAAATGTGTGGCATATATAGGAAAGAGCCTTATTTACTAGTTTTAGAGCATGTGCTAGAGGACTAGGGATCTTTTGGTGGGGCAGGGATCTTTAGGAAACTTTTCTAGGAACAAAGAAGGTGGCAGGTACCATTTCCCTCCCTTACACCCCCAGCCTAGCCACATGGATACTGTGGGAATCAGTGTGGTGCTGATACTTTCCTCCTTCTACGACCTGCCCCCTGACCCAGCAGGGCTCCTCCTGTAGCGGATCAGTATAAATTTTGCTGGCACTGAGCCCCACCACTGCTCTCTCCTGAGGACTGGTCCCCTCCAGCCCTGTGGTAATAGTTTCCTAAAGTGGCTCCAGGTCTCCTACCACAACAGACCTACAAAACCTTGTTAACACTGCGCCCCTGTCCCTGTATTCTCTCAAAGACCGAGCCCCCTCCAATATGCCCTTGGCTTAAGTACATCCAAAGTAGTGCCTCAAGCCTGACAGTAAGTAAGCAGCTCTTGACAGGGACCAGCCCTTGACTCCTCACCTGCCCTGAGGATAAGATAACCAGACACACCAGCCCTACGGCAGCCCTAGCAGCAGGCTGGGGGCAGACACTAGGTCTGACTGCAGGCCCCGCCCATCAACGAAAGCTTCTCAGATGACAACACAGGGAAAGTACCCTGCATTTTGCTGCTACCCAACCTCTGGCAAATGTCTGGTCTGACTCAACTCAGGCCCAAGGCAGCCCCAGACTGGCTCACTTATGACACATGAATGAAACCCTGCCCCCAACAGGCAAACAGAGCCACTGCAGGTGACTGTTCTGAAGGCAAACTGCTCAGCCACAGCAGTAGGGTGCACACAACACACATAAGAGACACCCTTGAAGTGTCAGTTTCTGGTGAACAGGAGGCCACTGCACTGCAGGGTACTACAGAACCTCTTCTTAAGGCCACTACTTTCAAGAGCAGGAGATGTAGCTGACTGTCCTAACATACAGAAATAGACAGAGTTAGAGAAAATGAGTAGACAGACAAATATGTCCCAAATGAAAGTAGAGGACAAAATAACAAGAGAGCTAAATAAAATGGATAATATGCCTCACAGAGAACTTAAACGTAATTGTCATAAAGATACTGGACTTGAGAAAAGAGTGGAGGACCTCAGTGAGACCCTTGAAAAAAAGACTGAAATCATAAAAAAGAACCAATGGGAAATGAAGAACTCAATAAATAAAATTAAAAAAACACTAAAGGGAATAAATAGTAGAGGAAGAAGAAGAATAGATCAGTGACCTGGAAGACGTAACAGAAAGCAATCAAGCTGAACAGGAGAGAGAGGGGGGAAAAAATGTAAATAGACTTAAGGGACTTGGTGACACTATCAAGTATAACATTCACATTATAGGGTTTCCTGAAGACGAGGAGAGAGAAAGGGGGGCAGAAAATTTATTTGAAGAAATAATAGCTGAAAACTTCCCTGAATTTGGGGAAGGAAACAGAAATCCAGATCCAAGAGGCACAAAGAGCCCCCAACAAAATCAACCCGAGGAGGTCCATACCCAGACACACAGTAATTAAAATAGCAAAAAGTAGTGATAGAGAATTTTAAAGGTAGCAAGAGAAAACAGTTACATACAAGGGAAACAAAATAAGGCTTTCAGCAAATTTTTCAGTAGAAACTTTGCAGGATGGGATGGAGTGGCACAATATATTCAAAATGCTGAAAGAAAAACACCCTGCAATCAATATTCTATTCAGAAATGCTATCATTCAGAATAGGAGAGATAAAGCATTTCCCAAAGTTAAGGAATTCACCACCACCATTGAATTCATCACCATTAAGGAATTCATCACTATCCCTACAAGAAATGTTAAGGTGGGGAGGTGCCTGGATGGCTCAGTTGATAGAGCATGTGATCTGAAGGTTGTGAGCTTGAGCCCCACATTGGGTGTGGAGCCTACTTAAAACAAACAAACAAACAAACAAACAAAGAAGTGTTAAAGGGAATTTTTTGAGTGGAAAGACCATAAGTAGGAGTAAGAAAAGCAAGAAGCACAAAAGCAGTAAGATTAAGTATATCTATATAAACCAGTCAAGGGATTCACAAAATAAAAGCATGTAAATAAAGTATGACACCATATATCTTGAATGTGAGGGAACGGCAGGGGAGTAGAATAAATGAATTAGAGAAAGACAAATAGCACATGATTTCACTTATACGTGGAATCAAAACAAATGAACAAAGAACAAAAAAGACAAAGGAAAAAACACTCTTAACTACAGAGAACCTGATGATTACAGAGAGGAGTGGGGGGGATGGGTGAAACAGGTGAAGGGGATTAAGAGTACATTGACCATGTGAGCACTGAGTAATGTATAGAATAATTATTGAATCACTATATTGTAAACCTGAAACTAATATAACACTGTATATTAACTGTATTGGAGTTAAAGAAAAATAAATGAAGGGGTATTATCAGAAATAAGTTAAAAAATAATGGGTGAAAACTTACCAAATGTGGGGAAAGATCTGTACATCTAAGTTGAAGCTAACCAGTCACCTAAAAATTTCAATCCAAAAAGGTCTTCTCTAAGACACACTTTAATAAACGTAAAATCAAAAATGAAGAGAGAATTTTAAAAACAGCAAGAAAAAAAATGTCTCTCATATAAGGGAATTCCATAAGGCTATCAGTAGATCTCAGCAGAAACCTTGTAAGCCAGAAAAGAGATGGTATATTCAAACTGCTGAAAGAAATAAACTGGAAAACAAGAATACCCAGCTAAACTCTCCTTCAGAAATGAAGGTGAGATAAATACTTTCTTTAATTAAAAAACAAAACACAACCAAAACTCAGGATATTTATCACCACTAAAGTGGTGCTGTGCTGTAAGCAGTTCTTTAAGCTTAAATAAAAGCTTAAGCTACTAATTACTAACATGAAAATATATGAAAACATACAAAACAATGGTAAAGGTAAGCATATAGTCAGATTCAGTATACTCTAATATCATAATATGATGGTGTGTTAAACTCAGCTCTAGTATAAGGGTTAAAGGACAAATACAATTAAAAATAGTGCCTGGGTGTCTCAGTCGGTAAAGCCGACTGACTCTTGATTTCAGCTCAGGTCATAATCTCAGGGTTGTGGGATTGAGTCCCACGCTGGGCTCTGCACTGAGCCTGGAGTCTGTTTGGGATTCTGTCTCTTTCTCTCCAATAAAAACAAAACAAAACAAAACAAAATGAAACAAAACCCCAGTTATAGTGTAAACAATTGTTAATGGATACACAACACATAAAGATGTAAATTGTGACATCAAAAACCATAAAAGGAGGGTATGAATAAAAAGATACTTTTTGTATGTGATTGAAGTTTTTATCAGTGTAAAGTACTCTATAATATGTATAAAATTTTTAATAACAGCACCATAGTAATTACAAAGCAAAAACCTAAAGTAGATTCACAAAAGATAAAGAGAAGGGAAGCAAGGCATATTACTATGAATTCAGAAAGGAAAGCAGCAAGAGTGGGGGTGGGAAAAGGAACAACAAAATAGCCAAAAAACAATTATATATTAAATTCTCCAATCAAAGATTAAGAATGCTAGGGCGCCTGGCTGGCTTAGGCGGTGGAGCATATGACTCTTGATCTTGGGGGTGTGAGTTTAAGCCCCATATTGGGTGTAGAGAGTACTTAAAAATACAATCTTAAAAAGATATATAGAAAAGAGGTAACTGGGAGGCTCCGTCGGGTGACTGTCCAACTTCGGCTCAGGTCATGATCTCATGACTTGTGGGTTTGAGCCCCATGTGGGCTCTGTGCTAACAGCTCAGAGGTTGGAGCTGCTTGGGATTCTGTGTTTCCCTCTCTCTCTGTCCCTTCCCTGCTCATACTCTGTCTCTCTCTCAAAACTAAATAAACGTAAAAAAAAAAATATACACACACACACACACACACACACACACACACACACACACACACACACAGAATGCTTAGGTGGATTAAAAACAAACAAAAAAAAAAACCAACAAAAAACCAGAACCAACCATATGCTGCCTGTAAGAGATTTGCATCTGATTTAAAGACACACACAGGCTCAAAGTGAAGGGACAGAAAAAAGTATTCCATGAGAATGGAAACCAAAAGAAAGCAAGGATAACTATAGTTATAGCAGACAAAACAGACTTTAAGCCAAAAATGGTATCAAGACACCAAAAAAAAAAAAAAAAGCCATTATATAATGAAAAGGGGTCATTCCATCAAAAAGACATAATAATTATATCATTGTCATCAAGGTGCAAATGTATGTACCCCAAATTGCAGAACCTAAATAAATTAAGCAAAATTCATAGATTGGAAGGGAAAAACAGACTCCAATAAATAGCAGGGGAGCACAGTATGATACTTCCAATAATGGATAGATCACACAGACAGAAAATCAGCAAGGAAACACTGGACTTGATCATACTTTTTAGACTAAGTGGATCTAATATAATCTACAGAACATTCTATGTAACGGCAGACTACACATTCTTCTCAAGCACACATGGAACATTCCTTAGGACAGATCATATGTCAGAAAACAAATCTTAGCAAGTTTAAGACTGAAATAATGCCAAGTATCTTTTCTGACCAAATGGCAAGAAACTAGAAGTCAACAGGAAAAAAATCTAGAAAATTCACAAAAATGTGGAAATAAACTGCTTAACAGCTAACAAGGCCAAGAAGGAAAGGGAGATTAAAAAAAAAAAAATGTTGAAATATAAAAGGAAACACAACATATCCAAAACTATAGGATGCTGCAGAAGTCGTTCTAAGAGGGAGGTTTATGCAATAAATGCCTAGGTTAAGAAAAAAGAAATATCTCAAACAACTTAAAACTAGAAAAAAGTACAAACTAAGCCCAAAGTTAGCAAAAAGAAGGAAATAACAGGTATCACAGCAGAAACAGAAGCCAGAATAGAACACATTAAGAAACCTATGAGATGGTCCATTGAAAAGAAAAACAGAATTAACAAACCTTTAGCTAGACTGAGGGAAAAAAAAAAGATCCAAATAAATCAGAAGAAATGAAAGAGGAGACATTTCAATAGACACCACAGAACTACAAACCATCATAAGAAACTACCATGAACAACTATACACCAACAAATTGGATAACCTAGAAGAAATGGATACAATTCCTAGAAACACACAACCTACTAAGGCTGAATCATGATAAAACTGAAAATCTGAACAGACCAGTAATAAAGATATTGAACCAGTAATCAAAAAATGCCAACACAAAGAGCCCAAGACCAGATGCACTGGTGAATTCTACCAACTATTTATAGAAGAACTAACAGTAATTAACAAAATATTGAAGAGAAGGGAACACTCCTAAACTCATTACAGCAGGCATGTATTACTCGATACCAAAGCCAGAGCAGGACACCACAAGAAAAGAAAATTACAGACAAATATCCCTGATAAATATAGATGGCAAAAATTTTCAACAAATTACTTGTGAACTGAATTCAACAGCACATTAAAAGAATCATACAGCATGACCAAGTGGGATTCATCCCCAGGATACAAGGATGGTTCAACATTCGCAAATGAATTGTGATATACCATTAATAGAATGAAAGATAATTTCAACAGGCAGGAAAACTAACGAAGTACATCTTTTCATGATAAAAAACATTCAATGAACTGGATGTAGAATGAACATATTTCAAAATCACAAAGGCTATATATGATAAACCCACAGCTAACATCATACTGAATGGTGAAAGATGGAAAGCTTTCCTGTAATATGAAAAACAAGACAAGGATACCCACTCTTACCACTCCCATTCAACATAGTACCGGAAGTCCTAGCCAAAGCAATCAAGCCAAGAAGAAATAAATAAATAAAAGACATCCAAATTACAAAGGAAGAAGGAAAAGTGTCTCTGTTTGTAGATGATACATATTATACATAGAAAATCCTAAAGACTCCACCAAAAAACTGTTAGAACTAATCAGTGAGTTCAGTAAAGTTGAATGATACAAAATCAACACCCAGAAATCAGTTGTTTGCATGCACTTAACAACAAAATATCTAAAAAAAAATAAAAACCCATTTACAATATCATCGTAAACAGTAAAATACTCAGTGATAAATTTAACGAAAGAGGTGGAAGATCTGTACACTGAAAAGTAGAAGGCACTGATGAAAAAACTGAAAACAACACAAATGCAAAGATAGTACATGTTCAAGAATCAGATGAATGAATACTGTTAAAATGTCCATGCTGCTCAAAGCCATCCATAAATTCAATGGCTATCATGAAGATGTGGTATATATACATACAATGGAGCACCCTGAGGGTTGGCTCAGTTGGTATATATACAATAGAGTATTACTCGGCAATTAAAAAGAATGAAATTTTGCCATTTGCAACCACATGGATGGAACTAGGGGGTATTATGCTAAGCGAAATTAGTCAGAGAAAGACAAATATTGTATGACTTCACTCATATGAAGACTTTAATTAAGATACAAAACAGATGAACACAAGGGAAGGGAAGCAAAAATAATATAAAAACAGGGAGGGGGACAAATCATAAGAGACTCTTATAAATAGAGAACAAACAGGGTTGCTGAAGGGGTTGTGGGAGGGGGGATGGGCTAAATGGGTTAAGGGGGTTAAGGAATCTACTCCTGAAATCATTGTTGCACCATATGCTAACTTGGATGTAAATTAAAAAATAATTAAAAAAATAAACAAAAAAATAAAAACAAAAGGAGGCATTAACACCTGAAAAACTCAAGCTATACAGAAAGTTCAATGTATTACCATATGTTTTAAAATTTAAGCTTTGATGGGATCTTAGGGAGTGGCGCCTGTGTCTGACTTTGGCTCAGGTCATGATCTTGCAGTTCATGAGCTGAAGCCCCATGTTGAGCTCTGTGCTGACAGCTCAGACACTGGAGCCTGCTTCAGATTCTCTCTCTCTCTGACCCTTCCCCATTCACGTTCTTTCAAAAATAAACATTAAAAAAAAAAAAAAAGATTCTAGGGAAAAATATAAATGACCAAAACTAGTACTCGAGAATCCTCCACTCCCCAAGAACAGCTGCAAGCGTGTAAGTTATTGAGTATTTAGATGTTCTAGAGACCAACTGCATAGTGATGCTGTGTTGCTTTTTATTTTTTACTTTGTATTTATTTATTTTGCGGGGGGGAGCATAAGTGGGGAAGGAGCAGAGAGAGGGAGAAGGGAAACTACAAGCAGACTCCGCACTGTCAGCATGGAGCTGCATGTGGGGCTCAATCCCATGAATCATGAGATCATGACTTGAGCTGAAATCAAGAGTTGGTTGCTAAACCAATTGAGCCACCCAGGTGCCTTTGATTTGTCTTTTTAATTTATTCCTCACAATAAATTAGAAATTAGAACTATTATTATGGCATTTTACAGATGAAGAAATCGAGGCTTAGGTACATTAGGCAATTTGCCCACAGTCACGAAGATGGTAAGCAAGAAACCAGTAAGTTATAAAAAAATTAACTCCCCTAGAATTCCAGGACCAGAAGACTATACTAGTATTTTCTTTTAAACTTTCTAATTGCTGAGAAACTTGTATTCTAGAATATGAATGAATGGAAAGTTACTGGAAAAAAAAAAGATACTGCAAAGTTACTGGGGGGAAAAAAGCATAAATAAAAATGGAAAACTACCTAATTCACTTTATTTAGCATAAGTTGTATACAAAAATCTGATAACGATATCACACATCTAACAAAAACACAATTAAACTATAGACCACCATTAAAGCTATCACCAGTGAAATTCATCAAAAGCTACTTAATAGTCCTTTTTTTTAATTGCTATTTTTGAGAGAAAAAGAGAGACAGAATGGAAGCAGGGGACGGACAGAGCAAGAGGGAAACAGAATCTGAAGCAGCTCCAGGTTCTGAGCTGTTGGCACAGAGCCCGATGCGGGGCTCCAACTCACAAATAGCAAGATCATGACCTGAGCTAAAGTCGGGAGCTTAACCAACTGAGCCACCCAGGTGTCCCTGTTAATAATCCTTTAAAAATCTGGAAATAAAGCATGCTTCCTCAACATAATAAAAATTATCTTAAGCCAATAGTCAATATAATCCTTAATATAAATTTTAGAGACATTTCCACTGAAATCAGAAAACATAAATGCTCACTTTCAACACTATACCACAGAGTATGAAAATCTAACTAAAATAGAACATGAAATAAATCGGAAGTAAAATCAGCAGAAAAAGGATTACAAAATATTTGCAAACAAATATCTTCATGAAAAACCCAAGATTCAAAAAAATAAGTTTTATAAATAATACAATAATTCAGCACCACAATTGGACTCAAGCTTCTTCATACTATAATTACTGGTTAAAAAAATAGTAGAAAACATGGGTTAAATCCACAATTTAAAAAAAGCTAAACATGTAAAAATTTACGTACTTAACATTTACTAAGCATTTACTATGTGCCAGGCACTGTTTTTACTTTTTTGGGTGCAGAAGTGAACTAAGGTAGACTAAATGGCTACCTTGCCTATATTCAAGAATGCAAGTATGAGACTCACAAAGAGGCAGCTACAAAAGTTGTGTAGAGAATCATACCTGATGATTTGAGTAAAAACAGATATGCGACGTTTTTGGGTGAAAACATAAAATACTGAAAACATGTCAATTTTTTAAAAATCAAATTCAACAAGTAAAATATAATTTCAATTCATTTTGACTAAAATTAGATTGTAGCTATTGAACATTTACAAAAGGACTTAATTTGTCTGGAAAAGAATAAAAAGAAAAACAAAACAGGATGGGGCGCCTGGGTGGCTCAGCCAGTTGGGTGTCCGACTTCGGCTCAGGTCATGGTCTCGCAGTTTGTGAGTTCAAGCCCCGCATCAGGCTCTGTGCTGACAACTCAAGAGCCTGGAGCCTGCTTCAGATTCTGTGTCTCCCCCTCTCTCTGCCCCTCCCATGCTCACGCTCTGTCTCTGACTCTCAATAATAAATAAATATTAAAAAAAATTAAAAAAAAAAAGAAAAACAGGAAGGAACTACTTAAGAAAATTAAAAAAAATAAAAGACATACCACCAGATGTCAGAACATATCGTATAAAAGCATGTAATTAAATTACAATAATGACATCTTTACAGTACTATCACAAGAATAGATAGGCTAATGGAACAAAAAAAGCAGCTAGAAACAAACTGGTAAACTCGAGAATTAAACACAAGACTAGGGGCGTATGGGTGGCTCAGTCAGTTAAGCATCTGTTAAGTATACAACTTCGGCTCAGGTCATGATCTCGTGGATTTGTGAGTTCAAGTCCTGCCTCATGCTCTGCACTGCCAGTGTGGAGCCTCCTTGGGATTCTCTCTCTCCCTCTCTCTCTCTCTCTATGCTCTGCCCCCACTTGTGCGCGTGCCCTCTCTTTCAAAATAAATAAATAAACTTAAAAAAAAGACAAGATTAAAAAATAAGTGTCACTTAAAAAAGTGGGGGAAAGAATGGTACATAAAACTGGGGAAGAATGGTACTGGCAAAACTAGTTGGGCAGGTAGGATAAATAACTACTTTAGAATCTCATCTCATATGATGCATTAAATAGTTGACAAACCACACAAACCAAAAGGAAATACAAGTACATATTTGACTTCTGTATGAAAAATGACATCAATAAAATAGATCACAAAAGGAAAAACAATTGGACTAGTTAAACCTGATGAAATTGTGCACATCTAAAACCATTATAAACACAATTAACAGTCAAACTAGAGATGTGGAAAATCCACAATACCTACAACTAATCAATGGTTAGCATCTGTACTACAAAAGGAACTTACAGAAATAAGACTAATAATTCAATGGAAAAATTTACAGGGACTACCAATAATTTACAGAAGAGTAAATACGAAACACTAATATACGAAAAAAATTTATATGAGTAAATCAAAGAAAACTAAAATGAGATATTTTTTGCTGAATAGAAAATACTTAAAAATTTAGAAATAGCTAATGCTGAAAGGGTCCAATGGGACAGACATTTTCAGAAACTGCCGATGGAGTATAGATTGGTATGCTCTTTCTGGAAAGTAATTGCCCACTGTGAATCAAGATTTTCAACATGTTCACATCCTTTCAACAGGTATTCCATTTCTAGAAATTGTCAGGAATGTGTACAGAGTGATATATCTATACAGTAATCAGAATGTTATGACAACAAAATGTGCAAAAATAATCTAACTGCCTAACAGGGAATGGCTGAGTAAAATGAAAGCACATCTTAAAAGATTAATATTATATAACAGTTAAAAATAACACTTATGGGCGCCTGGGTGGTTCAGTTGGTTGAGCATCCAAATCTTGGTTTCAGCTCAAGTTATGATCTCACAGTTCGTGGGTTCAAGTTCCGCACTGGGCTCCATGCTGGGAGTGTGAACCCTGCTTGGGATTCTCTTTCCTCTCTGACCCTCCCGACTCAAAATAAATACATAAACTTAAAAAAAATAACATTTACAAAATTTTAACAAAGTACAAGGATATTAATAATACAATATTAAGTAGAGAAAAAGATAAAAGCTGAGGAAGATACTCCAAAATGTTACTATTATCTCTGGGTAACTAAACAGTTATTCTTATTTATTTATTTATTTATTTATTTATTTATTTAACGTTTATTTATTTTTGGGACAGAGAGAGACAGAGCATGAACGGGGGAGGGGCAGAGAGAGAGGGAGACACAGAATCGGAAACAGGCTCCAGGCTCTGAGCCATCAGCCCAGAGCCCGACGCGGGGCTCAAACTCACGGACCGCGAGATCGTGACCTGGCTGAAGTCGGACGCTTAACCGACTGCGCCACCCAGGCGCCCCTAAACAGTTATTCTTAAACTTTTCTTCAATTTCAAAAATTTTCCATAATCAAAATATATTGGTTATTTTTAGGGGGGAACCTCTTAAGAAATTAGGCTTATCTACTTGCGAAGTCAGACATAATCCATCACATGTTAAAATGACTGACAATGTTAAAATTTAACAAGCATGGTTTTACATACAGTACACTTACCACACAGAAAACCAAATAGTCGAATTTCAAGAAATCTTAACTTTAAGAAATGTTGGTATAGTAAGACCACTTTCCTATTGTAAGTCACTTAAAAAATCATTCAGGAGCTGAAGTAATGCAGCCTGTTATTTCTGCAATTTCAGTATATACAGTCAGTATGCTTATGGTGCTTGGCAGTATGCTGCATTGAACGCATTTTATCTATTATCACAAATACAACCTAAACTCTCATAACAATAGTAACATTTTGACAGCAGTTCTAATCTATACTATGGTATGTTATCCCTACATAATTGTTTTTTAAAAGTTCATTTATTTGAAGTAGAGAGAGCGTGGGAGCAGGGAAGGGGTAGAGAGAGAGGGAGAGAGACAATTTCAAGCAGGCTCTGCATTGTCAATACACAGCCCAATGCAGGGCTTGAATTCATGAACCGTGAGATCATGCCTGAGCCAAAATCAAGAGTTGGACGCTTAACTGACTGAGCTACCCTAGGTGCCCCCTACAGAATTAATTTTTATTAGAATTGTATATAGATCTTCCCTTATGATGGGGTTATGCGCCCTGATAAATCCACTGTAAATGGAAAATATTGTAAACTGAAAATGCATTTAGTACACCTAGTCTACTTAACATCATAACCTAGCCTACCTTAAATGAGCTCAGAACATGTACAGTAGCCTAAATTGGGGAAAATCATTCACCACAAAGCCTATTTTATATAAAGTACTGAATATCTCATATAATTAATTGAATACCATACTGATGGTGAAAAACAGAATGGTTCTAAGTATACTGGCTGTTTACCCTCATGATTGCATGGGTGCCTGACAGTGTACAGAGTATTGTATGGCAGGGTACTGCTAGGCCGAGGAAAAAGTTCAAAATTTGAAGTGTGGTTTCTATTGAATGCCTATTGCTTTTGCATCATCTTAAAGTTGAAAAATCGTAAGTCAAACCATCGGTACAAAGCTGGCCAAAACTTGTGTTACTCTATCTTATGAAAAAATACAATCTTTTCATTAAAGTACAGTTTTAACTATAAATAATTTCACTGTAAAAGTATCCACAGAGTAATCATCTAAACTATCATCTCAAAGCATTAATATTTTGAAGAAAAACTGCTAACTCGTACTTTTTTTTATTCACCTGAAGATTTAAACATTTAAGAAACACTAATTTGTGGAGCTGGGAGTGAAGTCTTCCTTTTATTGTGTAAATACTCTCAAGACAGTAATTTAAACATGTGAGCTAGTAATACAAACCTAGTAATACAAATCAGGTAACATCCCTACCATGATACTGGTTTAATTGATAAAACTGTTCTGTTTCTTGAATACTGGCTTTAAAACTTTGCTGAACTGCAATAAACCATTTTCAAGACAGTAACAAAATAAGCTTTTTTTTCTGCTCTTCAGATCTATGGAAGCCTTCATTAAATATGCAGGTATTTGTTTCTCTGACAGAATAAGGATGGTGAGTGTGACAATGTTCATATATAAATGGTACAAGTTAGTGTCTGAATCTGTGGTCACAAGAAATGCTATGGCAAAAATGAACTATTGGGATGTCATCAAAAAAAAAGCTGCACAGCGAAGGAAACAATCAGCAAAACTAAAGGGCAATTGACAGAATGGGAGAAGATATTTGCAAATGACATATCAGATAAAGGGTTAGTATCCAAAATCTATAAAGAACTTATCAAACTCAACACCCAAAAAACAAATAATCCAGTGAAGAAATGGGCAAAAGACACGAATAGACACTTCTCCAAAGAAGACATCCAGATGACCAACCAACACATGACAAAATGCTCAACATCACTCATCATCAGGGAAACACAAAACCACAATGAGATACTACCTCACACCTGTCAGAATGGCTAACATTAAGAACTCTGGCAACAACAGATGTTGGCGAGCAGGCGAAGAGAGAGGATCTCTTTTGCACTGCTGGTGGGAATGCAAACTGGTGCAGCCACTCTGGAAAATAGTATGGAGGTTCTTCAAAAACTTAAAAATAGAACTACCCTACGATCTAGCAATTGCACTACTAGGTATTTATCCAAGGAATACAGGTATGCTGTTTTGAAGGGACACATGCACTCCAATGTTTATAGCAGCACTGTCAACAATAGCCAAAATATGGAAAAAGCCCAAATGTCCATCAATGGATGAATGGATGAAGAAGATGTGGTATATGTATATATACAATGGAGTATTACTCAGCAATCAAAGGGAATGAAATCTTGCCATTTTCAACTACGTGGATGGAACTAGAGAATATTATGCTAAGCGAAATTAGTCAGAGAAAGACACATATCATATGACTTCACTCATATGAGGACTTTAAGATACAAAACAGGTGAAGGGAAGCAAAAATAATATAAAAACAGGGAGGGGGACAAGACGTAAGAGACTCTTAAATATGGAGAACAGAGGGTTACTGGAGGGGTTGTGGGAGGGGGGAAGGGCTAAGTGGGTAAGGGGCATTAAGGAATCTACTCCTGAAATCACTGTTGCAGTATATGCTAATTAATATGGACGTAAATTAAAAAACTAAAATTTAAATTTAAAAAATATATATAAAAAAAATTCTTTGGAAAGCCAGTATTGTCTAGAATGGTTTTGTTTGTAATATGTACATAATATGTTAATGAGCTACAAATTAATATGCATAAGCTTTGTACTCCGATTCAATTAAACTCAATGAAACTACAAAATATTTAACATTAAAAAAAAAAAAAAGAAATGCTATGTTTGGGTAGGAATCAAAATAATCATTAGCCTGGACTGAGTAATATACAGAATCGTTAAATCACTATATTGTATACCTGAAACAAATATAACACTGTATGTTGACTATACTGGAATTAAAATAAACATATATTGGCATCTCTATTAAAAAACCCAATCATTAGCTTACTTTTTAAAATAACCACATTTTTGGGTCGCCTGGGTGGCTCAGTCGGTTAAGCATCCAACTTCGGCTCAGGTCATGATCTCACAGTCTGTGAGTTCGAGCCCCATGTCAGGCTCTGTGCTGACAGCTTGAGCCTGGAGCCTGCTTCAGATTCTGTGTCTCCCTCTCTCTGACCCTCCCCCGTTCATGCTCTGTCTCTCTCTGTCTCAAAAATAAACATTAAAAAAAATTTTTTTTTAAATAACCACAGTTTACATTTTAAAATATTTAAGAATACTTAGAAGAAATAAAACCATTCTAGAAATAAAAGAAATGAGCCACACTTTCCAAGAGCACCTTATCCTTGAAATGAGTTACTGAAATGTATGGAAGGAAGTACTGAGATATACAATACAATTTGTAGGAAGTGTGGGTTAAGTTTCAGGTACTTACTGAGACTCAACTTCTTGTTTAATTTCTTGCCATTCTCCATATGGGTTTGATTTTTTAGGAGCTTTGGATTTTTCTTCATTTGGACCTGATGATTTTTGCTCTTGGGTAGTTTTTTCTTTCTGTGTTTCTGGTTCAGTTCCTTTGTCACTATTTTTATTTTTTTCCTGAAATGCCAAAGTCAAGAAAAAACATATTTTAAGCAAAATTATAAGGATGCAATTTCTTTAACATAGTCTTTTGATTTAAATAGTACATTACCTCAGTATTTTTAATTTGCACATAACAACAAATATACATAAAAGAATTTTAATGTTTGATTAGGTTTTTTATTATGTCTAAAATGATAAGACATCATGGTCAAGGCTGTTATGTATATATGTATGTATGCATATATTTATTTAAAGGTTATTTAGAGAGAGACAGAGTGAGTCAGGGAGGGGCAGAGAGAGAAGGAGACACAGAATCGGAAGTAGGCTCCAGGCTCCGAGCCATCAGCCCAGAGCCTGACGCGGGGCTCGAACTCACGGACCGGGAGATCGTGACCTGGCTGAAGTCGGACGCTTAACCGACTGCGCCACCCAGGCGCCCCTACACTGGCCTTTTTAATACTCTTTTCTGCCTTCTCTCCTTACTTACATATTCTACAGTCATCTCCCCTTACACTGTACCTTTTCTGAATTTAATGCCATGTCATTAAACCTTTCTATACTCATTGTCTTTGTAAAGAACTCCCTCAACCTATCAGTCTTAACTGAAATCTGTCTTTACATTGAGGACAGTGCCAAAGCCTCAGTGGAGTCAATAACTGCTAACTATGAAATGAGAAAAGACACACCCTTGAGGGAGAAGCAGGTCCTATGGGAGCCCCTGGCTAGGGTTGGTATTCTTATGGCACCCCTTCATCTGGAATAACAAAGCCCTACGATCCAGTTTGGCAAAGGGACCATGCACTAGATTTCAGCCTCTTTTCAAAATGCACAACCATGTGTGGTGATCCTAGGACACTGTTCTGTAATTCTTTAAGTGGATATTAACTCATTCCCTCATGCTGTTCCATCATAAAGATAGGAAGCAGCATCTGCTTTTAGCATTCTCTTCACTGTTTCCAAGCTCTGACTTCTTTTTAATAACAGATTTTTAGAGATCATAATTTATGCTTTGATTCTAATGCAATGTAATAAATGCCTCCTCCTCTGGAGCATATATCACCTCCTATAGAGTTGTCTTCCATGCTTCCTTACATGAGCTAATGACCTTTGGCCACTATCCCATATACACTGATGTCTTTACCATATTTTTTATTGTTTTCTACCATGTTCTTTCTATTCAACTCATCATTTTGGACCTTAAAAATTCCCTAGCCTGTTTTGTGAGCCCCAAAATCAAGGACTGTGCCTTTTGCTATATTTCAGTCACCTAATGTTATATATTTTCCATCATACATAGCGCCTAGTACATAGGTAGTATTCAAACAGTAAATCCTCACATCTATGTTCCTTTTTAATTTGAATTATGTCATCACTCAAAAATGTCCCACTTGTGAAATTTTAAACTCTAAAAGTCCCCCCTTCTAACTACAGTAAGTTATTCTTCTGGCTTCCTCCCTTCCTTACCTCCTGTCTATAACCTCATTACCATCTCTAATGCCTTAACTTCTCTTTGTGTCCTTAGTTTGCTGACCTCATCATTACAGAGATCCACATCCATAGTGAATCATTTTATTTATTTTTGATCATTCTTTAAAACATTGGAAGTGTATTCTTTAATCCCCATAAACTACCCATCCCCCCACCCACCTTCCCTCTGGTAACTATCAGCTTATTCTCTATAGTTAAGGTTCAGTTTCCTGGTTTGTCTTTTTTTCCTTTGCCCATTTGCGTAGTTTCTTAAATTCTACATACAAATGAAATAATATAGCATTCGTCTTCCTGTGACTGACTTATTTTGCTTACCATTATACTTTCTAGCTCCATCCATTTCTTTGCAAATGGCAAGATTTCACTCCTTTTTTATGGCCAAATAATATTCCACTGTGTATATATACACTATATATACACATCTTCTTTATCCATGAGCACTTGAGGTGCTTCCATAGTTTGGCTATTGTAAATAATGTTGTAATAAACATACAGGTGCATGTAACCCTCTGAGTTTGTGTATTTTTTGGATAAATACCCAGTAGTGTGATTACTGGATCCTAGGGTAGTTCTATTTTTAATTTTTGAGGAACCTCCATACTGTTTTCCACAATGGCTCCACCAATTTGCATTCCTAACAACAGTGTGAGGGGGTTCCTTTTTCTCTACATCCTTGCCAACACCTGTTTATTGTTTTTGATTTTAGCTATTCTGGAAGCTGTGAAGTGGTATCTCCTTGTACTTTTTAAAAAAATTTTTTTGTTTAATGTTTGTTTATGTGTGAGAGAGAGAGAGACAGAGTGTAAGTGGGGGAGGGGCAGAGAGACAGGGAGACAACAGAATCCAAAGTAGGCTCCAGGCTCCAAGCTGTCAGCACAGAGCCTGATGCGGGGCTCGAACTCGTGAACTACAAGATCATGACCTGAGCCAAAGTGGGACACTCAACTGACTGAGTCATCCAGGTGCCCCGCTCCTTATACTTTTTATTTGCATTTCCCTGATGATCAGTGATGCTGACAGATTTTACATCCTTCATTACAGAGCTCCATGTCCACAGGGAATCATTTTAGAAATATATATTTTTGCCTGCACCCTTAAATATCTTTGTTCCCATGACTGTCTATTGTATAGGACCTAAAAAATTTCAACACAGACTTATCCAATCATTGGTGTGTCAAGTGTTACTAAGAGGGGAAAAAAAAATCACAGACTTCAAGTTGTATTACAAAGCTGTAGTGATCAAAAGAGTATGGTACTGGCACAGAAATAGACACTTGGATCCATGGAACAAAACAGAAAAGCCGGAAATGAACCCACAATTATATGGTCAATTAATCTTTGACAAAGCAGGAAAGACTATACAATGGGAAAAAGACTTTACAATAAATGGTGTTGGGAAAACCGGTCAGCTACATGCAAAAAAATGAAACTGGACCATTTTCTTAAACCATACACAAAAAAAAATTCAAAATGGATTAAAAGCCTAAATGTGAGACCTAAAACCATAAAAATCCTAGAAAAGAACGTAGGTGGTAATGTTTCTGATATGGGCTGTAGCAACATTTTCTAGATATGTCTTCTGAGGGAAGGGAAAAAATACCAAAAATAAACTACTGGGACTATATCAAAATAAATAGTTTCTGCATAGCAAAGCAAACAATCAACGAAACTAAAAGGTAACCTACTTAATGGGAGAAAATATTTGAAGATGACACATCCCATAAATGGTTAATATCTAAAATGCATAAAGAACTTATACAAACATCCAAAAAACAAATAAATAATTGAAAAAATGGGCAGAAGACATGAACAGATATTTTTGCAAAGAAGACATCCAGATGGCCAATAGACACATGAAAAGATGCTCAGCATCACTCATCATCATGGAAATACAAATCAAAACTATGATGAGATCCTGTATGTGGTCTCAAAATACCCTCTCTCCAGCATCCCTTAATTTTCTTCACTTCTCAGGTCAGTAATGTCAACCATGAATCAATGCTATGTGTCATTTTTGCCTTGCCACCTGAGCTCCTGCTGGAAAGATCACAAAAGGAGGACTAACAATACTACAGAAATGACTGATTTTACTTTCTGGCTATGGCTGGGGACTCAGTACCACCTGTGAATCCTATTACTTGGTTCAATTCGTCTCACACCCCAGCTGAGTGACTGTTTCAATCCATTAGTGTTGTCAAGCTCTTCAAAGCTCCTCACTCTCAGCAAGCAATCTTAATTTCTTTATGAATGAGTAAACTAAGGCTAAAAGGGTATGACTCTCAATTTCTTCCCTGATACCAACTCATCCATAGTCCTACTTCTTAAAGGAAAACCTTATCTTCTTACCGAAAATGAGTTTATTCCTTGCTCCATGACCAGCCTGCCTACCCTTGTTGGTATCCCCTTTCTATCTCCTTTGTGGAGTCCCTCTTAACACATCACCACCATAAACCTCTCATGATTAAGAGTCAATGTGCAGCCATCAGCCTGTCAACTAATTTCTACTTTTCATTTCATATCCAAACCACATATACACCGTGAAACAGTTGTCCTTCCTCTAAAATCTTTTTTTTTTAATTTTTATTCAAATTCCAGTTAGTTAATATATAGTATAATACTAGTTTCAGCTGTACAATACAATCTGAGTTCCACCACCCCAAACTCTGGTAGAACTGCAGGAAGGGCTTAAGGCCTTCTTTATTGTAAAATTCAATGGACATTTTTCTTTTCCTAGACCTAATTAATCCTTGATGTTCTCTATTCCTTTGGCTTCTTGGATATTAGATTTTGCTTCTCTGTATAACTTTCTAGCCACTCCTTTCATTGTGGGCTCCTCTTTCCCTGCCAGTCACTGAGACGTTTAATGTTACCCAAAATCATTTTCCTAGGTTATCTCACCCAATCTGAGATTTAAATTACTACTAGTAAGCTGATAATACTCAAATTAGTAGTTCTAGCCTAGACACTCAACCTTGTATGTTCAGACAGCTCTCTGGATGTTAGAGATATTTCAAACTTAGGAGGTCTAACTCCTAATGAGGAGAGGACAGTTAATGAGGACAATTAACTGACTGTCTTGCTACCAAACGGATACTAATAAATGGTAATAACCATCTATCCATTTGCTAAAAATACATGTCTTGGTTTTATTTCTATCTTCCACCAGAAAACTAGGTAAGTCTGCCAAGCTTTAAATTGTTACAGTTTTGTAAAGAATAAAACAAGAACCTACCTTAAACTTTATTTTTGGCTTTTGTGTTTCTGTAGAGGCCTCTCCTTTTTCTGCTTCCTGCTCCCCATCAGAATCACTATGAGAATCTGATGATTTGGACTCTTCTAGGGTATCAAGTGACTTTTCATTGACTTTACTAGAAAGCAGGTCGCCAGAATGTGGAATGAAATCATCAGGTTTTTCCCATCTGGATTCTATTCAACACATTTTAATAGTCGTGTTATTTACTTATTACCAATTCTATTCAGAAATAACTCCCGATATAACATTCCCTATCACTTAAAACACATTACTTTTTTTAACCTTTTTTTTTTTTTACAATATAGTATTAAATAACAACATTGCATCTATTTCCCACCATCATTCATTTAAGAAGATAACTTAAAATAAGAGTTTCCAAAGCTCTTGCTCTTTTACCTTTTAGAAGCTGATTTCAATCTGGATTCTCTAGATGTATAACTAAGGAAAGAGACCTAAGAATTGGGCAATACCTTCTAAAGACTCTCATAACTTACCCCAATATGTGATATTGAACACATATCAGATTTCCTAGAATTTATAAATCTTTATTTATCACAAAGATTTCCTGGGATTCTCACAAAGTGAAATCATACAGTGAAGATCTGAATGAATATAATTTGTCATTTTTATACTAGGAAAAAAATAATCTCCACTGAATTCTACTGCCATCCAGTGGTCTAGAAATGATAGCATTTCTAATTATCTTGCAGTTATTCTCTATTTTTCATTTAATAAAAGGAAAAGGGATTCTAAGATTTACTGCCCAACTGAGACAGTTTTTAAGAGTGAAAGGGGCTCTATTAATAATTATACTCATCTAGACATAAACTGGAACTGTTTGAGGGCAAATCAATTTGTCTCTCATTAAAGAGGATGGTTTCTGGGGCACCTGGCTGGCTCAGTTGGTGGAGTGTGCAACTCTTGATCTGGGGATGAGTTAGTTTGTGCCCCATGTTGGGTGTAGAGATTACTTAAAAATAAAATCTTACAAAAAAAAAAAAAAAAAAGGATGCTTTCCAACATTAATAAAAACATTATTTCCTTATCTATATTTCACATAAATAAAAAAACTTTCAGGAAGTAAATAACTTAAGCACCTACTATGTATCAGGTACTGTTCTGAGAACTATAGATACTTGACCCTCATGACCAAAGACAGTACATATAATCACTTCTACTTTACATAAGAGCAGCTACAGGTTTAGTGACTTGCCCACAATCATACAGCTGCTAAGGGAAGAAGCTATGCATTAAACTCAGATCCAACTCTCTAGCTGTATCACTATATTATTTTATCTTTAGAAAGACTCAGTACTGCAATCTTACTGAGATAGAATGATTACTATCACTGGGCAGGCTAGGTATCTACTTGGAGGCTAAGAAGGCCTCTTCCCCCTAAAAGATTTAATGGTATGTAGAGGGTTTTCGATAGTAGAAATTTAATTAATAAAGTCTCCTAAAGTTATATTGATACTATACACATCCTGGTAAATTTAATTATAGTAGAAACTAAATACAATTACTTGATAACCCATTTTGAAAAACCTACATAGTAACTAGGTAACAGTAGTTATATTTTATATTCATATAAACCAAAACGTTATTGAATTAGTAAAAATGAAAATTTGACAATCTCAGCCACTGCTAAAATAGCTTGTTTTGATTTTTAGAAAAGGAAAAAAGGCAAGTTGAATTAGATGATTTCTAAGATACCTTCCAAGTTAATGATTATACTCCTATAACAGTCACAATAAAAATCAATAATGGCAGTGAAAGTAAAAATGATTTTTAAAATTTGTGAATGGGGTATCAATCGAGAATAACAAGCAGTACAATATATTATAAATGAGAATCTTTCTGCTTTTCTATTGTATTGTTTTCAAACAACAAAAAGTAATACATACTTGCTATAGAAACATGTTTATCACTATACTAAAACCCCCAAGTTCCCTTTATCAGCAGGCTACTAAGCAGTTTCAAGTACAATTCTATATAGTTAGAATAATCAAAGGTAATACTTACCTCCTGTTTCTGTATTATAATAGTAGGTATAACCATCTTCGCTTAAACCTTCTACCCAAACAGTCTTCCCTGCTGTCTATTGGGAGGGGGAAAAAAAAGCATAAACTGAAGACAATGATGTAGTTTTACTATGTTAAATAACTAAGGCAGAGTCAACTACCTTTCCTTTTCTCTTGACACCAGGAGTTAGGGGTGACAGTACTGACTATGGTCAGGAAGCTTGGTTTGTGTTAATACTGAGCCAACTCTCAGGGAGAGACTATCTCACCTCTGAAAGCCAGGAACAATTCTTTGCAGACGGGTAGGGACATCTGAATGGCAACTGACTGTCAATCAACTGATATTTGCCCTACATGGAGTTTTTAGGTAGATACCACTTTTCTTCTTCCACCCAGCCTTCTCACAAAAGAATTAAAGAAATAAAGGAACAAAGTGTGTAGAAAGGGCTTATTTGGAAGAAAATTAGCTTATGATAACTCTATAAAAACCCCGGGAACCAATCAGTTTAAAGAATAAAGCAAAGACACTATCAATGTGCTTCAGTTACCTTTTTTAAGTTTCCTTGAAATCCTTCAGGTCTCTCCCACTGGGATGCTTAAAGCAAAATATATTGCATTTACAAAATTTTTTCGCTTAAAAAGAAGAAAAACTTCAAAAAATTTGGCAAAAATTTACAAGATATTCAATGTGTACAAAACACTGCAGATCTATAATTAAAAATATAATTGAAAAATAAAAAGAATATATATCCCAGTAATACTGTATAGAACACATGTGAATAATATTTAACCAAGATGGAAGAACTGAATGAAGGATTAGAAATTACTGGTACTTTCAAAGGAATTATTAGAGCCAGGTAGGACTTCTCCTAAAGACTTCACGGAATTCAGGTTTGAAAAGTTTTTAAGTTTTTTATTTATTTTTTTGTTAGTAATCTCTACACCCAGTTTGGGGCTTGAATTCACAACCTAGAGATCAAGAGTCACATGGTCTTCAGACTGAGCCAGGCAGGCACCCCAGAGTTCGTAAGTTTTGAAGGTATGAGATGGCAGTTTAACATCCTGGGGAGGGGAAAGTGAGGGACAGAAAGAAGGACTCAGAAGAGGAACAAGATGAAGGATGCAGGAAAAAATAAGTACAGGTGACCCTTGAACAACAGGAGTTTGAACTGCATGGGTCCACTTATAAGCAAATTATTTTCAATAAATAAACTGAGAAATTTTTTTAGAGATTTGTGACAATTTGAAAAAATTAGATGAACCATGTAGTTTAGAAATGAAAAAATTAAGAAAAAGGTATTACTGTAAGAATACAGTATACAACACATACACAAAATATGTGTCAATTGACTGTGTTATCTGTAAGGCTTCCAGTCAACAATAGGCTATTAGTAGTTAAGTTTTTGGGGAGTCAAAAGTTATAAAATACCCTATGATCCTGTAATTCCACTACAGACATATATCCAAAGAAAATGAAACACTAACTCGAAAAGATATACGTACCCTATGTTTATTGCAGCATTTATTTATAATAGCCAGGATATAGAAGCAACCTAAGTGTTCACTGATAGATGAATGGATAAAAATGTGAGATACATAGCTCTCTCACAACTCTCTCTATTACACACACATGCACACACACACAATGGAATATTACTTCGCCATAAAAAAATAAAATAAAATTTTGCCATTTGTGACAGCATGGATGAACCTAGAGAATATTATGCTAAGTGAAGTAGGTCAGACAGAGAAAGACAAATACCATATAATTTCATTTACATGTGTAGTCTAAAAAAACCAACAAAACAAATCAGACTCTTAAATACTGAGAATTGGTGGTTACAGAATGGGGGAGAAGGAGGATAGATAAAACAAGTGAAGGGGATTAACAGGTTCAGAGTTCCAGTTATAAAATAAATAAGCCATAGAGATGAAGAAAAGTACAGCAAAGGGAATACAGCCAATAGTACTGCAATAATGCTGTATGGTGACTACACTTGTGGAGAGCATCGGTTAATGTACAGAATTGTCAAATCACTGTTTTGTACATCTGAAACTAATGTAACATTGCATGTCAGCTGTAGTTTAAAAAAAGTTATAAGGAGATTTTCAGTGCCCCTAATACCTGTGTTGTTCAAGGGTCTTGCTGAGAACAAGAGTATATACAGTAGGATGGCAGACAAAGGAAGCAGACAATAGGATTTAGAGGGAACACATAATTAGTAGTTTCAATGTAAATTTGAGCAAGACTGATGATCTCTAGCATACAATCATGGTTCACTGCTGAACTATCTCACATGCACTTCTCTTAAGGCTCAGTGCAAACGGTGAGTGATTAATACTATTCCTATGTAGTCCCAATACTGTGATTCTAAAAATCATAACAATTACAATAATACTTGTAACCCAAGGTTTTCTTCATGGTTAACTCTGATCTCATTTCCTTTCTGATCATTCTTACTTAACTTTTTTCTGGCTTTCCTTCTTTCCATTCCTTTAATATATGTACTACCCACTCTTAGTATTTCTTGTTCTCTCCTTTCTCCTTGTGATCTCATATACTCCTAAAAGTTAATATATTATCTCCATTTGTAGACTCAATTTCTCTAATTCCAGACTCTAATCAGCTGAATGTTACCACATGAATGTTCTAGAGGTACCTTGAACCTCAACATACCAAAAACTGAATTCATTATGTCCCACTTTCACTTACTCTTTCTGCATTTCATACCTCAGTAAATGGCAGCATTATCCTCCTAATCCTCCATGATATGGCACCAATCTATTTTTCCAGCCTCTTTCTTCTGCTAGGACATCTTCAAAGAACTGTGTGTTTTACCTCCACCAGATGACTATTCCCTAAACTTTCAAACTTTTTAAAGCTTCATATCACACCTTTTAGAAAGCTTGCTTTACCCTTATAACAACCTAGTATATAATCTTTTTTCAATCAATATCTATAAACTGTCTGTACCATGCTAGGCCCTGTGTTTGGTGCTAGGGATGCAAATAGTGAATAAGACATCATTCCTGATGCTCTCATCTGTTTGTTTTTTTTTAATATTTATTTATTTTTGAGAGAGAGAGAATGTCTGTGCACATGTGGATGAGAGACAGACAGAGAGAGACAGAGACCCAAAGCCAGCTCTGCTGCTGACAGCAGAGAGCCTGATGCAAGGCTCGAACTCACAAACTGTGAGATCATGACCTGAGCCCAAGTCAGATACTTAACTGCCTGAGCCACCCAGGGCCCCCCTGATCCTCTCATCTTACAGATCAGCTCAAAAGCAATTTCTGTGATGATCTGTCAGATCCACATAATCACAACTAATACCTCAGTATACTGAGTTCCTTTATAATCTTACTTATATCTCTATACTGTAACACTTTAAAATTCCTCCTTTTATCATGCTTATTTCTAACCTTAAATTTTATGTTTCTGAGAGTAAGATGCTTCATAAATGTACAAAAAATGTTATTTATCTCAGAATTTATATGGAACAAAAATCCCCAATACATTTAGTTTTAAAGGAAAACAAAAAAATGTTTTTGATATTCTCACTTGAAAATACCATTATGTATTTTATTAGAAAGTGATACCCAAAGCATTAATCTGGGGTGGAGGGGATAGTTCTTTACTAGGTAATCAAGACAGCTACATAAAAAAAGAAAATGGCTTCTGGTTCCCAGTCCACTTTTGGATAGAAAAATCTTTCTGACAGAGTATTTTAAGAACCCCTGCAATTTGCAAAGTGGACCTGAAACGCCTTACTTCTATGTAAAATGTTTTATTTTATTTCCATTTAGTTCATAGTTTTGGGAAGTTTTGAGAAAAATATAGTTTTAACTTATTTGTAAGGAATCCATTCTTTGTTTTTTTTTTTTAAATTTTTTTTTTCAACGTTTATTTATTTTTGGGACAGAGAGAGACAGAGCATGAACGGGGGAGGGGCAGAGAGAGAGGGAGACACAGAATCAGAAACAGGCTCCAGACTCTGAGCCATCAGCCCAGAGCCCGACGCGGGGCTCGAACTCACGGACCGGGAGATCGTGACCTGGCTGAAGTCGGACGCTTAACCGACTGCGCCACCCAGGCGCCCCAGGAATCCATTCTTAAGGCTTTAATGAAGTATGATGTTAAGTCATTCTAAGAGGATAATATATATGTATGTATAACTATATACTTATTTGTATACTTATTTATTTATTCATTTACGTGAGGTGGGGGAGGAGCAGGGGGGAGTGAGCAGGAAAGGGACAAAGAAAGAGGGAGAGAGAGAATCCCTAAAAGCTTGCCAGACTCAATCTCGGGAACCATGAGATCACGACCTAAACTGAAATCAAGAGTCAGATACTTAACCAACTGAGCCACCAAGGTGCCCCAAAAAGGGTATTTAAAGGGCACATAACTTTTTTACAATTGTGGCAAAGATGTAAAGCTACACTCTTCTACTGCTTAAATGTGCTAATATTAACACAAAATTAACTGTCAGTTATTATTCCTTACTATTTCTATGCCTAAATGACCTACCTCCTGTGATGAGATCATAATAGTAATGGTAACCCTCAGAGGTTATGCCTTCTACCCATCTTCCCTTTGAAGGGTCTTTTTTTCTCTTCTTCTTTTCCTTCTGCTGATTTGATGCAGAGGTTGGCGGGACAGTACTTGTTACTGGTGATATGCTTGGTTCTGAAATTTCTAAAGAAAAAGACATAAGAAAGGTGAAGTACCAACGCAACCTTTTTTTCTGGTATAAGACAATACTGTTATTTCAATCAAAAGCTTGACAAGAAGATTCTTTTGGGAACTTCATAGGTTATTATAAAGCTCATCTGGAAAACCAAATATGTACAAATACCCATAATTATAAAAGAGAAATGCTAAGGGGAAGCTCTTCTACCAGATATTAAAACTTACTCTGGTTAATTACTTGGAAAAAAGTAAAGCTATTCCCCAATCCATGGTCCCTCCCATGTCTTGATATTAATCTTTGGCATCAAAGAAACACATGAAAAAAAAAACATGAAGTAAAATAATGTTAAACTTAACTAGATACAAATCCAAATATTCTGTATAGCAAAAATTAAAAAAAATAAAAGAATATACTATGTTAATTATAATGGAGTTAAGATTTTAAAAAAAAAGAAAGACAAATAATAAACATTTACAACAAATATGACACGGGGTTAATGTTCATAGCAAAGATCCCTTATAAACAAATCCAACATTCTAGAAGATGGACAAAAAGTACAAAGATAATCAAGACAATACATACATTCACCAATATTCAAAGAAACATAAATAAATGTAATTTTCCTCTGCATTAGATCAGTAAGTACTGAAAAGAATAATCAAATACAGTTAATCTAATCCATTAGATATTTACATGGGCGGGATAAGAGTAGTTTTAATGGCTTTAATTTTTTGTAAAAACATTAGCCAGTTATTACCAAATAACTTAAGTTATTTCTACAAAAGTATAAATTAGCCCAACATTTCTGGAGACAGCTTGGTATCAGCTATCAACATATAAAATATATTCATACTTCAATTCTGCAGTCTTACCTCTAGAGCTTAAACCTACAAAAATAATTGTGAAAACATGCCTGCATACGGGTGCTCACTGAAGCATTCTTTCTAACACTGAAAACTCTAAGCAACCTAAATGTTAGGAAGAGAAATCCCACTTTTATGGCATTTTATACCCTTTATTAAACACTTGCTACAAATGGTCTATAATAAACAGTTTATACCATTACATTATTTAGTTTTTATGAAAATCAAAGGTTGTATAGCTAGCAAATGACAATTCTGGTGGATTCCAAAGCCTGTGCTCCTAACCACTCTGTAGCCACTAAAAATGATGTACATCCTTAATTGTTTAAAGGAAAAGAAGTACTTGACATATCATTGAAGGAAAAAATGAGACAACCTCCAAAAAACTGTAACATAAAATTTGGAGTATAACTTAAGAAAGAAAATTCTAAAGATGTTTGGGAAAATCTTAAAAGCAGTTAGTTTTTAAAACTCTTTTTTCTTTGTACTGCATTATTATACTTTTAGAGAAATGTATACCCTATTTAGGCAAACAAGGCTATGAAAAATATTTAATAAAAAATTCTATTTAAACACATTTAAATACAAAATGCTAAGATTTATTTGCTCACAGGGCAGCATAACAAAACTTCCCAATCCATGTAATTGATGAGATCAATTTTCAACTACTCCTCTTTAATTCTGCAGGAACACCTTCATACTTTTTCTCCTTTAAACATACAGTTTTATCCTTTATTGGAAATACAGCCCCGACCCCTTCCTTTTAATTAACAATGTCTAGGTTAATATTTTTAACACATGTATTTTTTTTAAAGTTTTTTTCTTTTTATTTGAGAGAGACAGCATGAGTTGGGGAGGGATAGATAGAGGGAGAGAGAGAGAATCCTAAACAGGCTCCATGCAGCCCGATGTGGGGCTTGAACCTGCGAACTGTGAGATCATGACCTGAGCCTAAACCAAGAGTTGGATGCTCAACCGACTGAGCCATCCAGGTGCCCCTAGGATAATATTTTCAAAGTCTGGTTACAACTGTCCTTATCTGATGAGGGCAATGCCAATTAACTTCTTATTCTGCTTAAAAACTTCATGGAAAGAAGTTTTCAGAGAATAAACAATACCATTCCAGGTTGACTATCTCAACTATTATGCAAGATCAACAACTGGGACTGCTTATCTGCCTGGTTTAAGGACAGTGGATTTGTCATGGAAGAAATGCTGACAGAAATGTTCCCGAGTTAAAGCCTAAATTCATCAACAAGATACATACACTGTACTTAAATAAATGCCTTTTATCTGGAACTGACTTCTCCTCAAACCTTCAGATTATTTACCTTCTTGGTGACTATGTGGTTAAAAAAGGTATCCTTATATAAGAATTATATGTAAACTGGTCTAACCACTATGGAGAACATATGGAGGTTCCTCAAAAAAATAAAAATAGATCTATGATCTGACCCACCAGTTCCACCTCTGGGTATATATCCAAAGGAAATGTAAATAGGATTTCAAAAAGATATATGCACTCCCACACTTACTGCAGCATTACTCACAAGAGCCAAAGTATGGCCATACCTAAATGCCCATCAACAGATGAATGGACAAAAAGATGTAGTACATATATATAATGGAATACTATGCAGGCACGAGAAAGGAGGATATCCTGTCATTTGCAACAACATGGATGGACCCTGAGCATAATATGCTAATACATGAGACAAGTCAAAGAAAAGACAAGCATACTGTATGATATCACCTATAAGTAGAATCTAAAAAAAGTCAAACTCCTAAAAACCAGAAAGCAAAATTGTTGTTACCAGGGAATAGGGGATTGGAAGGGTTAAGGCTGATATTGTTTAAGGGTACAAACTGGCAAGAAGTAGTAAGTATATAAGCCATAGACATTTAATACACAGTATAATGAATATAGACAACAAATACTGTCATTAGGTAATGTGATAAATACTGCTAAAGCAGCAATCACATTATATATAAATGTATCAGAATAACACCTGCATACCTTAAACTTACACATGTCAAATTTACATGTCAAATTTATCCAATTAAAAAGATTATCTACCTTCTAGTGGTAAAATCAGTAAATTTGTCCACAAAAGGCTAATTCATTATAACTCAACTATATAAACGAACATAATTTATAGTTTTGACCATATGGATAAAGTGAATAGTGGGTATAATGAAAGGCCTATTTTTTAATGAATAGTTCCTTTTAGCCAAATACCTAAAACACTCAATTGTCTCTGAAATGAACACTGATCTAAAACAGAACTAGGAACTAGCTAACTACCAAAATGGTATGGTTGTGAATGAAGGTGTTAAAAGATGAAGCTTTAAAGTAAAACAAAGTGCAGGAGTAAAGTCCCACAGTCTAAATAGAGCTATGATGCATAGGAAAAGCACTAAGCGTATACCCTGAGTGTATAACCTCTTTATGGAAACAATAAAAGCTCACTTAGCATGACCTCTGATGTTAGTTTTAAAACATGCTGGCTGCTTTTTTACCTGACTCTAAGCCAAGTCTTTTCAAATCCTCTTGGTAGGCTTTCAGGGCAGCTGCCTCCATTGCGGCAAACTCCTTTGATGCCTTTTCTTCTTCCTTTGCCTTATCCAGGCTTTTCTGTTTAATCTATGGAAGACACATATAAAAGTGAAAGCCAGGTGAAGGACTGATATTTACACAGAAAAATTAGCAAAGAAAGAAATAAACTAAATTACCTCACTGATCCTCTTTGCCACATTTTCCTTATGATTCTTTCCTCTTTCGTGAAATTCAACACTCTTGAAAATGAATAAAAGAGAAAATGCAAAGGAAAGCTACGTAAAATATCATAATGTTCATACTAAATAAGTCACAGTAAATTTGGGAATGTAACATAACAAGATTGAAATAAAAAATGATTAACAGGAAAAAGAAGAATAATTTTAAAGCAAATTAGACCTTTTTTTATCAAATGATGCTAGGGAACTGAACCATGTTATTTATTATCATACCCTCTGACCAGCTTTTCTTTGGTGCTTAAAATAAACTATGATGACCATATCAATGAAGAAAAATACAAGATACCCTTGATGACTAATCCAGTGAATATGATTGTAATGAGGGCTCAAACAAAACAGGAAGCCAAAAGAGGAGTGGAAAAAAAACTTCAAGAAACACCTCTCAACATAAAAAGTCAAAACCAGTTAAGTCCCTAGAATTTGTACTGCTCTATTTGCCACATTAGGCAAGGGACATAGAGAATAAACAATAATCCTTAGAACCTTATTCCTCCAAATTGGGAGAAAAGTAGACAGTAAAGGATTCCTCCTAAATTGTAAACAAATACATTTACAGAATGTGGTAATGATACAAAATGTAAAACTCCTGTGAAAGACAATTTGGCACTATCTACCAAAATTTGGCTGCCGGCATAAAGAATAAAGCTCCCTCTATGGAGAAAGCTCTAGGATCTACTGTTCAATGAAGAAAACTAACTAACAAACACAAACCACACTAAACTATGAAGGATAGTGTATATGGTATCTTACATTTTATGTACGTTGGAATAGAAGCCTCTATATACATACAGAAACAATGGAAAAATTAGACAAGAAAATGAAAAAAGTGGCAACCTACAAAGAATGATGGTAACTGGATGGGACAGTGGAGCGAGTGAATGTTATTACCTATTTAAAACAGCCAGGAATGCTCCCTAAATTACAAATGTCTGGTTGTATACAGTAAGGAAGTTTGGGTAAAATTTCTACAATTCACTAAAGTGAATTCCTCTTTAAATGGTAACAGTGTAAAACAAATGTTCATCTTCTGTTTTTCATATACTGGTTTTCCTAAATTATACCACACAAAGAATATTAAAGGCCCATTCAAAAGACATTAATTTTGCTTCTAATTAAAGGGCAAATCAATGTATATTAACAATCCAAGGATAAGAAAGACATCCTAGAATGGATTATTTACCCTTTGTGACTCCTAAAATTCATTCAACTGCTTGGGTAGCTGAAGAGAAGAGAAACTACCAGTAACATGCATAGATTTCAAAATTTCTGGCATTCATGTGTAAGGAAGGCCTAAGTTAAACAAGATAGTTGAAAACTTCAGCAACTACTCAAAAGACCAAATACCCAGACAAAACCCTGAAGAAAAACACCCCCAAACTCCTTGTAGACAATAATAAATATCTACCAAAGAAATACAACACTACTAAAGATGGGACTACTATTTTTTTGTGCATGCAACTCTATCAAGTAAAAAGGAGATGAATATATATTTCAAAAATACACTGGTATTTATGTACTACATACATATTGCTATGACATGTATTTGAAGGGGGGGGAAATCAGTGATGCTTTTGTTTCATGTCTTAAAAGCTTAATCTACATTAAGAGACACAGTAGTAAAGTACTTAACAAAGCTATTTTCATATCCCATGAAAGAGGTAATGATATTCTTTAAAATGTAACCATTTATAGCTATAAAATTCTGCAAATATATTTAATTAGAATAGAAAAGATACAAGATAAACTACAATAATTGCTCCTTTTTACACATTAAGGGCTTTGTCCTTTTGTTTCTTTGTACACGATAGTAGATAGTATTACAGATAGTATTACAAACATCGTGTGGCTAAACACGGATGAGATTACCCACTCAATGTCCATTTCCTGAATGTCACTGAAGGACCACAGAGAAATAATTTGGCTTACTATATAATCAAATTTAAGCTGATGAAAAAGAAGGAAGCTCACAGCTCTCTTACAAGAAATGAAAAGACAACAGAAATCCTTCAACTTTGAAAAATCAAGAGCAATATATATGAAGGTACTTTGTAAATGCTGAGTTTAGACAAAAAGGAACACGTGAATAAAATATTATTAGATTCTCTTATAGTGTAATTATCATACAGGCCTATTGTCCGCTATCCAACACTTGCAGTAATCACAGAATTTCTTTGGTTGCGACTTCCAGTAGTCTGCCCTGAAAAAGGTAAAAACAAGTCTAAGGTTATTTATAATATAAAAAGGTAAAATTGTGTATGTTTTACATTTTCTTAGAGTTTCAATCATAAGCCCCTGTTACTGAATGTTGTCTTATTTTATTATTTATCTCACTGCAGCAGTTAGTCGAAATTGTTGCCAGTAAAAAGGAAAAAAGTCTGCACCGGATTTAAAACTCCCTTACATAAAACTGTTTTAAAAAAGTTTTTTTTTTTCTTTTCATTTGCCATGAGAAATAAGAAACATCTTGGAAAAGATTTATCTTCTTTACGTCTTTCTGGCATTTGGGGAAGCTGTTGTAATGGGAGGCCTGAAAAAACTCAAAGTTTGCTTTAAATCAAGTTCTTTCCATTAAAAGAGCAAAGAACAAGACTCCTCAGGTGAGAGACTGTGGTTCCTCCGGGACTATCAGTTAATACAATTTGTTCTCGAGCCTCAGGGCAAGAGAGAGTTGGAAAAGCCGAGACCTCTCAGCCGGCAAGACTTAAAAAAGAGCACGCTAGCCAAGACTGGCCGTTTCTACCAGGCGGAGGAGGGCAGCCGTGGCCGAAGTCCAATCCTAAAGTTTCACAACACCCCACGTTCAAGTGCTACGGCATCGAACAGGGTGCTAGCGACCCCCAACAGTGCAAGTGAGCACCCGGTTGCTTCCCGGGAGGCAGTCTAACCCCAACTGGCCGCCAGCCTCCCTCCCCAAGCCCGTGCTTCAGGCCCCCAAGGCGCTCCGCAGGGTAGCATTTCTACCCGCCCAGAGAACCGGCCCGGCCTGTCTGGTGACAGTCCCGAGCGAGTTAAGAACACCTCCGTCACGCCTCCAGCCGAAAGGAGGAGGTGGGGAGGGATGGTGGTGGAGTGCGAGACCCGCAGGGAAAGGGCCGCCCAGAGAAACAACACTTCGTTGTTTAGAGCCCGAGACCCGACTCACATGACTGGACCAGCCGCTCCGCGCGCCGCCCCCGGGTCCGGCTCGAGCTCGTGTTGCCCGCGCGGGGCGAGGTGAGGCCCGGCCCGCCGCGAGGCCCACCCGAGCCTCCAAGCCCGGACACCTCCCTCTTTCCCCGGGACCAGTGTTCCACGGTTCCCAACTACGGGTGCCCAGGCGACTCAATCCGCGTTCGAAATCTCCTCCTCTTCCCCTCCCCCTACAGGGGCGGTACTCCAGGATCCTGAGAGGTGGGGTCGGTATAAAGGGGTTGAGGTCACCGAGAAAGGGTGAAAGCGCGACGGGACTTGAGCTGAAGGACGGGAACCTCACGCCTCAAGTTCCCGAATCATCCCGACTTCACTCTCTCTCTTCCCCTGGGATCCAGAACCTCCACCCTTCTTCTAGGCTCGCTGGCTCGTGGCCAAGGAGCTCGCGCGCCGCCTCCGCCCCGAGCGCAAACAGCTGTTCCCCGAGACGTCGCCGCCCTCAACTTTGCCAACTAGTCCGCACGCCCTTTGACCAGCGGAGCAACCCGGACCTGTAGGCTGGGGGCCGTTGGCGGAGTTAAAAAAAGAAAGGTGAAACAGCTGGTTTCGGGGCCGCGAGTTGCTGGGCTTTGCCTCAGAACTTTCCGGAGGCGGCGGAGTGGCCCCGCCCCGCCCCCGCGACGCCCGCGCGCACGGGCTGTGCTAGTTTCTTCGCTCCGAGAGCGCGTGGGCAGCGGCGGCGGCGGCTCCAGCGGCGCAAAGGCGACAGGGGGGAGCGGCGGCGCGGGCAAGTGGAGCAGAGGCAGCGGTAGCGCCTGCGTCTGTCAGGTGAGTCACGGCAGTGTCCCTACCAGTACTTCCCATATGGTCTAGCGGTTAGGATTCCTGGTTTTCACCCAGGCGGCCCGGGTTCGACTCCCGGTATGGGAATGTCGTAGCTTTTTTTTTTTTTTTTTTTTTAAACCGAATGAGGGATCTCACTTATTTTATTTTCAGTAGCTCTGGCTTTCTACTTGTCTCCTTCTCATGATGAGTTTGTGAAAAACGAGCATTAGTGTAGTTGTTAGCGACTCCGTGACCCGTGCTGCGCCGGGCTGGCTGGAGGAGCGAGTGCGCTCAGGGTCCCCTCGCTTCCCTCCTCTGGCTGGTGGGGCTGAGCCGCGAGGAAGGAGTTTCACTTTCCCAGGGGCTGCCCGCCCCCTCCTTCGCCCCGAGTCGTCCTTTCCCAGACGCTGGGGAGGTGATGATTAACTCTGGCCTCGCCTTATCTCCTCCCAGCGCCCCCCTGGGGCCCACACCCTCCGCGGCCGCAGTTTTCCGACGGTCCCAGGCGACGCGGGGGCGTGTTCGTCCCCTGCCCGCCGCGAGCCCGCGCCCCTTTCGGAGCCCTCGTTCTCATTCAGCCGGCTGTTGTTCACGGGAACCCCCCCCCCCCTCGGCCCCCGGCACAAAGCCTCCTGTCGCGGGGCACGCGGCGGCGAGGCGGTCTGGCGTGCTTCGGTGCCCGCGGGCGCGCTTTCCCGTCCGCGCAGCTGCCCGTCACCGCCCGACCGGCCGCGTGTCCACCCGGCTCTCCCGCAGCGGCCAGCTCGTCCCAGCTTGACCTCGGGGGCGCTGGTCGCAGCTCAGAAAAGTACCGCGGACTCCAGAGCCACAGGCTCGAGTGCCTGTCGCTGCCTGGGAAGGCCTCTGGGGAAGGGAATGCGCGTCCCCCCCCCCAACCCCGCTTTAAAGCGCGCGCGCGCACATGTTGCGGAGGAAAAAAAAAACTCCACTACGATGAGATGCCTTTCAAGAAGAAATTTAACTTTCCAAAGGGTCTAACGTTTTGAGCGCCTCTGATAGAAAATCTTGGGGTGGAGGTGGGGCTTGGAAGAGAGAAAATTGGCTGAAGACTGGGGAGGGGATGTTCCAACAAAGTTTCACTGTATTTTTAAGTATAGAAGCCCTGTGTTTATTACAAAGAAGGGGCAGCTGTGTCAGCAGCATGTGAGCTGTAAATGAAACAAAAGCGTTATCTTAAATGCAAGCTGAAATTAGAAAAGGGGGTGAGCTATAATGTTTAGTCCATTGGGCTTCTGGGAACAAATAGAGAAGGAAAAAGTGGCTCTTGTGGATGGGTTTCTGGTCAGTGCCATTACTAAGAGCAGATGATTGGGTGGTTAGTGTGCGCATTCCCAAACTTTTATATTTTGCCGGCACAATGAGTTTTGAAACAATCTGTTAACGTGATCCGCATGATTAAGGATTAATCATTTTTATGTTGTAAATAAACTCCCAGAACTAGAAGTATTTTATATGTTTTTTAATTAAAATGTTTACACCAAGCACCATCACATGCTTTTGAAAGTTACTGTTGTTGACGTTGGTGTAAGTTGTGGGTACAACACTGAATGTAATTGTGTTTTGGCTCCTGTCATTAGTTTGCGATTGACTTTTTGTGGATCTTTCACCTTCTCTGTACTCTGGGTTTACAGCCATAAATTCTTGATAATACGTATCACTCCAAAACTTTAGATAGAATGGCAAGGATTGTTGAGCATTCTTGAATAGGTAATGTGAGTGGGAAAGGTTCATTTTTTTTTATTTTTTTATTTTTTGGAAAAGTTTCATTTAAAATGAAGAATGGGATCATGTCATTTTTGAGAAACTACTGAAGACTTTGGTCTGAATTTGGGTGGAACGAAGCCCCCTTCCTCGTGTCCAGTGAGGGCTTAACTCTTGACTTTACATTTTGTGATGATTTGGTATCATACTGTACCTAACGGTGCTAAAATGGATGTGATTTTCAGTTGAGCACCCAGGAATTGCAAATAGCTTTGTGTATACTTGAAGGTATGCTAAGGGCAGGAGTTTGGTGACGGTATTTCTCAGATTCATGTATTGTTATAGACCAGGCCAAACAAGGTATCTGAGTTGCAGAAGTGAGTGCTACAGGAACCCAGAGGTGAGATGTCAGTTCTGTTCAGGAAAGAGGACTGGAAAGGAGAGGTAGAAGGGAGAGTATTTGTCCTGGACCTTGGAGAACTGGTTGGATTTCTCCTGGTGGAGAATGTGTCTCCTAAAGCTGAGGGGAGTTGAGGGTGGGGGAGCTGGGGAGAGTTGGGATCAACAAGTATGAAGTTGGCAAATAGTCTGGACACAGTGCTTGGAGTGAGAGGCATGTCGAAGAGAATTTCACCTTAATAAATTTTGACGAGGTGAGAGGTTTTTTTTTTATCAAAGGAGTGGTGTTTATGTGACCAGGGTTTTAACAACCCTTTTCCTTTGAAAAAAACCAAGTAGAGAAGTAACATGTGAAAACTTACTGTTTTAAAAAATTCAAGTAATATAAACATGTGCCCATAGGTTTTGTTTACTAGTTGAATATTAACTTTTAATAGAATGAGAAAAGCAGTCAGAATTCAATTTGAAAAAACGAAATCTAAGTTTAAATCATGAGAATTATTTGCAATTCTTACTAGCTTGCTTTATTGAAAATGACCTTAATATTCTAAGACTGAGGTGCTAGTTACTGTCAGTAAGGCATACACCTTAAATAGGTTAAGACTAGGTGATAAATTTGTGCTCTTGCCTTGTTACTAAAAGGCCATTGGTAGTCACATTTTAGGTGTTCTCTCCTGGACCACAGAATAAAGTGATACTAATTGAACTGCATTTATTTATTTATTTATTTATTTAAATGTTTATTTATTTTTGAGAGAGAGAGACATAGAGTGCAAGCAGGGGAGCGGCAGAGAGAGGGAGGACACAGATTCTGAAGCAGGCTCCAGGCTCTGGGCTATCAGTACAGAGCCTGATATGGGGCTCAAACTCATGAAGCGTGATATCATGACATGGGCCGAAGTCGGCTGCTTAACCGACTGAGCCACCCAGATGCCCCTTGAATCGCATTTATTTACCCAAATGGCCTCTTTAATCTTTGGTACTGTTAGATGCAATCAGAAGATATGTGACAGCTTAATAAATATTTTCACAGATGAACACCTATCTTTAAAGAAATACAAAGGATTGAAAAGAAATACAAGGGGTGGTGGCATTTTAAAATCCAAAGACGTTATTGTGGTCTCTGAGGCCCAATATCATCTGGCCTCTGCTTACCTCCCCAACTTCATCTCCTGCTTTCTCTGCCTCTTCATTATGCATCAGCCACACTGGCTTCCTTTTTGTTCCTTGAACGTGCCAAACTTCTTCTTTTATCACTTTTATTTCTAGCTGTTTTCACTGCCTGGAATATCTCTCCTCCAGCTTCATATTTCAGGTCAACCTTACTTTCTCAGTGAGGTCTTTTTGACCACCCTTTTCTTTTGGTTACATTACTCTCTTGTTTTCTCCTTTTTCTTAGTTATCTGAAATTAGCATGTTTGTTTCTATTTATTTCTTTTTCCACTAGAATGTAAGTTCCATGAGGGTAAGGATATCACAGAGTGAGATCATTCTTACTCTTTAAGATTCGAGCAAAAGTGAATACATTAGAACCCTCATATAGTGCTGGTAGACATGTAAAATGGTACAGTCACTCTGGAAAACGGGATGGCAGTTCCCTCAAAATGTTAAACATAGGATTACAATACGACCCAACAGTTCCATTCCTAGGTATATACCGAAGATAAATTAACACATGTCCGCAAAAAAATATGTACACACGTTTATAACAACATTATTCATAAGCAGAAAGTAGAAACAACCCAAATGTCTATCAACTGAATAAATAAAATGAGAATGTATCCATACAGTCAAATATTATTTGACAATAAAAGGGAATGAACTGGTACATGACACAGTATGGATCAATCTCAAGACCATATGCTAAGTGAAAGAAGCTAGGCTCAAAAGACCCCATTTTCTATGATTCCATTTATATGAACTGTCCAGAATTAGGTAAATCTAGAAGAGAAAGAGTATAGTTTATGGTTGCTGAGGATTGAGGGCAGGGGACACAGTGGTTAAAAGGCATGAGGAGTAACTGCTAATGTAGGTATAAGGTTTCTTTTTAGAGTGGTTGAAAGGTCTTAAAATCATTTAATCATCTAATAATGATAATGGTTGCACAACTGTAAACTAAAAATCATTCAGCTCTACTCTTTGAACGGGTGAACTTTGTGATGGTATGTAGATTATATCAACAAAATTGTTAAAAGATTGAAGCAAAAAACATGTAATATTACATTTTACATTTAGCATTTGGATAGTATTTTTAAAATGTTAATGGAATAATTTAACACTGCAATTCTAGCTCCTAGATAGTCCAGGAACGTATCAAGTGTTCAATAAATAACTGATGAAAGAGGGTTAAAGTATACAGATAATTATGATGCAATGTATAGTGTGATAAAATGCTCAGATAAATGCCCATAAAAGCCATGGGTTTGAAGGTCTCTAAAATATCACATCTGGATTCACGTGAAGTGAATGGGGAGAGGCCTCTTCTAGGAGGCAACATTTGAGATGGGCTTTGAAGTCTGGTTAGGCTTTTGCTCATGGAGATGATACGATGAAAGGCAAAGCATTAAGAAGGAAGCAAGCAGGAGCAGAGGCACATTAACAGTTTGTAGCACATTTTGGCTGAACTGAGGGTACATGTAGGATAGGAATAGGAAATAAGGCTGCAAAAATAGATTAGGGCTTGTAGCAGACAATGTCAGTGCTGGCAGATCTCTGGTATCTTTATCATCCCCCTCAACCACTAGTGTGTTTCCAGTGGCCCATACTTGTGGAGAACTGGAAGTGCTTGGGGGCTTATCCCCTTACCCCTAACAATTTTGAACTCAAAACTGTCCAGTAAAGAGAATAACTTTTAAGCAGGAACTTTGACTTATTCTCTTCTGTATCATCAGCACCTGGAACAGTGCTTGGCACTTGGAGAACATTTAGAAGTGTTTGAATGAATGAATGAAAACCAGGATGTTGGAAGGTCTGTTCAAAGTAAAGTTTATTTTACAGATCCCCTTGACTCTTCCAGATCATTTAGATAGATTTTGGAAGGTTCTGGTTGTGCAGGTCTTTGAATTTGGGATAAGGAATTAGCTGGGAGAAGAGATTTCTTGTGTTTTGATGAAATTAATTTGGTAGTAGTGTGCAGGATAAACTGGAGGCTGGAAAGATTGTGTCTTCCTATTCCTCTTGCTCTCACTCACCCTTTGGGTCAGGCCTTAACTAGGGTGGTGGCGGGAGAATACAAAGGATCAGATTTTAAAAAAAGGCACATTGAAGGAAAAATTGAAGATGTCAGGAAGTAAGCATTCCTAAAAGAAATAGAGCAGTTAAAAAGCATAGACTTTTTTTTTTTTTTTTTTTGCTCCTAGGGTTGGTCAGACAGGAAACTATTATTGCCCACCTGTATGTGTATGTGTCTTTTTGAATACTAAAATTGTACATTAAGTCCAGAGACAAATTTAAGGCTGTCAGACTGCCACCCTGTGGACAGTATGAATTGTGATAAAACTTCATTCATTTGAAATTCACTATTTTAGAGCTGATTATGGTTCTTCCACATCTGTATTTGTGGGTTATGGTAATTGAAAAGTAAAATTAGTTTTCTGAGCTTTTTCAGAGGCTTTTAGAGAAGGGGAGTTTAAAATACAATCAGTTGTTTAAAGTTACAAAGAAGTTAAAGAATGCTGTTTAGATACCTCTTTGCTCCAGAAATTTCCTATCAAAGAGTGTGTTTTTTAAAACATGATGGCATGTTGTAAAATAGTCTTTTTTTCTATTGTACTAATTTTTTCATCCTATGTTATAACATGGTAGATTTTGAGAGTTCTGTTTCTTGAGAAATATGTGAAACTCCCCACCCTCCCCCTTTTCTTTGGCTAAGTGAAAGTGACCTTCCCTTCTCATTTTTTGTAGAGTTGGATTTTATTGTTAGAAGTTCTTCGTGCTTTGATGAATTGCCTTAATTGTATTTATGTAAACAATTTGGATTTTGTTCTGTGTTACTTATGTAGAAGGGCAGTCTGCTCACAAATTAAACTGGTGAGCTAGTTTGCATCAAAATGAAATCATGATTGTGAAAGACTTATTTGCTCTCTGCAACTCAGGAAATGGTTCTGTCTAGAACTCTACAAAATAAAACTTTCCCAGCAGAAGAGCTGTTTTTCAAGCCTAATGTTGTAAATGGCTTGTATTCCCTGAGGTGTCAGGAGGGGTGGAGTGGCCATTTAGCGCTTGAAATTTGTGTTAGCAGTAAAGCAGAATTGAGCTGAAGCAGAATTCTGAGGTCCGCAATTGTGCATGCTTTCTGAATGTGATATCCAGTCTGAGGAGAAGAATGAAGAAGTATCATCTGGACCCCCAGCCCCTTAAGTTACCTGATACTTCATCTTAGGGACCTTACATTTTGGTAATGAAGAGATTTTCAAATTGAGTGTTAATGATTTAAAAAAAATTTTTTTAATGTTATTCATTGTTTAGAGAGACAGAGCGCAAGTGGGGGAGGGGCAGAGAGAGAGGGAGACACAAAATTTGAAGCAGGCTCCAGGCTCCAAGCTGTTAGCACAGAGCCCCATGCAGGGCTCGAACTTATGAGGCCTGAGATCATGACCTGAGCTGAAATTGGACGAACTTAGATGCTTAACCGACTGAGCCACCCACGTGCCCTGAGTGTTAATGATTTTAAATAATTAAATTTTCTCTGAGTTTTTTTCAAAAGTGTAGCATGACACACACATATAATATACTTTAAATTGTTTTATTTTATTTAACTTTTTCAAAGTAAATGTATGGGATTGAGGGTGACCTTTATAAATTTTTTTGCAACATTGTTTAAAAAGTTTATTTTATTCATTTTGAGAGATAGAGACAGAGGGAGGGAGAGAATCCCAAGCAGCCTGCGCGCTGTCAGTAGAGAGCCTGATGTGGGGCTCGAACTCACAGACCATGAGATCATGACCTGAGCCGAAATCAAGAGTCGGAAGCTTAATCAACTGAACCACCCAGGCACCCCTGCAACATTTATATCTCATATTCTATAGTCGATGTATATATACTTTGTAATTTAAGTCTTCATTTAGGTGAAGAATTACAAATGTTTACCTAGGTTTACAAGGTATATTGCTCAGTAAAAAACAGTGTTATTTAGGGTCACCTGGGTGGCTCAGTCGGTTGAAAGGTCTGACTTCGGCCCAAGTCATGATCTCAGAGTTTGTGGGATCGAACCCCACGGGGGACTCTTTGCTGACAGCTTGGAACCTGGAGACTGCTTTGGATTCTGTGTCTCCCTCTCTCTCTGCCCCTAACCCACTTGCATTCTGTCTCTCTCTCAAAAATAAATAAATACTAAAAAAAAAATTTTTTTTTTAAAAGTGTTATTTAGATATTGTTTAAGGAAAGTAACTTTCAAAATACTTCATGGTTCATTTGCTCCTTTCCTAAGTATTGGGACAAAGAGCTAGTAAAGTTAGAGATGGATTTATGTTTTTTTTTTTTTTTTTTTTTTTTTTATTTATTATTTTTTTTTTAAATTTTTTTTCTCAACGTTTATTTATTTTTGGGACAGAGAGAGACAGAGCATGAACAGGGGAGGGGCAGAGAGAGAGGGAGACACAGAATCGGAAACAGGCTCCAGGCTCTGAGCCATCAGCCCAGAGCCCGACGCGGGGCTCGAACTCACGGACCGCGAGATCGTGACCTGGCTGAAGTCGGACGCTTAACCGACTGCGCCACCCAGGCGCCCCTGATTTATGTTTTTTAATATTGAGTGGTTTCATCATCATCATCGCTTTTAAAACTATAAATGACATTAAATTTCTATAAAAAGCTTTTAGTTGGATATTTAGTCTGAACTTAAGAAACTTTGTTATTGTTCAGTGTCTGCCTTTTTATGCTGGAATGGTGACTATTTCAGGAATAATGGTAGTTAACGTTTTCTTTTACTTTTTACATCTGTAAATATAAATGAATTTAAGACATTTTCATAAATGTAAATATAAAACCCTTTGTTCTCTGAAAAGTAATTCCAGCCTAGGTTAGTTGAATTTTGTTAAATAACCACTATTTCATAAGTTTCTGTGAGTGTGTGTGTGTGTGTGTGTATGCGCAAATTTAAAAGTTTACATATGAGTGCAGACCACTCACTATTAAATACATAACTTCTATTTAAAACTTTTTTTTTTTTTTTTGCTTTATTTTAGTTCTCTGGGAAGGTACTTAACTAGTGACTTCTACATTCAGACAGTCCTTATAGTCTTAAATCTTTATTTGTAGTTTAATCTTTTAATTTAGTTAAAGTTTCTTTTGGACTTAAAATCCCAAGACCAGGATGCATTTCTGGTTTAGGATGTGTTGATATATTGCTTTGTGTGAAGCTTTTTATTTGTTTCCAGATTTAATTATATAATTCAAACTCCCAAAATTCTAATGGGATTTGTTTTACTATGACTTTCCTGACATCTGTGTTTATCACTGATACTCCCTTATGCCAAGAAACACAGATGACCCTATTAACTGGGAAGGATGGGGCCTTGCTACTCAATCACCCCCTGAGTAAGGCAGGCAGTCACCCCAGTTGTAAGAGCTGAAGTAGAAAGGAAGAGTGTGACAGAAAGAGATTGACCTCAGGCGGACTCCTAGCACTGTGGGAAGGTACAGGGGTGCACAGAAGCACAGGAAGGTGCCTTCCTGATGGAAGGCAGAACATAGGCGTAAGGAATTCAAAATGCCAAGTGGGCAGTTGACATCAGGGAATTTCAGATATGAGTAGGAATGCCATTTCTTTTTTCGTTTTCCCGTGTTTTTTTGCCATTGCACATGAACCACAATTTTACTGTTCCTTAAAATCCTGCTGTCAAAGACTGTCTCGTTTCTGTTTTCAATACCTTCTAGAATGTCTTAGGTTAGTTTATGGGGAGTATTTTAAGGGGGCTTTTTACCACAGGTTTGTAGGAAAAAGAAAGCACATACATTTTGCATAAAAGCAAAACTACCTACTCATTAGAATGCCTGCTATTAAAAAAAAGACAGGAAATAACAAGTGTTGGAGAGAATATGGAGAAATTGGAGCTCTAGTGTACTGTTCACAGGAATGTAAAATGGCACAGCTACTTTGGAAAGTTTTATGGTGGTTCCTCGAAAAGTTAGAAATAGAATTACTATATGATCCAGCATTCCCATTTATGGCTATCTGCCCAAAGAATTAAAAGCAGAGTCTCAAAGAGACTCTGTACATCCATGTTCACAGCAACATTATTCACAATAGGTGAAAGATGGAAATTACCTAAGTGTTCTTCAGTGGATAAACGGATAAACAAAATGGTATGTACATACAGTAGAATATTTTTCGGTCTTAAAAAGGAAGGAAATTCTGCAATTTGCTACAACGTGGATGAACCTGCAGGACATGCTAAGTGAAATAAGCTAGTCACAAAAAGACACATACTGCACGATTCCACTTATTTGTGGTATCAAAGTGTAATCAGAATCATAGAGACAAAGTAGAATGATGATTGCCAGAGGCTGGGGGAAGGGGGAGTTGGGATTTGTTTAATGGGTAGAGAGTTTCAGTTTTACAAGATGAAAAGAGTTACGGAGATCAGTTGCACAACAGTGTGAATGTACCTATTGCCACTAAACTGCACACTTAAAAATAGTTAAGATGGTAAATTTTATGTATATTTTACTGTAGTTTTTTGTAAAGGGAAATTTGAATTTATATTTGGATATGCAGAATGTAAGGTTATAAAAACCTCTGTAATGAGGTTGAAGTTACTAATCTGGTCGATATTCAGGTATTAGGTGCTGAGGACAGAACCATGAGAAAAGCAGACAAGATCCTCAAGAAGCTTACAGTTTAGTGTGGGAGACAGATACCGACTGAACAAGTAAAAAAGTGTGCTTGAGTGTTACACACACACCAGGGAGACAGACCCCTGACAGAGTAGGTGGAAAGGCTATACTGAAAAAGCTTCTCTAAGAAAATGACATTTAAATAGAGACCTGAAGGATGAGTAAGCAGTGGCTGGGAAAAAGGGAACAAACAGAAAGGGAAGTGAGACTTGAGGGAGTAGCATTTTGCAAATGCTCCAAAGCTGGGAAAGAAAGGGTATCCTTTGGGAGATGAAAGAAGGCCCTGAGGGCTGTGTTGTGTGAAAAGTGGTGGGAGGTGACAGTGGCACATATCAGATTATGTAAGGCATTGTAGGCCATGTTAAGGGGTTTGAATATTATCTTATGCAAAGATGACAGACATTGATGAGTTTTAAACCAAAAAGTATGTTGGTGGAATGGAGCGGAAGTAAGGAGAAAAACTATGTATCTTTTCCTACAATGTGGCTTTTAAATATGAATTACCTACTCAATCTGGTGCTTGAATGTCCGAGGGAAAAATGGTTCATTTGTATTTATTCAGATGATATATTGATTTTCAATGTGGCCTGTTGATGTGGTGACATGTACTTAACAAATTTAAGGGGAATATCGAGGATAATTGAACAGAGGTGATTTTCACCTTTATACTCTAACTTGGTAGTTGAAACCCTAGAAATGGATGGATTTGCCCAGGGAGAGTGTAGAGAGAGAAGGCGGCCTTCAGTGGAATCTTTAGAACCTCTACTGTTCAGTGGGAGGTACGTGGAGGTGGGGCAGAGACGACTAAGGGAAAGTAGTCCAGAATTGGGGGAAAACCAGGACAGAACATTTATCAGGTCCAACAGAACAAGTTCTGAAAGCATTAATTGGGTTTACCTGTCTGGTCATTGACTTTAGTTAGAACAGATTTAGTAGCATAATAGTGGTAGGATTAGATTAGATTAGTATGAGTCTAAGAATGAGTGGGAAATGAAGAAATGGAATACAGATAAATCTTTGAGCAAGCTTAGCTGTGAAGGGAATGAGAAGGAATGGTAGATAGGTTCGAGGTTGTCAAAATTGGGGTTGGGTTTTTTTTTGTTGTTGTTGTTTGTTTTGTTTTGTTTAGAGAGAGCAAGCACAAGCAGGGGCAGAGAGAGAGAATCCCAAGCAGGCTCCACACCCAGCATGGTTCCTGACACAGGGCTTGATTCCACGACCCTGCAATCATGACCTGAGCCAAAATCAGGAGTCGGACACTTAACTGACTGAGCCACCCAGGTGTCCCTATCTTTACCTACATTTAGATACTTGAGATAATTTAAGGCATATCCTTTTTTTTTTTTTTAAGGTTTCATCACTTTTCTTATATATTCTCTCAGCTCAACTTTAGCAGAGTCTTGAAGAATGGGGAGAAAGGATAGTGGGAAACAGTAGCAAAAATAAAAGCAGAGAGAGGTTGGTAAGTCCTGGGGACTTATTTTTCTAATTTGTAATTATCTGAAATCTTAATATGTAGCAGGTTATACACGCTCATTTTAGTATCTTTAAATTTGGGAAATGTCTGTTGAGGTGGTTCACACTAAATTCTAAAGTTCAAAATAGGAGGTTTTTAAACAGTTTGGGATGTTATAGAAATGACATAGGATTCTACAGTGAGAATGGTTTTTAATCCTGGCTTTAAATGAGCACATCATGATTTTTTAGCAACTATGTGTATCCTGTATATTGTTATTTTTTATGATTGGGTGATTCTTCAGATCAGAACTGACTCGGCTGGGGCTATGTACTTAACCTGAGTGGCTTTGCTCACATGGCTGAGGGGCTCTCTGTGTGGCTGTCATACCTTAGTGGTGGCTGGAGGGATCCCAAGCAGCAAGAGAAGTTAAGCTCCCGTGTACCTATACTTGGTAGGCCTGTGCTTGTGTTTTGTTATTATGTTATTGGCCAAAGCAAATCACTTGGCCAATTCCATATTTAAAGGATAGAGAAGAGGCAGAGTGATATTTCACACTGAGAAGTCTGAACAGTTTAGTACCTATTACTTCAGTGGTTTACTGTAAGAAGTAGAGGAGGTTAGCTACCTGGATATCTAACAGAAAAGGCTCCCTGGCGGTGAGAACAGGCAGTGCATAGACCTGGAGGGGAAGAATGCTTGATATGTTCCTGGGATAGCAAGGAGAGGTCAGTATGATGAGAAGAGAGCAAGCAAGCAGGAAGTAGTAAGAGATACAATCATAGAGGTTGGGGCCAGAGTAGGATCTTATTCTTGAAGTTGTTATGAAGACTTCTATTTTTATGTGTGAAAAGAAGAACTACAGGAGGGTTTTGAAGCAGGAGAGTGATATAACCTGACTTGTCTTTTTAAATAGGTTACTTCTGGCTGCTGCTTTGAGAGAATGTTGTAGGGAAAGAAGAATAGAAGCAGGAAGACTCTGAAGTGATGCAGATGAGAGCGGAAGGTGGTTTGCAGCGTGAGAGTAGCAATGAAGTTGAATGATTTTCGGATTTTATATATGTTTTGAAGATTGAACCAACAGGATTTTTTCGACAGGTTGGATATGACTAGAGGACTGAAAGAAGAGTCAGTGGCCAAGGTTTTTGTTGTGAGCAGCTAGAAGTGTTGAATCTCTACCAAGACAACTGGAGACAACTGGGTAGAGTAGGTTTTGGAGGGAAGATCAGGAATTCAGATTTGGATGAGGTAAGTTTGAAAAGTCTATTAGACATTTGAATGGAGTTGTCAAGTTGGATAGAAGAATCTGGAGTTCAAGAGCAAGACCTGGAGATAGAAATTTGAGAACATTGAAATACTGAGAGCGTTGTGTGAGTCCAAGAAATATTTTCTGAAATGATCGTAGATCTAAAATACTTTTAAGTTTTAAAGTTTTCATTTGTACCAGTGATATGGTTTCAAGTAGGGAAGAAGAGCAGCAGAGCAGTTTAGCTACAGCTAAAGTGTATCCTTTGTGATGGTAGTAAAATAAGAGTTTAAAGAAGTCACTAATTGTTCCATGTGTACAGTATTGTGAAATATAAAGCCTGTAGGCTAAGTATCTCATTTGAATATTCCTTTTTACTGAAACAATTACCAGTTTGTTTCTAATTATTTAGAATTAGCTTATTGACAGAAGGTTGTGTAAGTAAAAGCCTGAGAGGGACAGAAGACCAAAAGTTGAGGGAAAGGGCCCTATTTGGATAATCAGTTCTACTCTATTGGGAGTTTTTCTTTTTTCCTCTCCTTCTCTCTCCATGCCTCTCTCTCTGTTTAATTGTATTCATTGTCTGTTAACACAATGAGATGTTCAGGTGTGAGCATGGGGACTAACCCAGAAACTGTGATTTCTTAATGAATATAAAGTTTACTGTTCTTGCCTTGATCCCCAAATAGGGCTTCCAGACCCAGCCTTAACCAACCTATTCAGAGATATCAGTCCATTCAGGAAAGTGAGGAAAAGGCCTTGCTTTTTGTGTAATTTAGACTTCTACAGAAATGACCTGAGAATGGTTTGTTTTGTGTGGAAGAGAAAAAACAGATTTATCATTGAGCCAGTATTTAGTTGACTTCCAAATGTTTTCATTCAGAAAATATTTATTACAGAACTATTGTGGGTCAGGAATGCTATCAGGCTAAAATATGTGACCAGTGAGACATGTAAACAAGTGATTTAAAAACAACAACAACAACGATATGTTCTTCACCAGTTATTCCAGCAGAGTAGTCAGGAAGAGTTATGAAGGAAATCAGTTCATCTTTAAGTCCCAAAACCTGTCAGAGTGCTTTGTACAACAGTACGTAAATGTTTATGTGAATACCTAAACAATGTGATGCATGCATCTATCAGACAATTTTTAAAATACAGAGTGAGGCTCAAAGGGACCAATTCTTTCTTGTAGTGATGGAGAGAGGGGCTTTGCAGGAGATTTACTTGGTGGGGAAGGCCAGCAAATATGGAGGTAGAAAGCATGACATGCTCTGAATTTAGCTCAGCAAAGCTGGATTGTGGGTGTTTGTTGGGAGGTGGAAAGGCCACAAGTGAGGCTACAATAAGGTAGACCAAAGTCAAGATGCAAAAATATCTTATATTAGAATTTATTCTGTGGGCACTGGTAGGCTATTGAAAGTTTTGTTTTTTTAATAGGAATATTAAGAGGTAGGATTTATGAGAAATTCCTTTTTTAAAAACATCATTCTTGAATTGGGAAATCAAATGTTGATACAATTTTTAAAGGTATAAACATATATACTGGAAGTGAATATAGTTAATAAGTTGTATCATTTATGGTACAATCTGTTTTATCCCTTTCAGATAACATATATTATCTTAATGTAGGTACAAACTAGGCTAGGTAGTTAAACTTACACTGAGGGAATGAAAATATGCAGGATGGCATTGGTTGGTTTCTGGAAGAGAAATAACCTATTTTTGCTTCATGAAATTATCGCAAACCTTACTTTTTCTGGTATTTAATCTTTTTAAACCTATTTTGAAGTGATTCTAGGCTTACAGAAGAATTGCATAAATAGTACAGAGCTTCTCTATGTTCTTCATCCAGCTTCTACTAATGTTAATGTCATACACAATCACATTACAGCTATCAAAACTAAGAAATCAAGGGGCGCCTGAGTGGCTCAGATGGTTGAGCATCCAACTCTTGATTTCGGCTAAGGTCATGATCTTATGGTTGAGAGATCCAGCTAGGAGTCAGAATACTTGCTGAGTGTGGAGCCTGCTTAAGATTCTGTCTCTCCCCCTCTCCATCTGCCCCTCCCCCATGTTTGCTCTCAAAACAAAATAAAACCCAGAAACTTAAGAAACTAAGATTGGTAGAATACTATAAACCTTATTAGGATTTTTCATAGTTTTTCTACTGATGTCTTTTTTCTGTTCCAGGATGTGTTGCACTTAGTTGTCTTTGTTTTTTTGAGAGAGGGGGTGCAAGTGAGCGAGGGGTGTGGGGAGAAAGGGGAGAAGCGGGGCTCACGCGAAGCAGGGCTCAAGCTCACCCTATGTGGTACTTGAACTCACTGTGAGATCATGACCTGAGCCGAAGTCAGATGCTTAATGACTGAGCCACCCAGCTGCCCTGCATTTAATTGTTGTGTCTTCTTAATTCTCTCAAATCTCTGATGGTTTCTTGTCTTTTTTTTTGACTCTGACATTTTCAGACTATCAGGCAGATATTTTGTAGAATGTCCCTCAGTTTGATTTTGTCTTTTGTCTTCTATTCTCTCATGGTCAGGGACTAGAGTAATGACTTTTTGGACTTTGGGGTTTTAAACAAATTGTTTAATTTTACTTTTTTTAATATTTATTTTTATTTATTTTTGAGAGAGAGAGTGAGAGCGTGCACAAGCAGAAGGGCAGAGAGAGAGAGAGAGGGAGGGAAACACAGAATCTGAAGTAGGCTGCAGGCTGTGAGCTGTCAGCACAGAGCCTGATGCAGGGCTCAAACCCCTGAACCTGTGAGATCATGACCTGAGGCAAAGTCAGACGCTTAACTGAATGAGCCACCCACGTGACCCAATTGTTTCATTTTTAAAATTATAGAGTAAAATTGGCCTTTAAAAATTATTTTTTGGGAGCAACATATATCAGGTCTTGTTTTTTTTTTTTTTTAAGTTTGTTTATTTTGATAGAGTGAGTGTGGGGGAGGGGCAGAGAGAGAGAATCTCAAGCAGGCTTTGTGCTCACAGCACCCTGATATGGGGCTCAAACTCATGAGCCGTGAGTTCGTGACCTGAGCTGAAATCTAGTTAGACACTTAACCTACTGAGCCACCCAGGTGCCCCCCCACCTTTTTTTTTTTTTAAATCAGGATGTAGAACAATTCCATCCCCCCTCAAAACTCCCTCATGCTCTCTCATTATAGTCACATCCTACCCCTAATCAATGCCCCTGCAACCACTGATAAGTTCTCCAACATTATACTTTGATATTTCAGAGAATGTCATATATTTGGAATCCTAGAGTATGTAACCTTTTGACAATGGCTTCTTTGACTCCTCATAATGTTTTTGAGAGTCATCCAAGTTGTGTTTATCAATAGTTCATTCCGTTTTATTGCTGATTATAAATGTACTTCTAGTATGTTATCTCCTCTCCTCCTGTTTTTTGATAAATAATTGAGAACACATCATGTGTCCTCCTGGTATTATAATAAGCAATTTAAGTGAGATTTTGGTGAAATAGGGATTAGCATGATCCTTTTTACAGAAGTAAAAACATAGGCACAGAGAGTTTAAATAGCCCTAGGTCATGTAATTAGTTAATAGTGGAGCTGGGACCGAACCCAGGTCACCTACTCTAAAGCCCATGCTTTGGACTACATGGCTAGTTGCTAATGTCGGTTTTTTCATTTCTCGATTTTGACCAGCAGTACAATTAGAAATTGAAGTTCGTGTTCCTTTAACATATCCTAAAGTTCCCCTTTTTTGTTTATAGTTATTTTTATTAAAGAGCAAAAATGATAGAATGTAATTTTTTTTCACATTGGTGGGTTATAATATTTAGGGCTAAGCATTCTGTGATTTAGTCCTAAGCAGAAAGTCATGCCAAGTAAGTCATCAGTCCACAAGCAATTATGAATTAACTTTGAGTTCATCTGTTTATGAGAATTAAAGCCATAATACTAAGCTTTTTCTTAATCTCTTTGTAAACAGGATCTTTAATTTGTGTTAGATAATAAATATTATATAAAAATAGACAGAGTCTAAATAGTGTAAATCAGGCTATTTTAAAATAAGAAGTTTGCTTTTTTTTTTAATGTTTATTTTATTTTTGAGACAGAGACAGAGAATGAGTGGGGGAGGGGCAGAGAGAGAGGGAGACACATAATCCGAAGCAGGCTCCAGGCTCTGAGCTGTCAGCACAGAGCCAGACACAGGGCTCGAGGCCACAAACAGTGAGATCATGATCTGAACTGAAGTTGGACGCTCAACCGACTGAGCCACCCAGGCACCCCAAGAGGTTTGCTTTCTACCATAATCTTAAACTTTACTAATGGCAAAAGGTGTCTTTTTCTTTTCTCTTTTTAAAGAGCATGGAGGTTTGGGGTATTAGAGATAAGTTTTTTGAACTTGTGCTGAAAGCCCATTTGCTTAAATATTCTCCTGCCATAGGATTAAAAAAAAAAAAGTTTAAAAAAAAAAAAAGTTTCCAAAATATTGGTATCGGGTTTCTTGTGTTTTTAAAAATATCTTATTAGTGAACTGACATAAATGTAATTGAATTTTGGGGGTAATTATAAAAATTTGCAGTTATTCTGAATATCTGGTAATTTTATGTATTCAGTTAAGTAAAAGTTTGATGAGGAGACTTTATTTTTTAAAATTTATTTATTTATATTTGAGAGAGCAGGAGATGGGCAGAGAGAGGGAGAGAGAGAATCTTAAGCAGACTGTGTGCCAGCGCAGAGCTTGGTGTTGGGCTCCATCCCACGAACGGTGAGATCCTCACCTGAAACAAAATCAGGAGCTGGATGCTCAACCGACTGAGCCACCTGGGCAACCCAGGAGACTTATTTCTTAAATGTAGCCTGGTTGTGATTTTTGTTCTCCACTCTTCAAACTTCTGTCCACAGTCACAGTCGGTCGTACAAGCTGCAGGGTATGGTTCCTGCTCTTGAATGGGTTACCAGTTTATCGATGTATAGATAGACTTGTACAAAATTAACTGCAATACAAAATGGAATGTTCTTGGCAATAGAAATGGCACTGCCTTTCTTAAAGAAGCCCTCCCTCTCAAATCTGTTCTTGACTCATTCACAACAGTTTCTCACCTTTCAATCTCTGTTAAATTCCCTGTAATCTGATGTTTTACTTATCTTTTTTTTTTTTTTTTTTCCTATCATAGCATGGAAACAAAGTTAACAGTGATGTGGGGCGCCTGGGTGGCTCAGTTAGCTAAGCATCTTGACTTCAGCTCAGGTCATGATCTCACAACTCATGGGTTTGAGCCCCGCATCAAGCTCTCTGCTGTCAGTGCAGAACCTGCTTCAATTCCTGTCTCCCTCTCTCTCTGCCCCTCCCCAGCTCATGCTTTCACTGTCTTAAAAAATAAATTAAAACATCAGAAAAAAAAAAAAATTAACAGTGACGTTCATGTTGCTAAATTCAACTGCCATTTTTTTCTCAGACATCATTTTATTTGATATGTCATCAGCATTTGGCACAGTTGCTCAATCCCTTCTTTTGGAAACACTTTTACTCAAATTCCAGGGTAATACCATATTTGCTGTGTTTTCCTGTGATATTTTTGGATACTCCTTCTCAGCCTTCTCTGCTAACTTTACCTCCTCTCCTCTACCTCTCAATATTGGAGTGTCCCAGAGGTCTGTCGTCCTTACCTTTTCTACCTGTAGCTTTATTATTGTATATATGTTAATGGCTACAATTTCTATACCTAGCCCATATCCCTTCCCTTGGCCTTAGGACTATGTCTGCAACTCCAAGGCAATCTGTCCAATTTGACATGTCCACTTGGAGAGCTGATGAACATCTCAAACTTAATGAGTTTAAAACTGAGCTCCTGATGTTTCCATACCCCAAACCGTCATCATCTGTAGTCTTTCCTGGCTCAGTTTGGGCAACAGCAGTCTTTCAGTTGCCAGAAATGGAGTTTTGAAGCCTTTCTTTCCCCACCAACTACTTCCGTCCATTCAGAAATTTCATTGGGTATTCCTCAAAAACATCCATAATTGAGTCAGATCTTCCTCTTATGCTGCCTCCTTTGTTTTAGTCATTATCCTCTTTGGATTATTGCATTAGCTTCTCCTTGCTTCCTTCCTTGCCCCTTTGCAGTGTGTTTTCATCACAGCGGTCAAATCTTATGACTCATATGCTGAAAACTCTCCAACTATTAATTCTCCAAACAGTGAGGCTCTCCACTAGTTCCTAGTACTCTTCTCTTCCTCTTACTCTTCTTATTTTCTCTACTTGACCCACACTGGCCTCCTTGCTTTCCTTAAATGTATCAGTTAAGCTCCCTGTTAGAGTCTTTGTACAGGCTTTCTCTGTCTAGAATGTTTCTTAGATATGTCTACATGGCTAGAGGTCTTTATGCAAAGGTGACATGGCAAAAGTAAATCCTCCCTAGCTAGTCTAAAATGTTCTATTCTTTTCTTTGCTATTATGTTTTTTTCCTTCTTTGTCCTTATCACTAGCATATGTGTATTTTATCTTTTATTTATAATTGACATGCTTTGTATTTAGTCCATAATGTTTGTCCCTTACTAGAATATAAGTGCCATGTGGGGAGGGATCATTTACCAACAGTGTGTCTCCTTTGTTCACTGCTATGTAGCAAGGGCCTGGAAGAGTGCCTGGCACATAGTAGATGCTCAGTAAATGTTAAATGAGTGGATACCTAGGAGTACCTCAGATCAGTCATGAACTTGACATTGGGCAAGTCAGTAATCTCCTTTCCCGATTTTTATTTTTTTAATTAAAAAAATTTTAATGTTTATTTTTGAGAGAGGGAGAGACAGAGTACAAGTGGGGGAGGGGCAGAGAGAGAGGGAGACACAGAATCTGAAGCAGACTCCAAGCTGTCAGCACAGAGCCTGACACGGGGCTTGGACACACAAACCACAAGATCATCACCTGAGCCAAAGTCAGGCTTAACCAACTGAGCCAACCAGGCACCCCTCCTTTCCCTATTTTTAAAATGAGTTTGGGTAGGATTGGTATTTTTAGACTTTCTGAAAACAACAAAGACTTAAATGTATGTAGTATCTCAGTTCCTTGAAGATTTTTGTAAGAATTCAACTGTGTAACAAAAGTTTGAAAACCATGGTAGGTAGTCTAGGTTATTTTATTTCGGGGGAATCAAAGTTTGTTAGTTTCTTTTTTTTTCAGTCATGAATTGATAATCACATCAATTCACATAGTGTTTTTTAAAGGAAGATTCTGTGATAGCAGAGTGAAAGGTGAATTGGAAATAGTTGGTGGTAGGAAAAGGGACAGTTAGGATGTTGTTGCGATATTATTTTTCCTACAGTATGATGCAGTAGCAAAGAAGGATCTTAAGTTTCACTCTAAACTCAATGTAAAAAATAGAGGATTTCCTCTCCACAACATTTAGAAATTATTGAATAGTAAGGGAACAAGCATCTTTTTGAGTGACTGCTGTGTGAAGACCACTAACTACATTGGATGGTAAGGCTGCAGAGCACTAGAGCAGAGGTGCTCAGAAGCATGGCTTCTACCCACATTATTCAGTCTGTTTCCAACAGTAGGCATGAAGCTCCTTTAGGTAATTCACAGGTACATCCCTGGTTACAATCCACTGAAGTAAAGGACACATTGTCTTTAACATTGAATTTATTTATTTATTTATTTATTTATTTATTTATTTATTTTTAATTTTTTTTTTTTTCAACATTTATTTATTTTTGGGACAGAGAGAGACAGAGCATGAACGGGGGAGGGGCAGAGAGAGAGGGAGACACAGAATCGGAAACAGGCTCCAGGCTGTGAGCCATCAGCCCAGAGCCTGACGCGGGGCTCGAACTCACGGACCGCGAGATCGTGACCTGGCTGAAGTCGGATGCTCAACCGACTGCGCCACCCAGGCGCCCCTGTAAAGCACTTTTGAGAGTGCTTAATGCTTTCAAGCCATTTTGATCAATTTACGCTCTTAGAATAAATTAATATTCATCCAGGGGACAGGGTAAGTAGTGCACTAACATTTCAGCTGCTTGGGCACCTTGTCAGATGTACGATGACTTGGAGAGCAAAATTTCACTGTCCACATCGTTTGTTGGCACCTTAGGGTCACCATGTATGGTGCAGCAGGGTGCCTGGCACATGGTACGTTTTTATTTGTGGAATATTTTGGTAAAGAAAACGGTGGCTATCAATTGGGAGCATAGAATCATGAACCGTGATTGCAATGGTAATCTGTTTAAAATAGAGTTTTATCAAGCTTGTGATACTATTTAAAATCATTATGCTATATTAGACTTTAGCTCCTTTCTAACCCTGAATTCTTAAAAAAATTTATAAACCAGGTTAATTCACACTTATTTTTCTACTGAACTTTGAATTTTCTAGATTTTATGTTTAGTGGACTTGTAAATCTGCATCTGATACTGCAGTTTGCTAGCTTTTCCAGATTACATAGCAATGTACCCCTTTCATGTAAGGGTTAATGAGTAGCCTGGTTAGACTCACCAGTCCATTGTCACACTAAAAGCCAGAAAATTTGCTGTCTCCCTTCCATTCCCTCCCACATTTTTTTTTCTTTTCATAGTTTTATTTACTTGATATATTAATATAATTTTTAAAAGTTGAGATTTTATTTTGTAAAACAGCATACGGTTTTAATTTTGTTTCTGTGTAGATCCTGAGTTCTATTTTATTGTTAATGTTAAATTATGGTAATTAACATGAGCTGAATAATGGTTTAATCAAGGTAGATCTTGCTCCTTGGCTCTCTGTCTCTCCTTTTTCTGTACTTCTCCTCTGTTTTTACCTGTAGATTTGCATGTTTGACCTAGCAGAATAATTGGGTCCACAGCAACATGGGCGTGCCTCCCTTAGAAACACTTAGTTTCATGTATGACTCATAGGCTGAAGCACAGACACCACTTCCCCAATCTACAGGAGCCATTTTAACAGCATAAAACTTGCCGGATTGCTTTTTATTTTCAAGCCCAAAGGACAAAAAGAGAACGAGAATATTTGAAGGTAACTTGTTATGAGTTTGTGTGTTTGCTTCTGTCTGTTTCCTGAGCTGATAAACGGAGGGTGGTTCTTACCTGTCGAAGAACATGGCTGAATGTGTTCTTTAACTCTCTGAAAAAAATGTGTGTAGTCAGTCACATGCCTGATTGCACTTAACTGCTAGGGGGAAACAAAGCATTCAAATTCTGGAAAGTTTTAGATCTTCTTAGAAAAGCATTTTTTTTATATTTTACATAATTTGTTTTCTTTGTTTGCCCCCTGTATGACTTGAGAATAAAGGAGATTTTTCTTTCTTTTTCATACTACAAAACAAACCAGTCAAGTTTTCATTTAAAAAAAAATCCAGTTGTATTTGTGGGATAGCTAGAAGTTACAATTAAGTAAATTCATGTACTATGCGTGTGTGATGTTAAAAAAATTCCGAGGCAGTGGTGGTGTTTTGGCATTTTGGTTAAAGGGAGGTTTGGAGACAACTTGGTCATAGGTATTGCTCATTGACTGTTCTTTCCTCTTTTTTCTTAAATTAATGAAATTATAACATTAATTTTTGAAAACTAAATAGAAGTTTAAGGAAAATGAAGCCATTTAGATAGATAATAAGTAAAAGTGATTATTAGATAAAGAGGAAGAAAGAGTAGACCAGTTCATTTAGTATCATAAAAAAATAATAAAGTTTTATAATTCACACTGGAAACTTATTCTGAGAAACAACCTTAGATGCATGGCTGGCTTCTGAGGAAGCATGTAGTATTTCAATTTGTGTGTAAAGAAAAAGTAAAGAATATTGGCCTTCCCTCTATACTGTTGTTGTTAAAATTTGCTTGTTTTGAAGAAAAAAAGTAATACCTTTTGTGTGAAAGAAAAGATTGCTTAGTCTTTTCCTGGAATATTTATCATCATTGAAATTACGAAATTTTGGCTAGTGTATATTCTGGTGTGCCTTCAAGTTCTAGGTCCTCTGAGAAGCTGAGTGAAGTAGTATTTTACTTACGAAAGTTATTTATGAAATTAAAACTTGAATGCAAGTAAAATTTGAATATGCAGGGATTATGAATAAAATATTTGGAAATAAAACTTAAGTCATATATTATTGACTATAATGATGTTTAGCTAGTTCTTTGGAAATTTGCTGTTACTGACTTTCTAAGTGCTTAAAGGCCTATCCGCTGAAAGGGAAGATAGAAAGGCAGTTAGTTACTACTTCATACTCTTGGAAAGGATTTTTATATTAACAGGTCTCAGTTTTGTGGTTTTGCAGGAAAGACATAGCAGACATTTTACCAATTCAGCTCTGAGGCATTTGCTATCATCTTTGTTTGCATCTTGCTGGTTTAGTCAGCCTTTGAGTAAGTAGAGCCTGTATTTACTTCTAGTCTGGTCTGTGTGAAAAATCTAAGGAAACTTTTGGCTTTTTTTTTTCTTTTAAGTTTTTAAAAGCCAGTGACCCATGAGAGAAAAATCTAGGGACAAACAACTAAAGATTTTATTTATTAAAGGGAAGTAGAAAGATTTAGTTTCTTAAAATTAAGCAGCTGGTATAAATAAAATAGATACTGATCATATATTTCAGTTTCTTATTATGTGAAGAAGACTGAAGTGGGGCTTCAAGGACAAGGGAAGGAAAAAAAAAAACAAAACATGGAAGCAAGGGAAGGCCAGAAAGACTTACTTAGCAGTCTTCTTCCCACTGTTTTCCTTTCATAAGGTTGAATATAAGTGTAGATCGAGTCATCAGAATGAAACTTAGAATTACCCATTTAAAGAACTTGAGCACTGAAAAACACTGCAGATCATTCAGCTGCCTCACTTGTATAGATGAAGAAACAGTGGCCCGAAGAGGTCTTGTGACTTGCTCAAGGTTGTGCAGTGCCTAATGGCAGGGCTTCCAGCCCGGAGCTGCTCATGCTAGTCCACGCTAACAAGTGATGCTTTGTTTGAAATGATCTGTGTTTCCTTAAGAGTAAATAAAACCTTAATTAAGTTGCTTGGTGATAAGTTTGGTAATAAGATGTACCAAATGAATTAACCAATGATCTTGAAAATGTGTTCCAACTAGTTTGTTTTTTCATCAGAGAGAAGATGATGCATTTGTTTAATTTCTACAACAGCTTTTTTTTTTTCATTATTAGCATTTTTTCATAGTTGAAGCATTGTTTGTGTCGTTGCTTATTTAAGATGAATCCAGGGGGATGGAATTATGAGGAGTTGGGAATTTACTTTGAACTTCAGAGCCAGACAGGTTTATTTCTGCTTTAGTTTTATCTCTTGTTCTTTTAGGAGGGCAAATACTGTTTAATATGATGCCTTGTTATATTAAAGTGTATGTGTGTGTAAAACCCTGCATATAAGTTTACAAAGTCTACAAGTCTCTAAACTTTAACATTACACTCCTCTTGAACTGAACCTTTCCAGAATTAGTAATCTCATTCCATTTGTTTGTCATATCTTCTCTCCTCCTTTGAGAGTTGACTATACATACTAGGCACATTAAGAAACTAATGGGGAATACAAAATCTTTGTTAACTTTTTGATATATTTTATTGGAGTGGTTGAAATTTACTTTCGATCTGCCTTTCTTTAGGTCTGAAATTTGGTTTTTTAAATCACTTTGCACGTAACTGTTGCATCTCCTACGTCTCCAAGTCCTCTAACCCAGTTCAATATCAGACCCTCCACAAGGTGGTTTTCATTGTCCTAAGCAACAGAGAGCACAGAAACAGCCAGAAAACATAGGCTCTCTCCTCACAAACTTAGATTCTTACTGGGAAAACAGGGTGTGGTAACATCAGTAAAATAAGAATGGAACCAAGCCACCAAGAAGTTAAATTCAGGTTCAGACTATTTGCCTAAAGGTGAAAACATGACTGCAACTTAAAATAGGGAAGTATATGGATCTTTAGGAATTGTTAGTATTGAAGACTGAGTAGCATTTGCCTAGCTTAAGGGGAGTGCCTTCACCAATAAGAATGAGAATGTAAGCTCTTTGAGGTGAGAAATGTTTTATTTTTTTGTCTTTTGGAACCTTTGACAAAACTACCAAGCACATATTAGTAAACAGTTACTATTTGCTGCATCAAACCCTTAGCTACTCAGTTGGGCAAATTCTGCTAAAGTTAGGGGTGGCAAATCTTTAAAAGTCATGTGGCCCTCAGCGTAGTCTGTCTGGTGTCGGCACTTCCTAACCAAAGAAAAAAATGAAAATCTACTTGGTAGTATATGTTTTAAAGCAGTAATTTCAACCTTTGGTGTAATAGAGAATCACCTGGCTTCAACTCCTGAGATTCTGATTCATTAGGCCTAGAGTTTGGCTTATCAGTTTGCATTTGTAATAATTACCCTAAATGATTGCGGTGCAAGTGCTTGTAGGCCACACTTTCAGAAAAAGTACATGTTTAGGAAGAGCAGTTACTTAGCATTTTAATATTCGAATTTTCAAGCACCACTGATATTTTGAAGGCCACAGCCTCTGCTAAGTAAAGAAAGTGGCTGGAGTAGTTTATTATCAGTATTATAACTTATTTACCCTCTTCTCCCTCGCCCAGTTTTTTCTTTCTTTATTCCATTTTTTGCTGTTCTGTGTCTGTCAACTTTGTGGCTTTCCCTTTTTCTGCTTCTCTAATTCTGCTTCTCCTTCTGCTCCCAAACCCACTGCTATATTGACCACAGTAAATAATTAAACTATTTTTTTCAAATGTAATTAACCTATTTTTTATCTCAGTAAACCATTGCTTTTTCGATGTTAGTTTTTTTTAGTTCCATTTGGTGTTTCATGGCATCTCCATTCCCTGATCCTTGGGGTTCTAGGCAAAACATCCCTTCCTGATTTAGGGTAGCATTCACAGCGTTTGAAAATCTTTCTGTCCTGGGAAATACACTATTATTATTTACAGTTGTTTGAGTCTGGGAAGGAGGTTTGTTTATTTATTTATTTATTTATTTACTTACTTATTTTTAATACCGTGTGATGCTTGGACATGATCGAGGTTTCTTTGGACATTTAACTCTATCACTGATTGCATATTTGTAGGCTTTATCTTACATTACATCCCATCTAATGGGACAAAGGTATTCACAGACTCTTGTAAAGTTGTAAAGAATAGTCCATTAGTTGAATGGGGTGAAAATAATTATTGCTTCCATTGTTTGGCTAGAATATTTTGTTCCTTTGCTTAGCAGCTGCTTCATTTGGATGGTAGAAATTGAATTAGTAATCTCATTGAGTCAACTGAAATGATTACGGCAGTTTTCAACTGTTGGAGTAATCTGTTTCTCCCATTAGTATAAGAACCTACTTAAGAGAAAGTTTTTCATCTCATATCTATCTTTGTGTTTTCTCAGATGGTCGGTATACTATAGTAAAAGTAGCTCTTGATCTATACTACAAGTGTCTAGGCATTTCACCCTTTACAAAAATGTAACTCATTTGCTAATTGCTCTGTTGGTGGATAGAAAGAAATTACGCAGCAGATCTTTGGTCGTATAAATTTCTCTGCAGAAGCATTTTGATTTCCTCTCTTCCAGTTATAAATATCTGAATTAACACCATTATCGTGAGAACACTCTTCCTAAACTTCTGTTTTCACTTTCATTCTCTCCCTGCTATAGGAATTCAGCTATCTTTTCTTTCATTTGCTTTTTTAATTGATGAATAGTAGGGTGTCAGCTCTTTTTCGTGTACGTGTTTTACAGCGAGCCTGTAATGAAAAGCAGCCTCCCTCCTCTCCCCCTTACCATTCTCAGTCCTGCTCCTCAGAGGCAGCCACTTCTTAGAGAAGTTTTGGGGTTTTTTAAAAAATTTATTTTCTTGGATCTATCCTTGTCCAGCCTTTTACTCTTATAGTAGAAGTTCTTCAAGGTAGCAGGAACTAGTATGATTTTACAAGGTAAAACATCATGTGAAGTTCATTATCTGATGGATGCCCAGTCATATAGAGCCTTGTGTTTATGCAGAATTGTATACTTTAAAACATTTAAATTAAAGGAAATTGGTTATTTTCTGTGTTTTAGAAAAAACAGTCATATGAACAGTGAAACAAATTTTACAGTAAAACTATAAATATGAGGTGTTGAATTAATAACTGTTAGTTTGTGTGAATCTTATTTTTTTATATCAAAATACTAAATGGAAGCTTAGTATTGTAATGGGGCGATTAATTTTCTTTTTTTTTTTTAACTGAAATGTGCATGTAGGAGAATGTATAAAACATGGACTGCTCAAATATAATTGCAAAGTGTTTACCCATATCACAACCTAGGTTAAGAAATGGGCTCATTATGTTAGAAGTCCCCCACTCCTGTCCCATGTTTGTTTCTCCTTAAAAATGATTACTGTCCTGACTTTTTTCATTATACTTTTACCCCTTTGAACTGCATGTAAATGGAATCACACCATATATATTCTGTAGTGACTTGCTTCTTTCATTCAACTCTGTGAGATTATTTTAATTAATTTTAATTGCCATGTTATATTCCATTGTCTGTCTAGACCAGAATGTATTCACTCTTTCTTATTGATGACATTAGATTATTTCTAGTTTGGAAACATTCTTGGACATGGTTTGTGGAACATATGTGCAAGAGTTCTTTAAGGCGGTATCATCACATTGAGGTATGAGAGAAGTTTACAAAAAGTATGGAGAGAATGGATAGTTTAAGATCATTTAGAGTTCTTCATTATCTTTCCTAGGAACACATGCCTGCCATTGATGCCTTCTTACCCATTCAGCATCTTACTTACTATGGTGTATTGTCCTGGGGGATAAAATCCTTGAGGACCCTAAACAGATGGGCAATTGACGCATTTCAGAGTATGTTGCAGACATCAATATATTTGACCACTAAACAGTTTACCATGCCTGTCATTTATTAACTGGAGTTATTTCAAACAATTTTGAATTAAAATTTTAACACAATAGATATAATATGGTCCCAGTTATATACATAAAAACAATATGATTATTGATACATATGTATTAAAGGTATAAAAATTGGACAGATAGGGACAACATCAAATTTAGGATAGTTGGGAGGGATAAAATGAGATTAGAGAAGGGATATATAGGAGTCTTTAGCTATATGTGGCCTTTTTTTCTCTTAAGAATCTGAAGCAGAATATGGTAAGATATTAGTATAAAGCTATTTCATAATAAATTTTCCTGTCTAAGGGATAGTTATTTTTGTCCCACATTTATAAATAACTGAAAAATAATGTTCATTTGATGAGAAGTCGATTTTTATTTTTTAATTTTTTAGATTTTTTTATTTTTAGAAGGTAATTTTTAAAAATGGTGAATAAGCTCTATCTACATCATAAAAAATATTAACTTCCTGCTTCACTGAATGATTAGCTAGATTCAGAACTAAGTTACATAAGACTGTGTCTATCCCATACAACTAACAAGATGGCCCTAGACATACTTCTCATGGATAACTTCCAGCTGAGATCCATTAACAAGTTGGAACTATAGTTTGCCAGAAATAATTTAATATTTAGAACCATCCCACATTCAAATATTCAAAAACACATTTCAGAACGAAAAGATTCATAAAACACAGTTGGTAGAGGACTAATTGACACTGATGAACTAATACCCTAAATTAGACTTTTGCATCTAGCCAGATTTATTGGCATAATGGATGTTTCATTTGGCTTCCTTAAAATCCTTATTATAATGGTAGCATTTCCTGTATCTTTAGTGGGTTTTTGTTGTTGTTGTTATAAAATTGATGTGGATTCTCTATGTAAGGGTTCTGAAATTTAATAATTGTAGGAATTGCTATAAAAAAGTGAAAGCATAGATCTTAATCCAGGTTTTTGCTTTCATAATCATCTCTTGGCTCTCTTTTCTAAGATATTTCCCACAGTGTATGTATAAGTAGTGGCAGGGACAAAAAAAAGAACAAATGAAATTAGAAGTCACAGGATTTTATGGTTCAGAAGGATTCTTTTTTTTTTTTTTTTTTAAATTATTTAGTGTTGAAAAAGAGAGTGAGTGGGGGGGGGGTGGTAAAGGGAAGGGGATGGGGGATCTGAAGCATGCTCTACACTGATAGCAGAGAGCCCCATGCAGGGCTCAAACTCATGAACCATGAGATCATGACTGAGTCAAAGTTAGACTCTCAACCGACTAAGCAACTCAGGCATTATTCTTGATGCTACGGAATATATCCATGAATAAAACATAGAAAATTTATTCATAAATTACGTTCTATTAATTAACACCCATTTAAGATGTATTCTAATGTATACAAAGATAAGAAAAGTTACAAATAGATTAGATTAGTGGTCCTCAAAGTGTTTTTTTGGGATATACAGAGATGAAGAAAGCATACTAGAACTTAATTTTCAAAAGCTTTATTTTACTGGGGAAAAACTGTATCTCAGAGTTTTCTTTTCAATATAGTATTCTTCTGAGAGAGGATCTCAGTAAAAGGCATTTAATAAATAATAGCCCATCCTTGTAAAGAATTTGTATATTGACAGATATAACCCATGGAAACAAAAGCTCTTTGTGGTCCTCAGTAACTTTTAAGAGTATAAATGGATCTTGACACTAAAAGAATGTTGCATGATTGCAACCGGTGGTTTAAATACCATTCTTACAGATTTTTCCCTTCATTCTTTAATTTAGGAAACTATGGTTAAGTAACTTGCCTAAGAGTAATTTAATAGGTCACTGATGCTTACAGCATTTGATTTAGTCCTTTTTCCTATTAATAATAAGGGAGAGTTTTACATAAATTAAATCAGAGTTAAAAAAAAAAATCACAAGTGTTCTAGACCAGAACTAAAATAAAAACATCAGTTTGGAGGTTTTTTCCCCAATGATGAAGATCTTAGATGATCACTTTTACCATATATTTATTTGTGCCCTTCCAAGTTCTTTTTACAACGACAGCAAAAGTTACTAAAATTGGGGTATTAAGTTACTTATATGTAATACATTAGAAGGTATTAATTATAGTGATTATATAAATATGTAATGTATATTTAATATAATTACTTACACTTATGTTTAAATATTATGTTTAATGTTAAAATATTACATTGTAGTAAAGGAATGCAAATTAAATGAAATTACCTTTTTTGCCTATCATACTGACAAAAAGTTAAAGTATTGCAGAATGGTGAGAACACCATGAAATGTGTTTGTGTGTATTCTAGTGATAGAAGTATTAACTGAAAAACCTTCTGGAGAGCAATTGACATATCAAATGTTTTGACATAATGATCTCAGTTGTAGGACTCTGTCTTAAAGAAAATTTAAGGATGGGAACACAGAGTAAGCTCTGAAGATATTTGAACCACTAGTTTTAATAGTGTAGCAGTTTACAAGTTTATACTTTATATCTTCTCAAAATTTGTCTTCTTTATACTCTTAAAAATAATGGAGGATCACAAAGAGCTCTTATTCATGTGAGTTTCATTCATCAGTATTTACCAGTATTAGAAATTAAAACACAGGGCACCTGGGTGCCTCAGTCGGTTAAGCATCCAACTTTGGCTCAAGTCATGACTTGCAGTTTGGGAGTTTGAGCCCCATGTCATGCTCTGTGCTGACAGCTCAGAGCTTGGAGCCTGCTTCAGTCTCTCTCTCTCTCTCTCTCTCTCCCTCTCCCTCTCCCTCTCCCTCTCCCTCCCTCTCCCTCCCTCTCCCTCCCTCTCCCTCCCTCTCCCTCCCTCTCCCTCCCTCTCCCTCCCTCTCCCTCCCTCTCCCTCCCTCTCCCTCCCTCTCCCTCCCTCTCTCCCCCTCTCTCCCCCTCTCTCCCCCTCTCTCCCCCTCTCTCCCCCTCTCTCCCCCTCTCCCTCCCTCTCTCCCCCTCTCTCCCCCTCTCCCCCCTCCCTCCCTTCCCCCCTCACAAACACACACACACACACACACACACACACACACACTCTCTCTCTCTCTCTCTCTCTCTCTCTGTCTCTCAAAAGTAAATACACATTAAAGAAAAACAATTTTTAAAAAGAAATTAAAGCACAATTTAAAAATATCGATATATTGGGGTGCCTGGGTAGCTCAGTTGGTTGAGTGTCCAACTTTGGCTCAAGTCATGATCTCACAGTTTGGAAGTTCAAGCCCCACATTGGGCTCTGTGCTGGCAGCTCGGAGCTTGGAGCCTGCTTCAGATTCTGTGTCTCCCTCTCTCTCTGCTCTTCCTCTGCTCACACTCTGTCTCTGTCTCTCTCTCTCAAAATTCAATAAACATTAAGCAATTTTTAAAATATTGGTACATTAATTTCTTAAAATAATAAACTCATTACATGTTAACTTAATTATTTTTATAAAAGACAACTATGTTTTCAAAAACAAAAACTGTATGGGAAGAAATGCAAATCTTTAATCTTTGGCCTAACAGAAGACAGCTAGATTTTCATATCTGCTTCTACATTAAATCTGTTGCAGTATGTTCCTTTGGTTGAACAATGTGCAGAAAATTTGGCGTACTTTAGATGTCTACTTGGAAAAGGGAGATGTATTTTATAGCTGCTTCAGATGATTGTGGATTTCTTCTACTACACTACTGTGTAGTGGATACTACACTAAAACTCAACAAATGCTAGTCTCCTAAAGGTGCAAGGGACTCTGAACCCTATCAATGAACTTTTTGTCCTCTGTAACATTGAAGTCCATTTGTCTGCCTTGCACTTTGAATGAATTAATACTTTCCTAAGCAAGATTTTGTAACATTCATTGGTCAACTGAGTATTCCAAATGTTGACATAATATTTTTTTAATGTTTATTTTGAGCACAAGCAGGGGAGGGACAGAGAGAGAGAGGGAGGGTGAGAATCCCAAGTAGGCTGTGCACTGTTAGTGCAGAGCTCGTCACAGGGCTTAAACTAATGAACTGTAAGATCATGAGCTGAGCCAAAATCAAGAGTGGGATGCTTAACTGAGTGAGCCACTCAGGTACCCCTAAGAATCATGTTCTTTAATACTGTACCAATCTTATGGGGTGCCTGGGTGGCTGAGTTGGTTAAGCATCCAACTTCAGCTCAGGTTATCATCTCATGGTTCTTGAGTTCCAGCCCCTTGTGAGGCTCTGTGTGGACAGCGTGGAGCTCTGTGCTTACAGCTTGGAGCCTGGATCCTGCTTCAGATTCTATATTTCCTTCTCTCTCTGCCCCTCCCCAACTCATACTGTCTCTCCCTCTCCCTCTTTTTGAAAAATAAACATAAAAAAAAAATAATAGGGGCACTTGTGTGGCTCAGTTGGTCTATGCGTCCGACTTTGGTTCAGGTCATGATTTCACTGTTTGTGAGTTTGAGCCCTGCATTGGGCTGTGTGCTGACATTTCTGAGCCTGGAGCCTGTTTGGGATTCTGTGTCTCCCTCTCTTTCTGCCCTCTCCTGCTCTGTCTCTCTCAAAAGTAAACATTAAAAAAATTAAAAAAAAAAAACCCAATCTTATCAAAAAGTTTTTTTAAGTATTGGAAAAGCTAATAAGCCCAAAGTAGTGGATATAAATTTTCCAAAATTCTGATTTTCAGTTCAAAGCTCATTTTTTTTTTTTTTTTAAACGTTTTATTTTTGAGAGAGCACAGGTCGGGGAGGTGCAAAGACATGGAGGGACAGAGGATGAGAAGCAGGTTCTGTGCTGACAGCAGAGTGGGCTGGTGCGGGGCTCAAAGTCACAAACCCGGAGAGATCTTGACCTGAGCCAAAATCGGACGCTTAACTGACTGAGCCATCTAGGCACTTCTGAAAGCTCACATGTTATCATTGGTGACATATGCTGTTGTTTTCCTTGAAGTGACAGGGTCACTTTATTCATTTTGGGGAACATGTCTGCCAAACATCCAATTATGAATAATGAGTAATTCTTTCAAGTAAAAATGGCATTCCATGAAAAAAAGCAGCTAGTTTAGCTCACAACTCAAATAATTAGTATTTTTTCTCAAGACAACCATTCTATTTAGAATTTGACAGAAGCACTTTATACATACTTCCTATTTTATCATTAAAAAGGCATGTATTTAATGTTTGAGATTTAAGAAATTATTTTTACTCTTTGTCAAGGATATTCTTAAGTGAAACTGCCTTCTTTTATAATGACTAGTGTGGTTTGGTAACCTAGCCCTGCTTCATGCTAAGGCACTAACAGTTACATCCACCTTTGCTTTTGCACTATTAGTTGTAAATGTGAACATGGTGCAAAAAGGCATATAATACCCTAGTGTTAGTCTGAAAATAGTTTTGACCTCGTGAACTCTCTGAAAAGGTTTATGAATCGTCTGTGGCTCTGAGAAGTACATTTTGGGAATCGCTGTAATATGGCAACTTTAGAAATAGTCCAAGAGTCCACAAATGGGGATTAGTTAACTAAGGGATGATTCTTCTACACAGTTCTATGATAGAATTTAAATTTGTGAAAGTTTATGTCAAATAAAAGCCGATTATACAGTACTTCTCTAATGAGGAAATCAACATTTCTTGAAGAAAGTGAAAGTATTGATCCTGACCCGCAACATTTGCCTTTAATTGGTGATTTTGTGATTAATAAAAGGGAAATTAAAAGGCCAAGAAGGCAGCTGCTGGCTTCTCTTCTGTCCAAGGGGTTTCTGTGTAGTAACTCTGAGTTTAATTTTCAATATAAAAGGATCAATATCAGTATCAATCATTTTTATATGGTTTATGGAAAGAGGTGAAATATGCCTTCAAATTCACTTCTTCATGTAGATTCACTTTCTCATTGGCATTTTCTGATTTACATTTTCTTAATGTGTTCTTAATTGGGAGAACTTTGAGTTGCCGTGTATTATTCAGCTTCAGAGTGAATTAAAGACGTAAGTTTCTGAAAACAAACATAGCCAGAGATTTTCTCATTGCAGTTGATATGATAGATAACATATTCATGCCGGTGGAACCATCACTGTCAATAGTGGAGGGTGTAGCCTTTAAGCTGTCAGAAACTGTTACTGTTAGATGCCCCCCCCCCCCCCCCCCCGGCCCCAGGCTTCTTGTTTAAGATCTCCACACATGGTTGTCTTATGGTGAACTGTGTTCTGCAGAAAGTCTGAACACTTTTCGTGAGAGGCATCATTGAAGGTAGGCTGCTTTGTAGATCTTAGATCTTTCTCTTTGTTATAATGGAAGCCTAATAACCATGACTTGTCTTCAGTAATAATACTTTTCTAAGCACTAAGTCAAGACTGTTTAATGTTTAAAATTTCTTTCAAATAATCTTTGTGTTTATTCAAAAATTTGTATCTTACATCTATTAAAGTATACTAGGAGAATATATATGATATGGTACTATTTATGTAAAGTTTAAAATATACCACACAAAACACATATTAAAGCCTAAAGAAAATTAATGTAAACATTTTAGATTTAAATTAGAGTAATTAAAATTAATGTTATGTGTGTTTTAATTTGAGAGACAGTTTGAAACAGTTTGCATTTAGAAACAGATGATTTATTTGTAAATAACCTTACTGAAAATGTTTTATGATATGAACTTTCTACACTAGATGTCCTGTTTGATCCTTTGATCTGTGGATCAGAGACAAATTTGTATATTATAGAATAATTTACAGCCTCTTAGTCTGAGGAATAAACTGAAAGGGAAAGCGTAACACATTCTTGCCCTTGTTACAATCAAACAGTTGCACACCATTGTTAGCATATTTGATTTTTGAGAAGGTGGTGATAATAGGTTCTTAGATGCTATGAGACTTCCCACCATTTAGGGTGATTGACCAAGCATCAGACAGAGTCACAGGCTGTGGGAAGGGAGCTAATGTGTAAGGAAATGGATACTTCCCTTGGGGTTCCGAGAGCATTTATTCCTAAATACTGGGGATGGTTGAGGTAATACATTTATTTATAAGTAAGAGCAGCAATGTACTAAAGACATGCTAAGAAGACCCTAATAACTCGTACACTCTTGAGAAGAATGAACTACATCCTTCCACTGAAAAATACTGGGTAAGAAAGAAATTGTTTTCCAAGCCAGTCATTTAATAAATGTTACTTCAGGAGCATGGTTCCATGCTTGAAGTTTACTATTAAGTGCATACTAAGCTTTGTTTAGGAAAGAGAGGTGACAGGAAGCTCAGGATGGGTTTATGTGCAGTAAAATATTGAGTCATTTTGAACATTGACCTAGAAAGGAATAGCACTGAATCTTGGTGAAATGTAGTTGTGGTAAGGTAAGAATTGACCAATATGAATGGAGAAGATGGCTGCATTGCACCCAGAACTTTATAGATTGAGGCATATGAGTGATGAACTGAGATGGTTCTTAAGAATTATTGGTTTGGAAAGCAGTTTGGCATGATGAAAATTAAGCATCGCTGTTTTAGTTGTAATTAATTGGAAGTTTGCTTAACATGACTTAGAGCAGTAAGAATTCACTTTTTGAGAATAGAGTTTTATTTAGTTTATGTAATAGTTGAGAGTTGAACATAAATGAATAAGTAATATTAGCCAATTTGGGCAAGGGAGTAGAGATAGCTTGGTTGCAGGGGGTGGGGACACAAATTATAATTTGGGAAGAGTGCTGACAAGAAGCCAAAGTGACCAAAGATCAGAGAGGCAAGTAATCTGTCCTGCTTTGTTGTGAGACAATTGCTTGAAGATTAATTTTTTAAGGTGGTACTTATCTTTTACTTATCTAGGTGGTCAAGTGTTACTTATCTAACCAGTTTGAGGGCTTGTTCTGTTGTTTAGACACTTGATGTTTTACTCAGTCATTGTGGTTAAGTCTTAATTTGTAAGATGTTAACTCCTAAGAATACTTTTTTAGAAAACTGTAATAATGAGTTTTTGTGTGCAACTTAGATCCCAACCTCAAAATACCTTTTTACTTGCTCTGTTTTCATAAACACTCTTCACCATTTGTATGGTATACTTGACTGTGCTTTAATACATTTTCACGTAAACTATTGGACTATTTATAAAACAAGACATAAAAATGTAGCAGAGAAGGCAGGAAATACTTGACGTTTGTATGCCATATCTTGTTGTCTGCTTCCTGTCAGTTAAACCACGATGAGAGGAACAGAGACACAGATGTACAATTGCTGCTTTAATTTCCCATTAGGGAGACCAGTTAAGTATAAGACTTGTTTCACTAAACTTGTGTCACTTGTTAATTCTAGTTATGTTGTAGCCTTGTTTTCTATTATAAGGACTATGGATTACAATTAGATGTTTGATATAGAAAATACAACTTTTACATAATTTAAAATGTGTTTATTTTTGTGGAAAAAATTTTAATTTATTTATTTTGAGAGAGAAAATGTGGTTGGGGAGGGGATGAGAGAGAGGGGGAGAGAGAGAGAATCCCAAGCAGGCTCTGCATTCCCAGCATGGAACCCGGCAGAGCCGAAATCAAGAATTGGACGCTTAATTGACTAAGCCACCTGGTGCCCCCTTTTGTAAAATTTTTATAGGTCATAAGAGATTGGCTTTCAAATTTGTATATATGATATACATTCAATATGAAGTGATAAACTAATATTTTTATCTCAGAATTTTAGTATTAAAGTGTTAATTTACTTTTGTATTTTGGCATATCCAGATTCTTTAAAATATTTAAAGCATTTTATGGTACAACTTTAAAATGACAAAAGGGAGGTCATAGAGCTTGGCTTATTTGAGACAATATAGTAGATGGAAGAACTAGGATTTGAATGTATATCTTCTGATGCTACATCCTATGTCCTTTTAGGAAAAAGTTTGTTTTCATTAAATTGCTATTTATTATTCCATGATTAAAATATTTGAGTTTACTTTTGCCTGTTCTACCTGGAATGTCCCTTCCCCCCTTACATTATCTCTACTTTGGAAAAAGATACGCTACCCCTAAAGAAATGACCCACATGTCACTTCCTTGTGAAGTTTCTCAAGTTCTCACAGGTATTTATCTCTTTCTCTCTATTCCCTTAACACTTTGTTAACTTATTTATTTACATTGTTTTATAGTTATCTGTTCATATGCTTTTTTCTTGCTCTAGGCAGTGAACTAGCTACTTCTTCATTTTTGTATACCCAGTACCTAGCCTATAATAGATTACTTTTCGGAGGAATAAATGCATGCTTGATACTTCTTTTCTTCCATTCTAGAAACAAAAAGCTGATTAAAGAACTACAATGTGACTCTTTTCTACAATATTCCTTTATGGTTTATTTGTAAAAACAATTTCATTATAAGGTTTCTTTCCTACTTTTGCCCTCCACTTGTTTTTTGCTTTTTATAGAAATCAAGTATTCTTAATGAAATTATTAGTGTTTGCAGCATATTAACAGTGGTGATTGTTTATTGGTTCACTCAGAAATGTAGCTGAGAATACCTTAGTTATCACTGATTGTTGAACGTCAAAAATCTTTAACTTTTGGGGTGCCTGGGTGGCTCAGTAGGTTAAGCATCCAACTTTTGGTTTCAGCTCAGGTCATGATCTCACACTTTGTGAGATCGAGCCCTGCATTGGGCTCTGTACTGACAGCAAGAAGCGTACTTGGAATTCTCTCTCTCCCTCCCTGTCTCTCTCAAAATAAATAAACATTTTTAAAAAATCTTTTATTTTTGTCTTTAGATTAATCTGGTGAAAATGTCTAGCTCTTCATTACAATTTTCCTGATTTCTCCACTGAAAGGAATAATTCCCTTTACTACTACTTCTTTTCCCTATGTTATTTTCTGTTCTTGTCTCGAAGTGTTTTGTACTTCAGTGATTTGGAGCCTCTAAATTAGCCTTATTATCAACAGAGCAAGATTCTTTGCAAGTAGGACTTTAGTTTAGATCTCTCTATTCTAGGAATGTTTTTAAAAAGTTCATGTATTAACAGTTTTTCCAGCTGAAAATTGATACAGGTTCCTATGTTATTTTTTATTTATTTTTGATTATTACTTTTTAAATGTTTATTGTTTTTGAGGGAGCACGTGCAAGCAGGGGGATAGGCAGACAGAGAGGGAGAGAAGATCTGAAACGGGTTCTGCGCTGACAGCAGAGAGTTTGATGAGGGGCTCAAACTCATGAACCATGAGATTATGACCTGAGCTGAAGTTGGATACTTAACTGACTGAGCCACCCCTCTATCTTATTTTTAAAAATCAAATTTAAATGATCAAGTAAAAAACATTAAGTCAAATCTTAGGATTCAGATCTGCTTTTTAAAGATTAAAGGAAAGGGGCGTCTGGGTGGCGCAGTCAGTTAAGCGTCCGACTTCAGCCAGGTCACGATCTCGCGGTCCGTGAGTTCGAGCCCCGCGTCGGGCTCTGGGCTGATGGCTCAGAGTCTGGAGCCTGTTTCCGATTCTGTGTCTCCCTCTCTCTCTGCCCCTCCCCCGTTCATGCTCTGTCTCTCTCTGTCCCAAAAATAAATAAATGTTGAAAAAAAAAATTAAAAAAAATAAAATAAAGATTAAAGGAAAAATTATAAAGTATATGAATTTCATTTTTTAAGGAGTTTCAGAAGAACCAGTGAAGTAGTTCTTAATATTTATTAAAACCTGATTTAAAAAACAAAACAAAAACACCTGACAAAGGCTAGACATGTGGAGAATAGTTCATAGGGTTGTTGAGTAGGGCTTCCCATTATTGCATCATTTGCTGGTGGTATTTCTGTATTTGTGTTTTTCTGTGTTTGAATCAGAAAATACATGTATAGATGTCACTTTGAGCATAGCAAAGTGTAGCATACCACCAGTTGGTTCTGGCAGGTGAGGACATCATGTAAAATTCTGTGAAATGCTAAAGCAGACAAATGGAAACACTAATCTTTTATCATTTTAATGGAGAATTTCAGTAAGTCTTTTTTATTAACAAAAGGCAATGTCCTTTCATCTTGTGGCCTAATTTTGACTCTCAACACAATGTACTTTTTTCTTTTTTAATGTTTTTTTTTTAATTGTTTTTATTTACTTTAGAGAGAGAGAGAGGGAGCAAGTGGAGGAGGGGCAGAGAGAGAAAAGGAGACAGAGAATCCAAAGCAGGTTCTGTGCTGTCAGCGCAGAGCCCTATGTGGGGCTTTACTCACAAACTGTGAGATCATGACCTGAGCCAAAGTTGGACGCTTAATCAACTGAGCCACCCAGGCGCTCCAACACCGTATACTTTTAATATGCTTTTAAATTATGTTAATAAGGAACATACAGAAAAAAATTATATAAGTCTTATTCTCAAGTAGCTTATAACCTTAAGAGATGGGACATAGTAAATAATTATGGGATAACATGGGAAAATAAAATTTGTGTCGACCCCTGCTATATCATAAGTATTATTGTGATTATCATTTGTCTTAGCTGGCAGACTGTGATTGCCCATAGGGCAAGACTGGGTCTTAGTCACTGTCTGTTCCCTGTCCTTCTCCCTCACCCACCAGCATCTGGCAGATAGGTCCCTATGAGTGCTTGTTAAATAAATAAAAGAATATAGATAGTACTGATATGATTTCTGAAGGCCATCTAGAGTATAAGAAGAGACAATACAGGGAGAATGGTCTCTTCCTTGAAATGTTTATATTTGTAAAGAGAATGCTTTGTAAAATCCTAATAAACTTATTGTGGTTAAATTTCAGTTCACTTAAAGTCAAAATAAAAATTAAAGTGAAATAGAGGCCTTTAGGAATCTACATCTAGGTTATTAATCAGCTTTGCCTGAAAGAAACCTGCCTTTGGATTTAGCTATATCTCTCCCCTGTCTACATTCCCATCTCATGTTTTTCCCTTTCCCTCTTCATAGGTACTTCCAAATTGTCTTAAAGATGCAACACCTCTCCCACAACTCTTACTCTCCTCTTGGAGTAGGAGAGGTCACATTTTCTGTGCCCAATTGTTGGGGTGTCAGAGATAGTGGGAGATAGACATGGAAGGAGAGTGGCAGAAGTTTCTACTCATGGTGTAAAATAGAAACTTGTATTGCCTGACATTTTTAATGTCCCACATTTTTAACTCAGAATATTTTGAGGGGAAACATAATTGTCCTCGTTAAAATCACTAATTAGATCAAGAAACAACAAGTGTTGGTGAGGATGTGGAGAAAAAGGAACTCTTGTTCACTGTTAGTGGGAATACAGATATACTGGTGCAGCCACTTGGAAAACAGAGATTCCTCAAAAAGTTAAAAACAGAACTGCCTTCCTATCCGGTAGTCACACTACTGGGTATTTACCCCCCAAATACAGAAACACTAATTCAGAGGGATACATGTACCCCTATGTTTATTGCAGCATTATTTACAATAACCATATTATGGAAGCAGCCGAAGTGTTCATTAATAAACAAATGGATAAAGTAGATGTGGTGTGTACGTAGATAGATGCAATGGAATATTATTCAGCTATAAAAATGAATGAAATCTTGCCGTTTGCAACAACATGGAGCTAAAGAGTATAAATGCTAAGTGAAATAAGTGAGTCAGAGAATGACAAATACCATATTATTTCACTCATATGTAGAATTTAAGAAACAAAACTGCAAACAAGGGGAAAAAAAGGAAACAAACCAAAACAGACTCCGTAAAGTAAAACTGATGGTTACCAAAGGGGAGGTAGGTGGGCTGATGAATGAAATAGAAAGGGAAAAAAAAAGGTAACTAGATTAGAATCCCCATGAAAGTAGAAGTTTTGGTCTGTTTTGTTCACTGCTGTTACTTGTTTAACACAGAACAGAGCCTTGAGATATTGTAGGTGCTAAGTGGATATTTGTTGAATGCATAAATAGGTAGATGAGTGTGAGCTGAATTGAGACATGTGCTGAAACTCTCCGAACAGCTGGAGCGTTCATTTGGCAGATATTTATCATGAAGCATCTGTGTTAGATGCGGGAGTATGGTGGTGACCCTGACCATGTCCCTACCCTTATTTGGTTGGCTCTCTCAATCCTTGTATCTTTATGTAAATAAAGTGAGGTGGATATTACTGATATGAAGATTTAATGACGGATACAGTAAAGTACTTAGCATAGGGCCTGGCACACATAAATGGTTTATCTATTACTTTCTTCCACATACTTATTTTCCAAGTTGTTACCATTTCTTTCTCAAGCTCCTTGAGGATAAGTGTCATGGTTCTTTGTGTCTTTTTTTAAAAATCCAGTGCTTGTTATCAATGTTTAAGACTTAAGTAAAGGTAGTATATGTGTTTTCCCTTGAAAATTATAAAGCACTTTTTAGACATTAGGTATTACTAAAAATTATCAATAAACCTTACTGTGCTCTTGTACAATTTCTGGATGTGTCTTTATGCAAAGGTATAGTTTAAAAATTTAATAAGTGCCTATTACATCTACTAAGGTGACTTGGAATTCTTGAACTTTGCAAGAGTAAGGCAAAGCCATAAAGCAGAACATACCTCTACTAAAGAGCAGGTTTAATGTACCCTTACTTGGTCAACTACATGTGTTCACAGGACCACCTGTCTTCTGGCCATCTATCTGGAAGAAAGTAGAGACTCCTTGAATGCTGGTGATAGCAGTCTCTGTTAAGTGACTAAGAAATTTGCATCTGTCATGAATATGACATCTTTCTTCATTGAGTAACTAAATCAGCATCATCTATTCAAAATACTTAATACTAAATGACAGGATACAACCTCTCTAGATTCAACTAGTTCACATATTTCAAAGTTCCATTCTTATTCGAATGGTCGTAAGGCAGTTTTGATGTTCAAATGAGTAACTTACAGGAAAGGTTATGTGGTAATGTTAATATCTTTTGAAAATTTTATTTTCTTGTTTCCCCTCTCTTCCAGTTCTTAGGCAGAGAACAAAAACTTAAGTAAATTAGTTAAGTGAATTTTGTTTTAAACAATTTTCCAACACTCTAGGCAGTTTAAAAACCATTGTTGACGGGCGCCTGGGTGGCTCAGTCGGTTAAGCGTCAGACTTAGGTTCAGGTCATGATCTCACGGTTCATGGGTTTGAGCCCGGCATCCGGCTCTGTGCTGACAGCCCAGAGCCTGGAGCCTGCTTGGATTCTGTATCTCCCTCTCTCTCTGCCCCTCCCCTGCTCATGCTCTCTCCCTGTCTCTCAAAAATAAATAAACTTAAAAAAAAAAAAACACACAAAAAACCATTGTTGAGAATCTCTATAAGTAATTAATGAAGAATTTAAGGAGGGCAGTGTCCACATTGGTGCCTGGAAGCTATTGGTGTAGCAGTCAAGTTGTGGAATGTTTGTTTAAGCTGTTCCCATCATTTTTGGATAGTAGTTACCAGATCCCACGCATGTGACTTGCATTGGGCTTTGTGTTCATAGGGACTACACTCTGTTGTTGCCATTTGATTTGAAAATCTCCAGGGACTTTATGCCTCTTCCCAAATCAAGCCTAAATACTACTGCCTGACTTTCAAGACTCCATAATTTGGTTTTACTTTGCTTATTTAACCACGTGTTCTACCATTTCCTGTTGACGCCTCCTTAGCTGTTGTCAAGCTGGTAAGTGTCTTCAGGTTTACTTTGGTCAGTTTTGATTCTCTGCATTCTTCTGTGTTTCAGCATACATGCAAATGCACACACATGCTATACTTTATCTTATCCTTTCCCTTAGTGTTTCCACATTCTGTTACCTTCCTTTAAAAGATTGATTTTAAGTCCTTTGTTGTCTGTGAGTGCTCCTTGACCTGTTTGACCATCCCCTCTTCTGAAATGCTGTAGTACTGACCAGCTTTATGAGCATCTAATTTTATACTACCTTTTGGTGTTCAGTTATTGTCTCTTGTTTCCTGAACTAAATTGTACATGTCATGGGAACAAGGCCATGCATTATCTTTTTGTATTTACCATGGTACTGAGTTTAGGGGAAGATCAGTAAATATTCATCAACTTTTTACCACTAAGTCAATCAGTAGAAGCATGCTTTCTTTTAAAAATGAATGCTATGGGATCTTCTGATTAGTTCTGGATATAAGATAAGTGTAACAAAACTGTTTCCTCTCAGAGAAGACCTAATGCAAGATGTTGATGCACTTCAATTAACAGTAACCAAAATGGATTCATATGATTGAAAAATTAGTGAGCAATTATATTATGAAAGGTGGAAGGCCTAATATTTTAATTATTCTGTATTATAAATTTGCATATTTCTTATGAGTAGTAATAGAAGTTTGCTTCTATCTAAAATTTGTACAGTAGGAAGATAAAAAGCTACATGTATAATTTATAAATGTTGCATGTGTATATTTTAAGTATGTGTGTTACAGTATTAAGCCCTTGCCCTTCTACCTTCTTACCTCTCGTCTTGCGGTTTTATTTGGGTCTCGTGTTTTGGTGCCACTGAGTTTAGAATCTTAACTGATTGCCAGACAGTTGTGAGAACAATTATAGGAAGAATTCCATTTTAAGGATCTTGACATGGGACACCAGAATTGTTCGATTAAATCCAGACTTATTTAAGATAGATTTCTATTATTTAAAGAAGAAAGGGGGTAATATTATGAAAACACTAGGTCATTAGGGGTCTTCTCATATGTGTGAAGGGGAAATTTTGTGCCCAAGGAATCTTAAAATCCATCAACCTTGGTAACTTGGAAAAAGGTGAAAACAGTTTTGCTTCTCTGGAGTTGATATTATTTTTCTTTACTTTTTTTTTTTTTAATGTTTATTTTCAGAAGGAACATGAGCCAGAGCAGGGGAGGGGCAGAGAGAGAGAAAGAGAGACAATATCCCAAACGGGCTCTGCACTGTCAGCTGTCAGCACAGAACCCAACGTGAGGCTCAGTCCCACAAACTGAGATCATGACCTGAACAGAAATCAAGAGTTGGTTGCTTAACCAACTGAGCCACCAGACACCCCTGGAGTTAATGTTAAGTCTGGTCCCACTATGATTTTGAAGAGGACCCTAAAATGCCACAGGTATAAAAGATTGTGACCAGCTAAGAATGCATGGAGAGATCTGGATTGAGCATGACAGTGAGCACAGACAGAAGCCTGGAAAAGAGTGGTGCTTACTGTGTTGGGGTGGGGGGATGGGGCAGCACTGGCTTTGCTTCTTTATTTTTTATTTCTTTTTAATTTTTTTAATGTTTATTTTTGAGAGAGAGACAGAGTGCAAGCAGGGGAGAGCAGAGAGAGAGAGAGAGAGAGAGAGAGAGAGAGACATAGAATCCGAAGCAGGCTTCAGGCTCTGAGCTGTCTGCAGAGCCCTACCCTGGGCTCTCACTCACAAACCATGTGATCATGACCTGAGCCAAAGAGTCTGACGGTGATTTGACTGAGCCACTCAGGCACCCCTGACTTTGGCTTCTTTAATACTAGCGTGGGGTTGGGCGACTGTGAGGACAATAAAATGCAGAAATGGTGGAATACCTTTTCTGAGATGAGAGTAAAGAGTAGTAAAATTGTGACAGAGGTATAGTTTTAAACTTGCTCCATGGAATATTCCTGTTCACTCTTTTCAGTCCTTATCCTGTGGAGATTATTCTGTTCTACAGATCTGACCACGTTTTCTCATGCCTTTTGCTTAATCCCTGTTAATGGATCTGAAGTTTTTCCTATAGGCAGTGGAGGCAGTAGAGAAGTAAGTTGCTGATATTTTTATCTTTGCTAAGTTGCTTCTGTTGCTGAAGAACAGCTCCAGGGGAGCTAAAGTAAGAGTGGTACACTGGAGGGACAGTGTGTCTCTCCATAAAACTTCATATGACAAATACAGCTTATTCTAGAAGAGTGTTGTGTCGTGTGGGAGTTGGAGGTGTGGGGAGGTGTGGCATGCTGCAAAATCTCCTGGGGGACCTTTAAACAACCTACCCCTGGCTTTTCCCCTGCAGTCTGGGCCAGAGTGAAACGCTTCCCGATGAGAACCGTCGTGTGCGCAGATAGGGGAACGATTGCGCCAGTGAGCATTTTCTAAGAGGATGAATCTATTAACCAGGGGAATGAACCAACACAGAAATGAAATAGAATTTCCTTGCAAGTTGATTCTTGTTTGTTACAGAGAGAAGAATTTTAAACTGCTGAACTGGTTTTGCTGATAAGCACATTTTAGCATCTTTGTGTTCAATGGATAAGTGTGTTTCTGTGAGATTTCAGGTTTGGGGTGCCGAAGGGAAGAAAGTTCCTTTAGTTCATTTGCATAATAAAAATCATCAATTAATGGCATTTTGGTTGATAATTATCACTTTCAACCATTTTGAGATGGGAAAGCAGTTAAATTCTTTTTTTTGTGACCAAAGTTAAAACAATATCAGGTTACCGTTGGATATTTCCCCTTGGTTCTAAATTCTCTTGTTTTCAGAAAATGCTCAGAAAAAGGGTTAATCTTGAGATCGCAGGTATTGACAGGTCTAGGTATGTAATCTGTTTGGCTGTTTTGCAAGGTGCTATAAATGCTGCCTGAGTGTAACCTGACACCAGGTAGGCCCAAGTGGCCAAGGATGGAAAGTGGAGAACAATGTGAAAGAACCAGAATTTCAGGTCTAGGCAGTGAGTAATTGCAGCCTGCCCTCAGAGTCCTGGAACTGTCCATCCGGGTGTCAGCAAAAAAGGCGAAAACATAGAGAAGTCATCCTGCTTGACTTGATCATATTGAGTGAGTGAGTGAGTGTGAGTGTGTGTGTGTGTGTGTGTGTGTGTGTGTGTGTGTGTGTGTGTGAGAGAGAGAGAGAGAGAGAGAGAGAGAGAGAGAGAGAGAGAGAGAGATTACCTTAACATGGCTTGGGGTGAGGTGAACATATTCATGTTTCCATGCCCTGCTTTAGCTTTGCATATGTCGCTGGAAGCCTGACCGAGGCTTTCTATACAAAAAAACACCAATTTGTGCTTCATTTACTTGAAAATAAAATTGTACTTTAGGAAAAGTTTTAGGTACTTCCGTTCCCCTTGCCTTCTCCCCAAGTTGGAATGAAAGATGCTTAAGGCAGGATAGCTATTTAGAAGATATTGGTGGTAATATATGTATATGGCACTTACATAGATTTCAAGGACATATTTTTAAACTTTTTCTAAATTTTCTTAAATTCTGTGAATGTTTGAAATAATATGAGAGCCCTGAACGCAGTGGGGAATGATTTATTCCTCTTGTGACATTAATTTGTATTTTTGTTTTAACTTTTGTGTTGTGTGTACAGCACGTGATTTAGACAGGGCTATAGAGTGAGATTTCTTTTACAACTGGTGCCCCCCCCTTTTTCTTTCTTTCTTTTTCTTTCTTTCTTTCTTTCTTTCTTTCTTTCTTTCTTTCTTTCTTTCTCTCTTTTCTTTCTTTTCTTTCTTTCTTTCTTTCTTTCTTTCTTTCTTTCTTTCTCACTCAATAGGAACTGAGAGACGAACCACCCTTGTTTGAGGAAGTTCAAATCTGGGTCCTTAACTGTAACTACATTTTGGTGTATTTTTTAAATCACTTCTTCCAGATTCACATTTTTAAAAATGTAAAGCTGTAGGAATACTGTATTCAAAGAACTAGGAAACCAATTTGACAATAAATTTCATATATTAAAAAAAAAAAAGAACTAGCAAGCATAATGTCAGTTATTAACTCATAAAAATATTTTAGAATAAATTTTAAGTGTGGTAGCTTTATAAAAAGCTTTATAAATGTTCTCACTTTTTAGGGTGAGTGAAGGTAAAACTAATATGATGGGAGAGAGCAATAAGAGTAAAACTTGAAGATTTAAAACAATGATAGAAAAATCCACAAACTCCTCTACTTAAAGTTGTTCCGGTTAAAAATATGAACAAAAATGACTTAACATATATCAAGAAGTTGTATGGAATAGTGTAGAGACCTTTGCTATAAATATTTGTGGCAGAGATTTCTTATTTTCCAGGTCTTTCTGCCAAAGAACAATACTGATGAAGTTCTATTAATGCAGATTTAGGGACATGAGTAGAGAATTGGGCTGGGAATTTGGGCCTCTTTTGCTTTCTTTTCCACTGTCTTTGTGACCTTGGACAAGTCAGATTTTGCTAGGCTCAAATTCTTTAGCTGGTCAATGAATGCATTGTTTTAGGTAATCCTTAGGTATTTTTCAGCTTTAAAATTGTGTGATTCCACTCTTTTTAGATTGAGAATGGGCAGGCCCTGGGACGATTGTACAGAATTTATCTTGGTACTGCTGATTTATTATTTTCATGTCTTCTGGAAGCTAATGTAAAACATTCTGCGTGTTAGAAAACACATGAAAAGCCCTGTCTTATATTACAAAAAAATTCCAGCCATTACAGTATATGGGTTTATTGCTTGCTTCTCATTTTAATTTGCATAGCTTTTCTTCTTTTCTCTTATTCTATTTCATTTTTATTGTATTTCTTCTAAGCTAATGGTTTTTCCAAATATACTCACTTTTCTTATGATGGGTATGTCTGTTTGTTGCAAAGGGCCTTGTATTAGTTTACTACTTCATAAAAAATTATTTCTTTTCAGATACTTGGCATCTGGCATTACTACAGAATTCCAATTCTTTAGATACTCATACATACATAAACATACAAGCACTGTCTGAATGTTTTATTAAAGGTAGTCATTCATGCACCCCATTGCTCTAAGCTAGTGAATTTTACCTCCTTGGGGCTAGAATGATTTAATCTGAAATGTTTTTGTCATTACTTTTATTTATTAATTTTCATTTTGAGTATATGAGTTGGTGACCTGGCACCTTCCAAAGGGTAGCAATGATGTGTTTTTAAATGCCATTATGAATTAATAGGTTTGTAGACTCTTGTGTTTAAAGCCCTTTCGAAGGAAACTTAACTTTGCATTCAATCAGGGATGAAGAAAGCAGGTGTGAGAAGTATTAAAAACTGATTTTGACTGTCATGTTTTTAGAATACCTGAAATATTTTATAATAAATGAGACAAACTGAGTTGGTTGTAGTAGCCATCTATGTGGCTGAGGGTTTTGTGTTTACAATCAGTAAATTCATGTTGTTTGGAACAGGGGCATAATGGAACTCTGTGTTAAGGGAAGCTTGCCAGACAGGGTGAGGTCTTAGCCTAGAAGCAGCTGGATTTATCAGATAGGTGCCAAATTTTCAGGCACTGGAATAGAATTATACTTTTGTTGATAATGGGCTATAGTATTCTTTGTTGGAGTCTAGCAAATCGCTGTGGTCAAGGAGACTCCCAGGGAGTATGGAAATGAGACTTAAGGAGTAATCAGTTAAGTGGCATTCACCTGTTACATGTCCCTTGCATTGTACTGAGACAATAATGAAGCTGTTGTGTATGGAGCAAAACTCATGTGGCCAGCATTCTGTATATGGATTTTGCATAGCTTGTTTACAGCAACTCTAGATTTTGGTGTTGCATTTTGTACCTGTTTCATAGAAAAGGGAGACTGACAGTAAGTAACTTGTCCAAGGTCACAGTACAGAAGATTCAAACTCAGGTGGTCCAACTCCAGAGCTGTTAACTGCTCTTTTAACTGTTTTTGCTTGCTTTATTATTTGACTTTAAATCTGCAGCTTATTTTGGCGATAAGATACTAGGACTACCTTATTGTTAAGACCCTTCTGTGGTGTGTGTCTCCTTGGAGAATAAGAATATGATCCTGACCCAGTTGAAAGACATGAGAACCAACTTGGGGAGTTTTTACTATTTGGTGGATGTTCAACTAGATGACCTCTCAAAGTTGTGCAAATAAGTTAACTGTTTATGTCTATGTTAGATAAACAGTGTTCACATATATTTTTTCTTGGTATTTTATAAAGACTAAGTGACACTTTGAAAATGAAATAGGTTTGAGAATTACTTACGCAGTAGAATGTTCCTGAATATAATACATAGAGTTAACCAAAGACCTTATAATTTGTTAGGAGAGGGCAAAAAATGCTTTTTCTCCTCAGTCTGAGTACCCATGTCTTTTTCATACTAGTGCAACTTTGAGGAATAAAATGATAAGTTCAGTTTGGGACATGTTTTAGACACATTGACTTTGAGGGGGCACTGATGTGGACTTAAAAGTTGAGTGTGTGGATTTGGAGATGAGCTGAACTCAAGATGGAGACTTTTTTTTTTTTTTCCAATTTGGTGTGTGTGTGTGTGTGTGTGTGTGTGTGTGTGTGTGTGTGTACAATCTGTGTCAGGTAGATTTAGAGGGAAGGCTCTGTACTATTGATCTGGACAGAGTCCTGAATTAAGAGGTAAGGAATCTCATTGTACTTATGTGACACTTTCAGATTGTGAGACCTTGGGCACAGGAACTCAGTGTACTCATGAGAAACTGAATCATTGATCTAGATGTTCAGTCTCATCTGTTAACTGAAGAGATTTTGATGCAATGGGGTTTTCTTATTTAAGTATCTCTAACATGTACAGGTGATAACCTCTGTATCCAGAATCAGAAAATTTCTTCCCAAGACCTATCTTGGTGCCATAGGCTATGCAACTACTGAGAAGAAGGAGTGGGAAAGAGAGAAGACAGAGGATCAGAGGCCTTATTAGGCCAATAAAATTATTCAGGAGCTTTTCTTACACATTTTTAGTTGATGACTTCTATATAGAAATGTACCAAAGCTACCTCACCAGAGTGAAGGTGTCTCCATCCCAACAAGTGGCCTAGTCATCATGGGCAGTCATTTCAGTTTTGGTTTATTATTCTTGGTTGTCAGTGTGTACCTGAAGGTGTGGGTATGTTGATTGCTTATACTTTTGAAAAACATTTATTAAAGCATAATAGTGTGGAAATGTTAGTAAGAAAAGGTACCTCATTGCAATGGAAAAGAAAGGAAACTTAAACTTTACACAGATGTGTTCACATTGGTCACTGGTAGAGTGTCACTTTGTATTTACAAATAAATGGATTTGGAGGGTTCCTGGGTGGCTCAGTCAGTTAAGCATCTGACTTCAGCTCAGGTCATGATCTCCCAGTTCCAGCTCTGCATTGGGCTCTGTGCAGACAGCTCAGAGCCTGGAGCCTGCTTCAGATTCTGTGCCTTCCTGTCTCTACCCCTCCTCCGCTCGCACTCTGTGTCTCTCTCTCTCAAAACTAAAAATAATAAACATTAAAAAAAAAACCCCAAATAAATGGATTTGGAATAGGCCTTTTGGAATCTAACCTTTTACAGAGAAACTTTTGTTATCAGGAAACATCCCTTGATTCTGGTTACTTGACTTCTTACTGTGGTTTTTCAAGTTTGGGATAATGGTTTCCTCTTTATCAAAAGTACTACAATCATTCTTTATAAATAATATATGTAGATATAGCTTAAATATCTAATGATAGATTTTTAAGCAGTATCTGTCTTTAATATAATCCTTTTTACTATTACTATGGGCACCCAGGTATGGTAGGTACAGAAGGAATTTTAGACAATGGTTATTCACCTAGAGAAGTTTTGCTCTATCTTGCTTCCTGGCATATTGCTTTAGATATCATAGACACTCAAAGATTTATTGAATTGAATTAGGGGGACATGATTTTCCCATGTGAGACAGTGTATAGTTAGTGCTAACATGACAGGCAGTAAGTGTCATATTTCTGAAGGGATCGATCCAGATAGGTGGAGGCCGAGAGGTTTGGGGGGTTTGTGAAAGAAATGGAACTTGAGTATTGAAGACTGGGAGAGATGTGAATGGGTGCTGAGGTGAGAGCAGTATTCTGGAAATGGTGAATAAGTAGATTTTGAGCAGGGAGGCAAGAAGGAATGTAGTTTGTGTGGTGGACCATAAGAAGGGAAGCCCAGTGCAGAAGAATTAGGTTGGGTAGTAATTTAAGGGACAAGATTATAAGTAACATTTGACCAAAGCCAAATGTGTGTCTTATGTTTATATGTCTGTCTGTGATCAATTTAGGTGAAAGCATTTTTTTCCCCTCCAGGTATGGTGAATTGCTCAAAAAAGACCTGAATGTGCTAAAAATAAAAATGCTTTCCCAGTGTTGGGGTTGAACTCATTATTGAAAGAGGTGGGGTATAGAGTGGGTGTGGGGCACTGCTGGGTTAGAATTCAGTTTAGTGAGTAGAAGTATTACCTGAATTAAATTCTTAACCCTTACTTTATTTTGATTCCCAGTTAGGGAAATTACAGTTAGCCATGATAACCCCCAGAGTCCAGGGTATATATTGACTTTACTGAAATTAGGAAATTGAGTATCTGATTCAGCTGGCACATGCTGTTTTCAGGGAAACTGATTCACCAGCTCAGCTTCATTCTCTAACTTGTCTCTTTAAAATTAAAATTGTAAGTGCTATTTCAAATGTTATTTAATGTGATTATTTTTATAATCTTTGTCTTTTCATATCACACAGTCATAATCCTATGATGCAGTATTTCATAAAATTGTGATAAACTTAAAACGTTTTCCTTTTGTTAATAGTGGTAGCTTTTTTTTAAGTAGGCAAACATCATTGGCAGGCACTTTTTAAGCATTTCTCCCTCCACTGAAATTGTTTTCACTCTTAAGTTGCGTTTCTGTTTTTCTACTATTGTAAAGTGCAGTTCTTTGCATGTTCTAATTTGCCATGACGTGGTCAAGTGCCGTTTCCTTCCTGTTGCTTGCAAGCCTGTGCTAGAGATAAGGATACATTTCAGTACATTAAAAAAGAAGCCACTGAAGACAGGCTTAAGCATGGTAAAACATTCTTCTTAACAGAAACCTTTTAAAAGAACAGAAAAAGTGGACTTTAATTTCTGCTTATTTTTAAAGGCTTTTAAAATAGTGCTTACTGAATTTTAAATGTATGAGACAGACTTTAAATTCTTATATATATTAGGCATAACAGGGACACTGTATGAATGTTTCTCCTAGGGCAAAAATATACAGATGAAATTACTCATGGAGGAACAATTCCTGTGTGGTTTGCTGGGTTACTGGCAAGAAGGAAATTGTTTATATGTCCTTTATTGCAGTTACAAACCTAGTTATTGCTGTGTGGACTTTTTTTTTTTTTTTTTTTTTTTTAAGTATTCGGCACTTTAACTGTAGTTTAACTGGGGGGAGGGGAGAATGGCTTCACTTTCAGAAATGAGAGGTGATTTTATCTTAGCAAGAATGAAATCTTCAAAGAAAATATATATCTAACTTAAGAAAAAAAAAGCCTGTATTCATCAGTCATGTTGATTTTGTTTAAAAACATTAACAAAAAATACTTTGGAGACACTGCCCTTGGTAATAATTGTTATATTCTGAATGGGCACGATTACTTTTTCATAATTAACTTAAGCTTTTGTTTTTCAGGCCAAGAAGTTCTAAAGAAGAAAAATTTCAGAAAAATTGCCTCTGTTTGAGTGGAATATCAGTGAACCAAGGAAACCTGTAGTGCCGTCCTGAAAGAAAACCTGGTCTACAGTAACTTAACAGACTTAGCTGAGGGTTTTTTACCCAAATTGGTCACTGGATTCTGCTGCCTCATACTTGAACCTGCTTGGAATTTTTCTCATGTGGATCTAAGGGGAATGTTTTATTATGGCTGCTGTTGTCCAACAGAACGACCTAGTGTTTGAATTTGCTAGTAACGTCATGGAGGATGAACAACAGGTATGAGACCCAGAGACCCAGAGGAAATTGGATTTTAATAAATTTATTGTTACGATTCTTCCATTTGCGACAGAAAATTATTTACTTTAAAAGACCATAGGAGAAACCTTATTAATGTAAAAATGTAGATGTTAAAATTTTGGAGGCAATTGTGATCTTATGTTTTAAGTACTAGTTAATTTGTTGAGAAATAATTTAATCCTTAGTTTTGGTGTGGAACATGGAAGTAGTAATTTTGGGTGTTTTTTTTTTTAATGAGACTTTAAATAAAATACCTTAAGTAATTATTTCAAAGTAGTTTGAAAAGTTTCTAGAGGACATAACAACAAGACATGTACATTTTTTTTTTTTTTTTTTGTAATATAGGACTGGTGGTTGTAATAGTTGCTTAATTAGTATTTGTAATCCTGGGCTGTTTTTTAAGTGGAAGGAAAGATGTTAGTAGTCCCATAATCATACATCACTTCAGTGCAAAGCACGTGATTCTGAGGAAGTCCCTTCACTTCTCTAGATCTAGATTGCATCATCTGTTGAATGAAGGGATTAAACTGAATAATTTCAAACTGGCTTTCACTTAGTTTATGTTCAGTGATGTTCAAATTACTGTTTCTAGAATGTGAAGAAGATCCAAGAGGCATTGAGAAAAGGATCTAAGTTAATTCTAGTCTCCCTGCCCTGCCTCACCTCCCACTGCAGGGTGGGGGAGATGCTAGGGGTTCTTGGGACTTTATAATTTACTTCGTTTTAAACAGGTTAGGTAGGAATTTAATTAAGACATGATGTGAGAGACATGCTGTGTTAGACTCACTATACTGGCAAAAATATTTTGAGGACCTGCACGTTTAAAATATGCCCAGTAAGTTGATTTAGATACTGAAAAAAGCCTAATCCCAAATATTTCACATTAATTGGCCAATTATAATGTATCATACTTTTAATCTAGAAACATAGTTACTACAGATAATAAAATTGATTCTTACTTTTGACAGGGAATTATAATTTTTTTGCTGTTTGTATTGTCTATTGAGGTGACAGATCTAAAAATTTATAAATAACCTATAAAAGAGAATTTGGATTGAGGTGCCTTAAAATCCAGATGAGCTTTGGTTAGGAAGGGAAAAAGTTTGAGGGAGAAGATTGCTTGGTCCCAATTAAAAATGTATTAATAGTTACATGGAAAATTACTCATGAGAAACTGAATCATTGATCTAGATGTTCAGTCTCATCTTTTTTACCTACCAAAAAAATTTTGATGCAGTGGGGCTCTCTTATTTATTTCCAATATGTATGGGTGGTACCTCTGGATCTGGAACTGGAAAATTTCTTCCCAAGACCATCTTGGTGCCATAGGCTATGCAACTACTGAGAAGAAGGAGTAGAAAAGAGAGAAGACGGAGCGTCAGAGGCCTAATTAGGCCAATAAAATCATTCAAGAGCTTTCTTACACATTTTTAGTTTATGAGTTTCTAAGTAGAAATGAACAAAAACTACCTCACCCCCAAATTATGAAATACTCTGTTTATATTTTCTTCTGTTTTATGTGTTTAACTCCCCAGTACATATGGAATATATATTTTTTAATAGAATGTGAGGTATAGGGATCTGACAACTGTTTTCTCCCACGAGTGAGGATGTTGACCCTTCAGATTTATTGAATATTTTATGATTTCCACACTAAGAGTGCCACCTCTCTTATATATTAAATTACCACATAATACTTTAGTTTTGAACTTTCTGGTGTATTTTATTATTTTATTCCATTTAACTGTTTTGTATTATGCCAATATCACATTACTTTCATTAGTATCATTTTATAGATTTGACATCTGATAAGATATTCCCCCTCCCCTGCCTAAAAATATTGGTATAGAGTTTTGAATGAATTTTAGAATTAACTCCTTAAGTTACATAAAACTCTGTTGGGATTGTAACTTTTCAAAGTTATACAATATTTGTATCTTCTATTTTTCAAAAAAAAATTTTTTGTAATGTTTATTCTTGAGAGAGAGACAGACGGAGACAGAGTGTGAGTGGAGGAGGGTCAAAGAGAGAGGGAGACACAGAATCTGAAGCAGGCTCCAGGCTCTGAGCTGTCAGCACAGAGCCTGATGCGGTGCTCGAAGTCACAAACTGTGAGATCATGACCTGAGCTAAAGTCAGACGCTTAACCGACTGAGCCACCCAGGTGCCCTAAATATTTGTATCTTTTAAAACAATTGTTTTATGATCCTATATTGGTTTGGTTGATTCTTTATAAAATCACTGTTTGAAGACACCAGATTAGAAGACATTTCCTGTTTTGAGTTATGGTCTGTGGTTATAAATGTCGTCTAAAGCAACTGACACCATTAATGTCTGGTTGCCTCCACCTTGATCATTTTCCCTTGTATCATACTCTTTTCACAATTGCTTGGTGGGCTGGTAATGTTGGAAAGGAAACACCAACATTGTTGGTTCTGACAAGCCACTTTTAAAAGTCTTTTCTTGCTATCTGTTCCAAACTGTGAATATTTGTAGCAGAGAATGAAGCGCTTCTGTGGGAGAGCAACACCATCAGTGCTGAATTGCAGTATGTACTTTTATTTGGAGGTGCCTTGATTTGACCTTATTATTTTTTTTTCAACTTTTTTTTTTTTTTTTAATTTTTTTTTTTTTTTTCAACGTTTATTTATTTTTGGGACAGAGAGAGACAGAGCATGAACGGGGGAGGGGCAGAGAGAGAGGGAGACACAGAATCGGAAACAGGCTCCAGGCTCCGAGCCATCAGCCCAGAGCCTGACGCGGGGCTCGAACTCACGGACCGCGAGATCGTGACCTGGCTGAAGTCAGACGCTTAACCGACTGCGCCACCCAGGCGCCCCGATTTGACCTTATTAAACAGGTGTGTTTGCCTGGGGAATTTATGAGAATAAGAAATCTGAAGGTTGTGGATACAAGTTTCTAAAGAGAAAAACTTGACTTATAGGCTCAAATAATCCAGAAGTTAATTTAATGAAAAACAGCTGGTAGTTTAATGCATTTTATAATTTTGACATGTCATTACATTTTATACTTTTTCAGTTGTTCTAAAAGTAGAACCTAGTAAATCATAGTTATTTATACTTAACAGACTTAGCTCACTAGGGAGAAGCTTGGTGACATGCATGGGAAAGTGAAACAAATATTTTTGTAGAATCCTATCACAATATAAGAAGGTGGTCTTACAACATTCCTTCTTTGGGTATAAATTGGTTTGCTCTGAATATTGATTCCTTGACGCTAAATGATAAAAAGTGCCTTGCTGCCTTTTTAACAAGATACCCAGTAATTCTCCATGCAGTGTTTGAGAAACACAGCATTGCAACTTTGGGAAACCTTCACTGTGAAAGTTACGTTAGAACTGGATCTTGTAGAAAGATCCAGTTTATCTAACAAATGAATGAGCAGAAGTGTTCTGGAACAGTAGAAAGTACTGAAACTTTTAACGGATTCCTTGACTACATAATCAGTCTAACCACCTTAACTTATGGTTAAAAGCTTTTCATAGTGTAACTGTTTGATGTTTTTTTGTTTCTTGTACTATGTTAATTTTGTCAGCCTACTGTATAATGTCCAGTGCTTTCCTGCTTGATCTCCCACATTCATACCTGCTGCCTATTGAAGTTCTAATCTCTTTCAAAATCTTAGGACAAAACCTGCTTATTCTAGAAATTTATCCTAAAATTATTCCTTCAGGAATTAACAAATTTTATCCTGTCATTTCTATATCACTTACTGTCATTGTTCTACTATTTGCCACATTACATTTTCATATGTACATTATCACATCAGAAGACTTTTGAATGAGAGGTAATGTTCCCCAAACTCTCTTGACTACAGTATATATATTTTCTAGGAACCTATTTATCCACATTCTCAGTACATGGACAGTTTTGCCATATCACCACAATTGTGTAAGACCAGAAAGAAATCCTCATGGAGTCTTTTTTCTGTTATGTATTTAGAACTGTTCTGTTGTATGTGTTTAGTCAACACCATGTCAAATAACTTTCAAAACTTATCACTGAAATTATAAATAAGTAAATATCCATACAGAGTTTTTCTATTTATTTATTTACTTATTTATTTAGAGCATGAACAGGGGAGAGGAGCAGAGGGAGAGAGAGAGAAGGAATCTTAACCAGGCTCCACACTTAGTGAAGAGCCTGATGCAGAACTCAATCTCATAATCCTGGGATCATTACCTGAGCCCAAATCAGGAGTCATACACTCAACCGACTAAGCCACTCAGTTGCCCCCATATAGATTTTTCTGTTTCTCAGGAGACTCCTTCAAGTTACAAAGGGAGTTTTTGACATGTATCTTTTTAAATTTATTTAAAAAATTTTTTTCGTTTTTTTTTAAATGTTTATTTTTGAGACAGAAACAGAGTGTGAGCGGGGGAGGGGTAGAGAGAGAGAGAGGGAGACAGAGAATCAGAAGCAGACTCCAGGCTCTAAGCTGTCAGCACAGAGCCTGATGTGGGGCTCGAACTCCCAAACCGTGAGATCATTACCTGAACCTAAGTCAGACGCTTAACCGACTGAGCCACCCAGGCAGTCCCTCCAACTCCCCCCACCAATTTTTTAAATGTTTATTCATTTTTGAAAGAGACACAGCATGGACAGGGGAGGGGCAGAGACACAGAATCCAAAGCAGGCTCCAGGCTCTAGGCTCTGAGCTGTCAGCACAGAGCCCAGAGTTAGAGGCCCAGCTCATGAACTGTGAGATCATGACTTGAGCTAAAGTTAGATGCGTAACCTACTGAGCTACCTAGGCGCCCCATTGACATGGTTGTATCTTGAGAATGAGGTTGTATTTTGTAGAGAATATAGATCACACCAACGGGCCATTTTTAAGGAATTGTGTTAGGAAAAATTCTGTTAGGTCAGGGATTAAGTGTACCTTAAAATAGAAGGGATGAGTTGAAGTGTTCTATGTGTAACTTATTCAGCACCAGCACCAGGAGGACAAGAAGTTGGGATGGTGATAACTAACCTGTACATGGACATAAGGAATTTTGTTATTTACATGTAATTCCAGGTTATATAGATCAATCTACCTGTTCTTGTGGCCTTCTTTTGTAGTCTTGGCAGATCAGACTTATCAGATCCGTTAAAAGCTTAACCTTCTGTACAACTAACATACCAGAGGTTGCTTGTTTCTTTTGTGTACATTTGGAACCCTCATCAAAGGAGTTCTGCCACAGAGCCCATAGTATAAGTCTGCTTACATTTTGGAAAGTCTGACTTTGAATCACCCTGAGGCACTCTTCAGGTTATGTGAAGGGACAAACCTTCCTATGATCTAGTGTTTGGCCAGGCTTATCTCCCTGCCAACTATTAGTGAGGAAGCTGATGGTTATTATGAAGGAGAAGTAGGTGAGGGCAGTAGGAAATTATTATTACTCTCTTTTCGCAATTTTCCCTTAACTGTCCCCCCAGTGATTTCATCAGGCCCCATGACAAGGTCTTTAAAATGAGTATGGATGAGTGGCCCGAGCCTGAGTCCTGGCCTCTCATGTTCCTCCTCAAATAGCATGAACTTCACCACCCACTCCGACTTCTCCTCCAACTATTGGTCCCAGGGCTCCATGCTGTCGCCCAACCACTTGGTCCTGCCAGTCAGCATTGTGGATGCCAGAGTCTATGCAGGCACCAGGGGCTCAGCCTCTCAGATCTCTGTGTTCTGCTCCACCAGCTAATAGGGTGGTGGGGGGCCCAGGCCTGGCCACCAGGATGGGTAGGGGTCTGGAAGGCATAGGGGGCATCCTCAGGAAGAAGGAGACCATGCAAGACCTGAGTGACCACCTGGCCTCCTGCCTGGAGGAGGTGAGGAGCCTCAAGGCTGATAATCAGTGATTGGAGTTCAAAATCTGGGAACACCTGGAGAGGAAGGGACCCCAAGTCAAAGACTGGGGGCAATACTTTTAAGAGCATTTTGCTGAGGGCTCAGATCTTTGCAAAATCTATGGACAGTGCCTGCATCATTCTGCATATTGACAGTGCCCATCTTGTTGCTGGCGACTTCAGAGTCCATATGAGATGGAGCTGGCCATGTGCCATTCTGTGGAGATGTTCTCCCTGAGCTCCACAGAATCATTGATGACACCAGTGTCACTTGACTGAAGCTGGAGGTAAGAGATCAAGGCTCTCAAGGAGCTGTTCCTCATGAAAAAGAAACCATGAGGAGGAAGTAAGGGGTCCAAAAAACCAAATTGTCAACTCTGGGTTGACCGTGGAGTCGGATGCCCCCAAATCTCAGGACCTCAGCAAGATCATGGCAGGCATCCAAGCCCTATGATGAGCTGGCTCAGAAGAACCAAGAGGAGCTGGACAAGTACTGGTTCCAGCAGATTGAGGAGAGCCCCACAGTGGCCACCTCATAGACCACTGAGATAGGAACAGCTGAGATGACCCTCCCAGATCTGAGTACTTGGAGATCAACCTGGACTTGATGAGAAACCTGAAGGCCAGCTTGGAGAATAGCCTGGGGGAGGTGGAGGCCCACTACATGATGCAGATGGAGCAACTCAGTGGGGTCCTGCTGCACCGGGAGTCAGAGCTGTCACAGACCTGGACAGAGGGGCAGCACCAGACCTAGGAGCATGAGGCCTTGCTGAGTATCAAGGTCAAGCTGGAGGCTGAGATCACCGCCTACCATCACCTGCTGGAAGACAGGGAGGATTTCAGTCTCGGTGACACCCTGGACAGCAGTAGCTACTTGCACATTGTCCAGAAGACCACCACACGCAGGATTATGGATGGCAGAGTGGTGTCTGAGACCAATGACACCGAAGTTCTGAGGTGTTGAGGCAGCAGAATAGAAGCAGGTTACCCTTTGGGGAGCAGGAGGCCAATTTAAAGAGGTGAAAAATGAATATGGGTGAGGTCGTCGCATAGGATAGGATATGGACTAGAAGAGTTCCAGAAACATCCAGTGATAAACTTTAGTAATTAGTGTTTACTGACCATTTTGTCCTGTGCATTGTGTTAGGTACTTTACAGGGATTATCCTATTTGACAATCTTACGAAGTAGGTACTTTAATTCCTACTATCGGGAAGAGTCAATTGAGGCTTAGAGAGGGGAAGCAACTGACTTGGAATGATAAAACTGGGAACTGTCACCCAGCTTGTGCCTTGAATAATGTCAGCCACCAATGCATGCAAGTAGTTAAAAAGTGGTTTTAAATGTGGAAGAATTATACTTTGCATTTATGATTTTAGCAAAAAGAAAATGTTATGTATTCTAGTTAATCTGTTAATGTAATTGAGGTTGATAGTCTTTGTGACCTGATAGACCTGAGTACTACCTTTAAAAAAAAAAAAAAAGGCAGCTTTATTGAGATGTAATTTACATACCGTACAATTCACCTATTTAAACTGTGCAATTCAACGATTTTTACTATGTAAACAGAGTTTTGCATCGATCACCATAGTCAATATTGGAACATTTTTGTTATCCCCAAAACAAACCTGTACCCATTAGCAGTCATGTCCCATTCTCCCGGATTCCCACACTGTGGCAGCCACTAGTCTACTTTTTGTCTCTATAGATTTGCCTGTCGTGGGAAATCTTGTATACAATTTTGTATACATTGAATGTGATATGCACAAGAGACCATGCAGTATGTGGTCTCTTGTGACTAACTTCTTTTACTTAAACAATGTTTCCAAGGTTCACCCATGTTGTAGCATGTATCAGTACTTCATTCTTTTTATTGCTAAATAATATTCCATTGTCTGGGTATATCACTTTGTACTTATCCATTCTGTATATTTTTCAAAAAAATGCTTTTTTTTTTTTTTTTAAGTTCGTGTTGGTCAGTTTTTTGTTGGGGGTGGAATTGGCCATCTCCCTTCTCCCAGAAAGTGCTCAGTCACCTAGAGCAGCCTTGCTGGGTGAATAAGGAAATTAGTACCTCTTTGATGTAGCTCAGTTTAGCCACATGATCTTGAAAATTTTGCCTCCTTTCGTTTTACTTAGGATGTAACACATAAAGGGAAGGATAAGTCATTATGTGAACAGATAGGGTTACTGGCCTTTTTTTTGCCCCCTAAGCCAAAGTCACTTTCAACATTATTTTGAGAATAATGATGAAGATAATGTCCTTTGATTTACTAAAGTAAAAAGAAAACCGGTCATGAATGATTTGTTAGAGTGTGAATTTAACAAAGTGATGTCCTTAAATAATGTTCATAAATCTGATATGCTGAATGTTAAAGATGTTAGAATATGGGCAAAGTTTTTGGGTTTTGTTTTGTTTTGTTTTTGATACAGTAACCAAAGTTCTCAGTATTAGGGTAGTTCTATCTTTTTGGAAAGAAGAATTATGTTGTAATGACTAGAAATACATTTGTGAGTTTACCTGTTTCATCTGTTCTTACCTATTGAGACATTGAGAAAAAGAGCACTGAGCATGTGAGGAGGGATTCGGGAATTGACCTGGAGTTGTAGGGATTGGAGTGTGAGGAAAGAATTTTCCTCTCCTGAAAGGTGATATTTTAGGTGACAATTTAAAGATTTGTTATATTTTTATGGTTTTGTTTGACTCTGCACTTCTCTCATTCCACTTTATTTTCTGGTATGTAAAAAACAAAGAGTATTTAGGAAAAACTGTGATTTACCTTTAGGAAAGCAACTACAGGGAAGCTCAAGTAACTGGCACTTCCTCTCCCCTCCCCTGCCCCTTCCTCTCCCCTCCCCTGCCCCAACGCGTGAGCACATTCAGAAATAATTTGGTATTGAAGATTTACCTGGGAAATGATTTATTGAAAAGTGACTCGTTTATGTGCATTAAGATCAGCTGCCTGCAACTTCAGTATAATATTGAATTCTGCAGATTGGTAATTCCTGTCAATTACGAATCTGTGACATGTAGCAGAGTATCAGCCTGGGAACCAGGAGCCACCACTTACTAGACATGTGACTTCAGACAAGTTTTTAAATTTCTCTGAGCTTTGATTTCCTTCACCAAAAATGAAAGAATTACCTCCCAAGGTTATGAGTATTCAGTGTTTATGTAAAGAAAGTATTTAACAAAAGCCTAGTGGTCAATAAATGTGGCAGTTGCTATTGTGAATGACCTGAATTAAATTAAAAAAAAGTGTTAAAAGTTTGTGTGTACCACTGCATACTCTGTTAATTGTTTGGGATAAATTAGGTAATGAAGTCAATTTTTATAATTTGAATATCATTTAGACAAATTCCTTCAGCTTTTTTTCCCCCCTTATTTTTTCTTTGCTGGCTTAGTTCTAGAATAAGCCAACAAATTTATCACTCAGGATTTGAAAAATCTGGCAGATTAATTCTGTGGGGGAGCACTGTCCTTTAACATTAAAGCATGTTAAGTTTCTTTGAATATAGTTTGACCGGGAGTTGTTCAGTTTTTTTGGAGTGACTCTAATTTCTTTTATTGCCTAGGATTGGCTAGTGTCACTTTTCCATTCTGGAAAAGGCTTTGTAGCTAAACTGTCTGTATTCAGGAATGTCTGCCTCATTTTATTCTATGATTCATACATATTTATATAAGATTCTTGTCAAAGTCCCATCTTTTAGAAGTAGGAATTGCCTCCTTAATTATGATTTTAAATTTTTTGAGTTATGTAGAATCTGCATGGTTAAAACCTCAATCTGATAGTGACCGCTAAGGTATTATCTAGTTGGCTTGTAACTAAACATTTAAACCTGGTTAAAATTTAGCATACTTCCCCAAATTTACGTTTCTCCCACCCCCCACATACCCTTAACCTACCAATGTATTGAACTTTTAAACTGAGCACTTTAATAGGAAAACCAAGTTTGTTTTCAGTGACCATTTTACTTTTCGAGATGCATGGCCAAGTAAGTTGTAATTTATCCTGGCTGAGAAAAGGAAAAATCTGGGCAAAGACTAAAGGCAGCCAATAGTCACAAAAGACCTAAACTGGGATTAGAGTTAGCCAAATCAACTCCATAGGGATTTACAGTGGAATTTTGAACATTATCTAATAGGGGAATTCTGGAGAAAAGACCATTTTACTTAGACCTCACTATTTTTTATGGTGCCGTGCAAGAGAGAAGCTAAGCTTCTTCAGAAACACTCATCTCTGCTGGGGCCAACAGAAATAAAACATACATACATATATATAAGCTTTAACTGAGATGAAACTTTTGTTAGACCATAATCTACTTATCGGATCCTGTACTCTTAGAGTCTATCCTAATGGTTAATCTTGTGGACTTGGGAGTTAGATTGTCTGGGTTCAGGTTTCAGTTCTGCCTCTTCCTAGCTGGTTGCCCGATGTCAATAAAACTGCATAGTGCTGTGGGGATTGACAGGGATAAGCCATATAAAGTACTTAACGTAGTAGCTGCTTCACCACCACCACCACGTTAGGAATACCACTTAATTTTAATTTTATGCTGTTATATTGATCATTTTATTGAACTCTCGAAGACAGATTGGAAGATAACTTTTTACATAGCACTGTAGTGAGTTTCTTTTTAATCAGATTAAGAAAGCACTTTCTTATGTTAATTTCCAGAGATTTGAATATTTTTTCTCTTATACCAAGCCACTGGCTACAGTATAATATCTGTATCATGATGTTTATAAAAAATCCACAATCTAGGGGCGCCTGGGTGGCGCAGTCGGTTAAGCGTCCGACTTCAGCCAGGTCACGATCTCACGGTCCGTGAGTTCGAGCCCCGCGGCAGGCTCTGGGCTGATGGCTCGGAGCCTGGAGCCTGTTTCCGATTCTGTGTTTCCCTCTCTCTGCCCCTCCCCCGTTCATGCTCTGTCTCTCTCTGTCCCAAAAATAAATAAAAAAATGTTGAAAAAAAAATTTAAAAAAAAATCCACAATCTATAAAAACCTAGGATATTGAAGAAAGAGAGCCATTGGGAAGTGAAGGGACTGACAGAAGCCTATATATTCAATTGTGTGCCCTGCTGCTGCTTTGCAAGTTGATTTCCATGCCAGAAATACACTGCCTGCTCTAGTCTTGAGTGAAGTGTAAAAATATTTCCTAACATTTTGTGGAGCACTTTATAGTTTACAGTGTCTATTTCATATACACTTTGATTCCCACAAATGATTCTGTGACAGAGTTAATATTTCTTTCCATTTCCTATTCTCTTACATTTATTACTGGATAGCTAGAATAACTATATTAGAATCTTACAATAGATTCCTAGGGCAGAGTTGCAAAGGCACTCAGGGCACTGTTCAAAATTACCTAGCCTATTTACTAAAGATATCTGGATCCCAGTTCTGATTTAATAACATTGTTTGAGAGTATTAGTGGGTAATTGGTCTTATTAGCTGTTTATTGACTCGCCAATTTTGACAGTACTTGGTTTCTTTATATTTCTGTTAAGACATAATGCAGAACAAATGTCCTTAAAGATGTGTGTGTGTGTATACAATGGAAACACAATGGAATATTACTCAACCATCAGAAAAAAAGAAATCTTGCCATTTGCAATGACATAGGTGGAACTAGAGTGTATGATGCTAAGTGAAATAAGTCAGTCTGAGAAAGACAAATACAATATGATTTCACGCATGTACAATTTAAGAAACAAAACAGATGAACATGTGGGAAGGCGGGGGGGGGGGGGACAGAAACAAACCATAAGAGACTCTTAATGATAGAGAACAAACTGAGGGTTGATGGAGACAGGTGGGTGGGGGATGGGCTGGATAGGTGATGGCGATTAAGGAGGGCACTTGTGATGAATCACTGAATTCTCCTGAAACCAATATGAAACTATATGTTAAGTAATTAGAATTTAAATAAAAATTTGAAAAAGAAAAAACAGAACTGTATGGGGATTTGATGTATCATTTGAGCTAGTGCATTGAAGTATTTCTAAGTTTTTAGAAAGGTAGTAATGAATATTTGGTGTTTTGTTTAAAATGAAAATGCACTAGAAACAATGAAAAAAAAGCCCTGAGGAAATTGCCAGGGAATAATTGCCACATGCATAAAACTGGTAGTCCCAAAGAGTTTCATGGGTAAATTATTTTAAACTTTAATGAATCATTCAAACAGTTTCAGTTCAGAGAGAGAAGTTTCCTAAGTCATTTTTACAAAGTCAACATAACACTGATACCAAAACCTGGGGGAATGTGTGCACATACACATTAGTAGGCTAATCCCAAAATGGATACATATTTTAATATAATAGCTAATATTTATTGTCTCTTACATTTGCCGGATCCTGTGGGCAATATGCATTTTTTCCTTTTTAATTGATCTTATTAAATTATATAATATTGGTTAAAAAAAACAGAATTCTTACAAGTTTATCCAAAGGTTACTCCTAAAAGATGGAATATTATCTCCATGTGAGGTTCCTTTATTCTGTGAGGCTTGATAATTAATCACACACTTTTCTTTACATACTTGAGGAGGTAGGGTCCACAGTGGTGTCTGAAAAGCCATCTGAGATTTTTATTTGTATTTTTTTAAGTTTATTTAAGTAATCTCTACACCCAACATAGGGTTCAAACTCACAGCCCTGAGATCAAGAGTCGCTTGTTTTTCCAACTGAGCCTCCAGCCAGGCACCTCACCATCTGAGATTTTTTTGAAATGAGACTCTTGAGCATCAGCTAAAACACTGTATCTATAATTTATAAAAGAAAGACAAGTGATTCTCCAGACTAGAAAGTCCAGATCAATAAACCTGTTTCTCTAGATTTTCTTTAAAAAATAACATTTTTGTTCTTCAACTTCCAAACAGTCTATTTTGAATGATCTACTTTTCAACTGGTTTTTGGTTGTGTCACACTTGGATGCAGTTGACTTAAAAATGTTTTACTTCTTGCTTTTTCTTCTAATTATTTTATTTTTAGTCATTCTGACTAGTGCAGGATATTTTCTCTAGAGGATGTGTCAACACAAAATGAACAAAATTTCTTTTAGAATTTCTAAAAGAAAGGAAGAAAGTATTATTCGAGCCCAAGTTAGGACAGCTGCCTGGGATACACAGTCTTCACAAAGCAGAGAGTGCTGTCACATATTTTCTTTCGATCCTCAGCATAATAACCCTGTATGGTGTGGCAACTATTGTTATCCTTATTTTATGAATAAGGAAACCCCCTGTAAAGAGAAATCTCCTAGAGGTTGAATGAGGAAATGAATGTTGCCCAGAAACACCACTGTAGAATGTGACAGTGCCTGCATTGGAATTGAGTCTTTTTGATTGAGAAAGCCCAAACTCTTAACCATAAGAGAGAAAAAGAACCCTGAAGGAAAAAGAGAATCTGGAAGAATATTAAGTAAAACCTCTTTTATAGCGATTATAAATAAGTAAAATTTTCACATTCTCCCAAATACATTTGCATACTAAAAATTTTAAACACTAGATTCATGTACTACACTCTAGTAAGGAAAACTATATTTATACCAATGTGTTGGGCAGTGTGTACTATAGGTACATAAATTTTTCTGCCTGTTTGCTAAAAGTCTTTTTCATTTTCTTTTAAAATAAAGACGGATAAGCTCGTGTAATGGAGAGCTTGAGTTAATCAACAGAAGTATTCTTATTTGCAGATAATGAAGCTGTTTTAATGACAGGGTTTTTAAAGTGTGCAGAGAATTTGGCTGTGAAGAAGCCTTCACAGGACTTTATGCTGAGCCTTGGAGATGTATTGCACAATTCTGGCTTGTTTTATGTAATAGATCAATTCCTAAAATCATTGAAAATGTATTGGTAACAGTGGTAGTTATTAGGGAGGGGAACTATATGGAAAAGGGACAATATTTTAAACTCTTGGAATACAAATGTGTTCATGTATTACTCTATTCCCCAAAATACATCTTTTTAAAAATCTATTGTTTTTTATTTTTATTTAAGTTTTTATTGTTAAGAGAGAAAGAGAGTACAAGCAGGGGAGTGGCAGAGAGAGAGAGACAGGGAAACACAGAATCTGAAGCAGGGTCCAGGCTCTGAGCCATCAGTGCAGAGCCTGATGCAGAGCTCAAACTCACTAACCGTAAAATCATGCGTGACGTGAGCTGAAGTCGGATAGCTAACTGACTGAGCTGCTCAGGCACCCCAAAAATCTATTAATTTTTTTTTAAATGCACCATGGGAACTTGTTTAAAGGATTTTTTTTTTTAATTTTTTTTTTCAACGTTTATTTATTTTGGGGACAGAGAGAGACAGAGCATGAACGGGGGAGGGGCAGAGAGAGAGGGACACACAGAATCGGAAACAGGCTCCAGGCTCCCAGCCATCAGCCCAGAGCCTGACGCGGGGCTCGAACTCACGGACCATGAGATCGTGACCTGGCTGAAGTCGGACGCTTAACCGACTGCGCCACCCAGGCGCCCCAAGGATTTTTAATTTAAATTCATTTTGTTCACCACTCACCCTAATTATATCTATCTAGATGTGCCATGTCTAGAGGTTTCCTTTAATTTTATGGTTTATAAAAGGGAATAAAATATCGCCATAGTGTTTGTTTGATCTGGTTCAAGTCTCCGCTCCCTGCCTTACCTCTGTCTCAAAGTAATGGTCAGAGAGAACTGGAGACATTTTTTTTTTTTTTTAATTTTTTTTTTTTCAACGTTTATTTATTTTTGGGACAGAGAGAGACAGAGCATGAACGGGGGAGGGCAGAGAGAGAGGGAGACACAGAATCGGAAACAGGCTCCAGGCTCTGAGCCATCAGCCCAGAGCCCGACGCGGGGCTCAAACTCACGGACCGCGAGATCGTGACCTGGCTGAAGTCGGACGCTTAGCCGACTGCGCCACCCAGGCGCCCCAGAACTGGAGACATTTTAAAGTTCTATTTCTTCTATCAGATTGACCTCTGCTTTTTAGACTTTTTATTGAAGTGTTACGTAAACAAAAAATATGCACAAATCGTTAAATGTATAGTTTGATAAATTGTCACAAAGTAAACATGTATGTTTCAGCTTTTGCTTTACCTTGACGTTTTTATGGTTGTTGCTGAGATGAGATGGTTGTGTTCACTACTTTTCTGGTTGCATTCATTACTTTCCTGAAAGGGCTATTCTTATTCAAATAAAACGAAAACAAAAAACCATGCCTGTTAATGTAAGATTATAGTAGGCCAAGTTTTCCCCCCAAGTTTTATTGAGATGTAATTTATATATAACATGTTTAAGTGTACAATGTGATGATTTGATATACGTATATAAGATAGCCAAGTTTTAAGAGTGTTTATTTCTATCTAAATCCAGTATTGAAGTACTTAATCATCCAGTTATTTTGTTGAACGGTTACTCTATGCCATGCAGTATAACAAATGATATATTTACATGTTCTTGAATTCTTACAACAACTCTAGAAGTTATTCTCATTTTTGATACACACGAAAAAAACTAGAGAGGCTGAAAATTTTGATGGAGTTCAAACACCCAGGGCATGGTACAGTTTGGCCTTAAATAGGATCATTCTAACTCTAGAGCTTGAGCACTTACTGTTGCATCCTGTTTTCACCAGGTGTGTTTCTAGTGCATTTGCTGCATGGCAAATATTGTCTGATTGTGTCCTGATAGACTGAGGTATTGGGTTTTTGTTTTTGTGTTTTGATTTTTTAAATCATAGGTGAAGGAAATACTTTCAAAGCTGTGGCTTCATAGGATGAGGCTTTGGGGCAGCATTCTGGTTTGAAGAGAAGGCACAGGAGTGTGTCTTAAAGATGTGTTTTCATGGCAAATGAACTGTGTTTGTGTGTTTATTGGAGTGGCCTCTGAGTGAGGAAGCTGTTGAAGATTACTGCTCGAGTGAGGCCCGTCCCACTCTTGGTTTTGGCTTGTTTTGAGGCAAAGTGATAGTAAAAACTACTTGAAAATGTGCTCATTTTGCCACGTATCTTAAAAACGAGTATGTACGTTGGGGAAGTTTTGAAAGACTGTTTTTAACTTGCTTTTCTTTCAGGAAAACATTTGATAGCTGTTTCATTTTAAGCTATTTCATAGAGGATCTGGGCAGGATGTTTCACAACAACCGCGTACCAGATTGAGCTCTGCTGTCAGGGAAGCTTGGCAAACAAGTTATTTGAAAGTTCTTTTGTCTTTTTGTATCCAAAGACTTGTTGAATTAGCTTTACTTCATATGGTTGGAATAATGGTCCATACTTTCTTAAATATCCTCCTAGGGCCTTGGGTTGTGGTATATTGAGGGAAAAGCAAGCCTGGTGAGAGTAACATTGCTGTTTACAGATTGGTCACTTCCCTCCTCTTTTCAACTTGATGGTATTGCCACATATGTCATCAGCCACAACAAATGGCAAGTCCATAGTGGACAGTGTTGAAATTTGGGGAACTCTCCTTCCTGCCAAAAGTTGGTTTGATTTTTATTATGGATGCTAAAAAAATTTGTTGAAGTTGCGCTTTCAACACATGTGTTTAATTTACCTGAAATTAATAGAAAGGAAAACTGGTATGTATTTTTCATTCCAGAGTTGTTAAGACACTCAATAAAGTCACACAACAGTTGAAAGCTTATCAGTGCAGTTTAGTTTGCTCATAGAAACTGAGGCTTTGAAAACTCTGATCTTTGACAGAGTGTAATAATCCCAAGAAGTCTTCCATCTCTCTTCCCACCCATCATTTTGTGATTTGTTTTGGTTCTGTTACAAAAACAAATGGGAAAACAGTCTGCAAGTGCCAAAACATGTCATAATAAAGTAATATAACTTTGTTGTTTTGGATTACTAGTATGTCAGACATTGGCGTAAATCAAGTTGACTCAGGTTAGGGGATGCAGTTTTGAATTTTGTAATTCTTTAGAGCAGTGTTCTAAACCCTGCATGCACATTAGAACCACACAAGGAAATTTAATAACATGCCCTGGTCGCATCCCCAGACGTTCTGATTTGTTTGCTCCCACGTAGGGTCAGGTATTGATATTTTTAGGTGTTTCCCAGTGAATATCAGTGTTGATATCCACTGGTAGAGTTGACTGAGGTTACCTGATTCAGTTAAAGGGACTGAAGAGTAGATGATTAATTATTTAAACAAAGAGAGGTTTTAGGGATACTTGGAGATTTGTTTTTTTTTTAAGTAGGCAGCCAAATGAAACATAATATTTTTGTTAGGACATCAACAAAGTGTTGACACCTTAATTTCTTAAAAGGAGGTAACAGAGCTTATTGCTGACTGTTAGGAATGTGGCCATTTTATGAAGAGTTCTGACCTTCCTGAGGTTCTTCTTTTTTTTTTTTTTTTTTTTTACATTTATTTATCTTTGAGAAACAGAGTGAGACAAAGCGTGAGCGGTGGAGGGGCAGAGAGAGAAGGAGACACAGAATCTGAAGCAGGCTCCAGGCTCTGAGCAAGCAGTCAGCACAGAGCCTGATGCGGGGCTGGAACCCACAAACTGTGAGATCATGACCTGAGCCGAAGTCGGAGGCTCAACCGACTGAGCCACCCAGGTGCCCCTGAGGTTCTTCTTTAAATAAATCTTGGGAAAGGGTCTGGTTGAAGTGATGTGGGAAAAACTGAAGTGCATAAGGTTTGGTGGTCTTCAGCACATAAGCTTGAAGAATAATGTCTAATCTCAATTTAGAATATATATAAGAATATATAATCTTAATTGCCATAAGCTAGAGAAGCTGTTTAGGGTAGAGGGAGCCAGCTGTCCTGTGATAAGACTTAAAGCTAAATTAAATTGGGTGCTGTTAGGTGTTGAATTGCTCTCTGTACCCCATCTCCCCAAATTCATGTGTTGAAATGCTAACTCCTGATATCTCAGAATGTGACCTTATTTGGGAACAGGGATGTTACAGATGTAATTAGTTAAGATGAAGTTACACTGGAGTAGAGTAGGCCCCTAATTCACTATGATCAGTGTCCTTACGAAAAGAGAGAATTTGGACACAGACACGTACAGGCGAGAACAGCATGTGAACATGAAGACAGTCATCTGTAAACCAAGGAGACAGGCCTGTACAGATCCATCCCTCACAGACCTCAGGAGGAATAAGTCTGCCAACACCTTGATTTCAGATTTCCAGCCTCCAGAGCTGTGAGACAACAGATTTCTGTCTGTGGTCCTATGGTACCACCAGGTCTGTGGTAATTCCACAGACCCTAGCAACCTAATACAAGTCCCAGTATTGTATTCATTTTTAAAATTTAAATCTAGGAAAATTCAACATTTGAAATTTTGCCACACCTTCATTTAAGAGGTTGGGAACCATTTCTCTATAAGGAATTTTCGAATGTGTAGTCATAAAATTTTTAGGTTCCTGGTAACTCAGACTTGAGTCAGTTGTTAGTCAAGCAGTGTAAAAGGCAGGAATTTATCATGAGCTCAGACCAGCAGCTAGTTTCTGGAGTGTGTATTACGTGGTAATCAAGGGGGAGATTCTCTCCAGTCACCTGAGAGGGAGTTCCTACGTGTATTTTGTGTATATAGATTCAGGCCTGTTACATGACATTTGGAGTTGGTCAGTTTGTTCTATATGACTTAATAGCACCCAGGGGAAATAAGAGAAGAACACTTTGAATATACATCTCCATTTCAGGGGACTAGAAAAGAATTGCCCATGCTTTTCAACTACCTTAGAGGAAGACAGCGTAGCTAAATTGGGAGGGATCCTGGGAAGTACCTGGCTGTGGCCCACGACAAAGTCCATAATAGACTCAGATTGGAGAGGCCCTGCAAAAGATGATATTGAAAGTCATACGTTAAACACAGCACAGCTCCTTAACTTTAGGATCCATGCCTTAACAAAACAAAACCTGGAAGTGCCCTTAGAATCAGCTAGTGCTCCTCTTTCATTTAAAGTGAGGAAAATTCAGGGGCGCCTGGGTGGCGCAGTCGGTTAAGCGTCCGACTTCAGCCAGGTCACGATCTCCTGGTCCGGGAGTTCGAGCCCCGCGTCAGGCTCTGGGCTGATGGCTCACAGCCTGGAGCCTGTTTCCGATTCTGTGTCCCTCTCTCTCTGCCCCTCCCCCGTTCATGCTCTGTCTCTCTCTGTCCCAAAAATAAATAAACGTTGAAAAAAAAATTTTTTTTTTAAAAATAAATAAAGTGAGGAAAATTTAAAGTCGGATGGAGAATGCCTGAGCTCTCATGGTTCATAGTCTTTCTTTTTCACATGTTGCTGCCTTCTAAATCACAGAACCATGTGTCCCTTTTCATTCTTAATTAAGCTTTTGCTTCAAAGGAAACTAATTTCCTTGCTTTACTGTTGCGCTTAACACTCACTACCCCAAATTTCAGAAGCCAAGTATTTTTTGAATAGGCAGTAAAACTTTGGTTTCATTTGGGTGAGGACTGCTCCTGTGAATTGCCTTGACATGTCTCTGTCTCTGACTTCGTGGGTGACCTTGGGTAAGTTTCTTAATCTGATTCTTCCTCTGCCAATGGATGGAGGTGATAAGCCCTGTTCTTACCTGGTACAGAAAGCTGCTGCAGCATAAAACGAAATCATGTGAAAATTAAATCATTCATGGGCTCAGCCTCATTAGAAGACTAGGAGCTTAACTTGAGCTCTTAAGAGAGAAGAGATGTTTCAATGAGCAAATGTTCATGCTAGGTTGAATGTGCAGCATTCACCTCTTAAAAAAGAGGAAGGGAAAGCCAAATGGCTATGCTTTGGCCATTTTATATACTTTCTCTCATGTGTCTGGGTTTTATGGTGCAATGTCTGAGTCTCCTACTTGGTGTTTTAAAACTTACGGAGAGCCAGTTACTTCTAACTTCCTCTTTTTTGAAATAGGAAGAAACATTTTGAAATAAAATGATCCAAATATGTTTTAGGGTTATTAGCCATAAATTTCAGAGCACAGTTAATATGGTTAGCACCTGTGATGTGTTAATTCATCAGGTTAGCACCTTAATTCACAGGTTAGCACCTGTGATGTTTATGATAGAAGTTAAATTCTTACGATAGAAGTAGCATTTAACCTCCATGGGCAGTGCTACAAACATGTTAATTTTAAAAGATTGAGGCTGGTAAGTTATAATGAAATCATAACTAATAATTTCAACACAGTAAATTTACTCAAGGAAAATTACAAAACACCTGACATTATTACATATTGGCAGGAACTTTTTCCTACATTTTTTAAAAATTAAAAAAATTTTTTTTTGAAATTTATTGTCAAATTCCATACAACACCCAGTGCTCATCCCAAAAGGTGCCCTCCTCAATACCCTTCACCCACCCTCCCCTCCCTCCTACCCATATTGACCCTCAGTTTCCTACATTTTAAAAGATAATACTTGGGGGCGCCTCAGTGACTCAGTTGGTTAAGCGTCCGACTTCAGCTCAGGTCATGATCTCGTGGTTTGTGAGTTCCAGCTCCACATTGGGCTCTGCACACAGAGTGCAGAGCCTGTCTGAGATTCTGTCTCTGCCCTTCCCCTGCTCATGCTTGTGTGCGCATGCTCTCTCAAAATAAATAAATAAACATTAAAAAACAGAAGAAGATAGTATTTTATGAGAATATGTTCAAGAAACAGGATATTTACATGGTCTTGAGCTGTCTTCCCATAAGATACTTACTAATTATGCAAGGAAAAATAGTAACTTTATAGTTAGTTACCTGGTAGATACCATCTTAACTAAGTGATCAAAGTTAGTATCACTAGTAATAGGACAAATATGTACGTATTTTGGACCTCTTAATGAGGACACAGCATTACTTCTTTGGTGTTTTTGCCAAAAATGCAAGTTGATCTAATCATGAGAAAATACCATGCATATCCAAATTGGGATGGGGGAGACGTTTATAAAACAAATGGCCTGTACTCTTCAAAAGTGTCAAAATCATAAAAAAAGAAAGAAAAGCTGAAGAACTGATTCAGATTACAGAAATTATTTGTATTAAAGGAGTTGCCATGGAGAAATACAATTATTTGCTGAATGAAATGTATGATCCTAGATTGGATCCTGAACTAGAATTTTTTTCCCATTTTTTTTTAAGTTTACTTATTTATTTTGAGAGAGAGAGACAGAGCACATGAGTCGAGGAGGTGCAGAGAAGGAGAGAAAGATAATCCGAAGCAGGTTCTGCACTGCCAGTGTAGAGCCGGATGTGGGGCTTGAACTCACAAGCCATGAGATCATGACCTGAGCCGAAGTCAAGAGCTGTACGCTTAACTCAGCCACCCAGGTGCCCCTTTTTCTTGTGTGTGTGTGTGTGTGTGTGTGTGTGTGTGTGTGTGTGTGTGTGTGTGTGTGTTTTAAAGACGTTAAGTGGGGGCACCCGGGTAGCTCAGTTGATTAAGCATCCAACTCTTGATTTCGGCTCAGGTCTTGATCTCACAGTTTGTGAGATCGAGTCCCGTGTTGGGCTCTGTGCTGACAGTATGGAGACTGCTTCAGATTCTCTCTCTGTTCCTCCCTGGTCACATGCTTGTGTGTGTACACTCTAAATAAATAAGTAAATAAATTTAAAAATAAATAACTAAAAGAATGTGAGACAATTGGGGAAATTTGAATAGGCTCTATAGATTAAATTTAGTACTATATTAGTGTTTTGATAATTGTACTCTGTATATAAGGTAATATTCATGTATCTGGAAATATACATGAATTATCTCGGGTTAAGGGAGGAGGTTCTACCACTCTTAAACCAGAAAAAATTGAAATAATAATACAGAAAGATCGTGATAGACATGATCTAAAATTACATGATGTATGACCAAATAGAAAATGAAAGTTAATTTCCCCATTTGAGTGAAAAGCTGTTGTTAAACACAGCATGTGTGCCAGTGACAGTGTAACATTTATTAAGTTTATGTGGGTTTTTTTTTCCTGTCAAACTTTTGTTGAGATTGTATTTAATTGTACATTTCATTGGTATGCCACTTTTTATGAATTAATGATACTAGGTTTTTTTATTTAATGTGGTTTAAAAGTATGTTGTAGGATTTTCCAATGAAAATTTGGTTAAGCCTCAAGATTGATAAGAAAAGTTTATCCTTAATAGATACACATTCTCTGCAGCCCAGAAAGATTGTCAAGATTTCAGTAACTGATGATATAAAAACTAAATTGATGTCCAGCAGAAAATATTTTTTGGTTGTATTTAACAAAAGCAAACACTTTGTTAATCCTCTTTTTTTCCCCTCACTCTTCCCAGCTTGGTGATCCAGCTATTTTTCCTGCTGTAATTGTGGAACATGTTCCTGGTGCTGATATTCTCAATAGTTATGCGGGTCTAGCCTGTGTGGAAGAGCCCAATGACATGATTACTGAGAGCTCCCTGGATGTTGCCGAGGAAGAAATCATAGATGAAGATGACGATGACATCACGCTCACAGGTGTGTCCCCAGCAGCACCGTACTTTAGCATAGTTTGGGGCAGTTTCTCAGTCCTGTGATTTTTGGGGCATAAGAGTCCCTAACTTGGTTTCAAGAGGCTAGAGCCCTGTAGGGAGAGGGAAATCATATTTTCTTTCTCATCTACCTGAGTTTCGTAGTGCTTTCTCACCTCCTCTTCCTTTTTTCCTAAATATGTTGGGATGAATGTGGCAAAATAGAGGTATGTAAGGAGAACCAAGCCAACCTGATTTGTCAGGCATTCACTGAGCACTTAATATGCCATGCTCTATATTCTCAGTAACAATAGGAAGTTGTTTGTAGGGAAAAATATAGGAAGGTTCTTCTTTTACTGCTGTCACAGGAAGCAAAATAGGAGGCCATGAACCAAATGTAGGATAAGGTACTAGGGTTTAAAAAAGACTTCTCTTCTGGTTCAGTCAGAACTAGTAGCCTATTAGAAATGTGAAGAGTTCACTGTGAAGTGTGACCTGGTGGTAATGCTGTTTTCATCAGTTTTAGAAGTTGGTGCATGCATTTGTATTTGTATACATTTACATTCATCTGTCTTGGCCAGAGGTAGGTGTTGGAGATGTTTGAGAAAATTAATTATTTGGAAACAAAGGCTATTTGAATATTTATTCTTAAATTTGAAAATAATAGGATATTAGCATTAGTCACAATGTCATTAACTAAACTTATACTTTATTGCATGCCAACCATTTCAAACTAATGTTCTTTTTCGTTTCAAGATCCTGTCTAGAATCTTACTTTGCATTTAGTTATTTCTTCTTGGTCTCTTCCAGTCTATAACAGTTCCTCTGTCTTTCTTTGTCTCTCAGTAACCTTGAGACTTTTGAAGAGTACTGACCAGACATGGTAGTATGTCCTTCAATTTTATTTGTGTAATATTTTCTCATGACTGGAATGAGATAATGTAATTTGGACAAAGAATACCACCAAAATAGCATTGTCTCCTCATCATATTAACATAGTAGATTTTATTTTATTTTTTTAACATAGTAAATTTTAAAAAGTTCATTATCTCATGTCTCACAACAGAAAAAGAAAACTGAAATTAGGTATAATGAAATGATTAGCCTAAGATTATACACCAAGTGACTGAGTCCCCACTGATAACATTGACAAACAACTCTTAATTTTTATATTGTCCTTTTTGTATATGTTTTTTATAAAGCATGTTCTCCAGTATTCACATTTTTTGTTCAGAGGAACCCAGTGAAAGTTTTTTGATAAATCTTTCCTTATCAATTGGGGAATTAAATTATGTTAGAGGTTTTTATTCATTACTGACTGAGTTGTGTGTTTTGTATAACAGAATGACTATTGCTATACCTATATCTGTTGTGTAGCTAGTGGGTTTTTCTGGTATATTCAGTTGTAATTTCTTGATGCCTTAGTGAAAAGCTACAGCTGTCTCTGTAGGTTGGGAATAAGGGTCTCCCCTGAAAGAGTATTTATTCCTGGTTTTAGTCATCAAGGAAGACATTGTCCTTGGAGAAGAAATTCCGACTAGGAAAGCGGCTCTTGGATCTTTAGGAGAAAGAATTACTTCTTTCTTTCCATCTTGGGCTTAGACTTGAAGATAGCCAATAACAAGATACAAACAGGATCCGTGCTTCCTAGAGAATAGAACTGATATTTAATGGGTCCAGAAAATAAGCCATGTTTTAAAAACCACATTTGCTGTTTGCATATTTCTCCCTTTTCAATCTCCCAACCTGAGCTTTTATTTAACTCTTCCATCCTTATTTGAGCAATGTCATAAGAAAGCAAAGAACCCTGTAGCCCTCCTAAGTTCAAAGTGAGGGAGGGAAGAATGTTGTGCTTTGCAGAAACTATGGGAAAAGAAAGAGATGGAGAAAGAAGAGTTTATAAACTGTCCATGTGAGTCCCAGGTAGCACTTCAGATGATACTAAGGAATTATTGTTAATATTTTTAGGTATGCCAGTAACATACCATACACATGCTGAAATTTTTAGAGATAAAATATGGTTCTTGGATTCCTTTAAAGTAATCCTGGGGGTGTGGGTGTGATGTGTGTGAGGGGGCCTTGGAGGCAGTGATTGGAGTATGGGTGAAAGAAAGAAGATTGACCATGTGTTGATAGTGGTTAATGCTGAAAATGGATATGTGAGAATTCATTATACTGTGTTCCATAATTTTGATTTTGTTTGAAATTTTCAATAATAAAAAGGTTGAACTATTTTTATGCATTTGAGGCTTATATTAGACTGCAGGTATCATCTGTGTGCCCTGATTGCAGATTTTCATGTTAACCAAAATACTTTCAATTTTATCATTGGTTGATCTCCTATCAAATTTGATATATATCTGAACCTATAAAAGAAATGTATAATGGTAAACTACCACTTTTGTGTGCTCATATGTTGGAGTTCCACCTAAAGTTTCATTTAGAAAAAGGTTATGGTGTGGGGTGCCTGAGTGGCTCAGTTGGTTAAGCATCTGACTTCAGCTCAGGTCATGATCTTGCAGTCCGTGAGTTCGAGCCCCACGTTGGGCTCTGTGCTGACAGTTCAGACCTGGAGCCTGCTTCAGATTCTATGTCTCCCTCTCTCTCTGCCCCTCCCCTGTTATGCTCTTGTCTCTCTCTCTCTCTCTCTCAAAAATGAATATATGTTAAAAAAAAAAAAAGGTTATGGTGTTAAAGTTTTTTTTTTTAATTTTTTTTTTAACATTTATTTATTACTGAGAGACACAGCGTGTGAGCAGAGGAGGGGTAGAGAGAGGGGAAGACAGAGTCTGAAGCAGGCTCCAGGCTCTGAGCTGTCAGCACAGAGCCCGATGTAGGGCTCAAACTCACCAACTGTGAGATCATGACCTGAGTCAAAGTCAGTTGCCTAACCAACTGAGCCACCCAGATGCCCCATGGTGTTAAGGTTTTTTGAAAGTCATTTGACCATTAGTTCTTACGTATGTGGAGATTCTTCTTCCGTTGCCAGCCTTTGAAGTTCTAAAAGTAAAATTACTAGTGGAGATGGTACAAATTATATTTTTTCAAATAAAAGGTAACCAGTGATGACTATATCCATTAATAAATCTTCTCTTATTAAGTAATACCGTTAAGTGTCTCTTCTTTCATATGGATTCTTTTCTGTTTTTACGAGGTCAAACAATTTTTAGTAATTTCTAGTAAGTTCAAATGTATTTAATAAATTATTCCCTAAATTATCATAGTATCCATGCCTTCTGTCTTTGGTATAGATTTTAGCTAGTTGCTAGATCACAGCTAATCTGTTATGAAGAAGGTTTAAAATGCGTGCATTAATAGCTTAGCGGGTTTTATTATTGCCAGAAGAAATGTTTGTTATCCATTTAATGAAGGGCTAACATTTTAAAAATATTTTTAAAAGCTGGATGCACTTTTTTGGTTTTCTGTCCTGTTTCATGTAGGACGTACCCGTTTATTTTGCTTTTCTCAATCTAAGCACTGAAGCTGAATGGAATAAACAAAGTTTATTAAATTAACATTGATACTAAACATATTTAGCTTGACTCACATTTTTGAAATACAAAAGGTGATGTGATTTCTATTTGTAACGGTGGGATGATTTCTACTGTATAGTAAGTTAAAAAAGCAATGGTCAGGTAGCATAAATAGTATACTACTTTTTATTTAAGGGAGAACAAAGAATATAAATGGTATGTGTCTTTGCTTATATTTAAAAAATTGATAACCCCCTGGGGCGCCTGGGTGGCTCTGTTGGTTAAGCATCTGATTTCAGCTCAGGTTGTGATCTCGTGGTCCGTGAGTTCAAACCCCACATTGGGCTTTCTGTTGTCATCACAGAGCCTGCTTCAGATCCTCTGTTCCCTTCTCTCTCTGCATCCTCCCTACTTGTACGCCCTCTCACAAAATAAATAAATAAAACTTAAAAAAAAAAAAAGTCACAAAACCAATAGGAATGGTTTCTTTCAGGGAAAAGGAAGGGACAGGGATGAAAGATAGATTCTTTAAACATACTTTGTTTTGTCATTTTTACTTTGGAACCATGTAAATGTTCACATAATTATAAAACAACACTAAATCCAAAAGAGGAAAAATTAGCAGTATCTGAAAATTGAAGCACACTAAAACAGATGAACCTCATTAAGCTATTGAGATGTGATTTTTAAGGTCGTGCATTTCCTAATGAGATGTAGCCTAAAAAGCAAAAATAAAAATAAAGCTGCTTAGGAATCTTAAATTGTTTTCATAATATTTTTATTGTTATTTAAAAGCGTGTGTGAGTGTGTGTGTGCGAGAGATGTTAGGGTCAAATCAAATAAATAATGAAGTTAATGTCATAAGAAGCCAAGATTTAGAGAGTAAATAAGATATACAAATGTTAAATTGCAAAGTTAAATAAAAATTCTATAATCCTATAAATTCTATGTAAACACACAGTATAAATACATAATTCCAAAACTAAATTCTATAATGCTACATTTGAATTGAAAATATTAGTGTGAACTCAGGATCGATTTTCTTCTCTAAAAAAACAAAGACAAATATTTTTTAGCCAAACATAGGACAACTTGAGTATTAATAAGGACAATAACCAGTAGTTGAAACATATCTAATATGTTTAAATCCATGATCTCATAATGCTACACACACAAAAAAATGGTCACCAATAGGTGATGCTAAAAGCTGTTTTGAAAACTGTTAAGAATCACACATTTATTCTCCTTTCCCTGTTTCAACTATATACTGAGTAACTAGATTATTAAATGAGAAGTTTCTCTTTATTGTGGTATTCCAGCTAATTATCACATATAAAAAATAGCCTTCCCTGCCCCCCAAATTTAACCAGAGTTTGATTGAGCCTTCGGAACTGATTACCAGTTTAAAGCAAATGTAGAAAAAACATGTTAAACTATACAATAGGAGTAGAATTAGCAAAATCTAGACGGGGAAACGCTGCAGGACAAATTTCTTGGTTTAATTGCAAGGAAAAAAGAGAGATGGAAGGTGACATAGTAATGAAAAGAAACTTCAGAAACTTATCAGTCAGTTGCACTGTGAGGACCTTATTTGAATCCTGATTCAAACAACAACTATCAACCCTCCTCCCACCATCCGCCATATATGATATTTCAGACAGTTGGACATTTGTATGCTATTTGATATTAAGGAAATACAGATTTTTAAAAAGTGTTTGATAATGGTATTTTTACGTTTTCAAAACAGAACCCTTATCTTTTAGATATTATAAAATATTTACTACCGGAATTTTAGGATGTTTAGAATTTACATCAAAATAATAAGGAAGAGGAGAGCATGGAGATATAGATAAAACAAGATTGGCCATGAGTCGATAATTGTTAAAGCTGGGTGATGAAGACACAGAAGTTCGTTGTATTATTCTGTTTATGTTCGAATGTTTAAAATTCTTCAGAATAATTTTAAACCCTTCAAAATGTATATGTTTTAAGTTCCTCAAATTAGTGAATAAATTATGGTCTCTGAGTAAATTTTTCACTAACAATACCAGGATAGCCAGAAGAAACTACTGGTTCTGGGTTTGGGATGGGAAATGTACAAGAATAGCCTGTAATATATCTTTTCCCAGAAGGCACAAAACTATTACTTGGGTCTTGTCTGAAAGACCCAGGCCCCAGCTTTAGTTCCCAGTGGCTGAAGATGGGACGTTTAGAGGTTGATTAAGAATTAAGGGGTGGCTCACTCAGTTAAGGGTCTGACTTCTCAGGTCACTGTCTCACAGTTCGTGAGTTCAAGCCTTGCGTCAGGCTCTGTGCTGACAGCTCAGAGCCTGGAGCCTGCTTCGGATTCGCTGTCTCCCTTTCTCTGACCTTACCCGCACCCCCCCTCCCCCCAAAATAAGCATTTAAAAAATTAAAAAAAAAAAGAATTACAGCTGCAGGGGCACATGGGTGTCTCAGTTGACTAAGCATTCAACTCTTGGTTTTGGCTCAGGTTGTGATCTCACGGTTCATGAGTTTGAGTCCTGCATCAGGCTCTGTGCTGACAGTGCAGAGCCTGCTTGGGATTCTTTCTCTACGCCCTCTCTGCCTCTACACTCCTTCTTCCCTCTCTCAAAATAAATAAGTAAACTTTTTAAAAAATTACAACTGCAAAGGATTGAAGAATATAATATGTTAAAACCTTTATATTTTCTTTTTTTTTTTAATTTTTTTTCAACGTTTATTTATCTTTGGGACAGAGAGAGACAGAGCATGAACGGGGGAGGGGCAGAGAGAGAGGGAGACACAGAATCGGAAACAGGCTCCAGGCTCTGAGCCATCAGCCCAGAGCCTGACGCGGGGCTCGAACTCCCGGACCGCGAGATTGTGACCTGGCTGAAGTCGGACGCTTAACCGACTGCGCCACCCAGGCGCCCCGAAACCTTTATATTTTCAATGATGCTAAAAAGTAACTGAATGGCCACTTTAAATGGCCACTTCTATCTTCTATAAAGATGCTAGAAAGCCCATTTATTATTCTGAAAATCAGTAAATAATGTAAAAAATATCAAGTATTTAATTTACCTTTATTGTATGAACTGTGGTTCAAGATAACTAGTTGATGAAGGAAAGTTGTTCTTTATAGAGAATTCTAGCTAACAAATACTGGAGGAATGGTAGGATTAGAATTATCACCATTTTGGAATCCCTTGTAAACAATGGATTTAGGCAGATATCATCAATAACTGCTAAAGTCAGTTATTTAAGGCTGATGGAGAATTTTATAATGGAAAGATCAGGCTGATAACACCTGAACCTGGTTCTCAATCTTAACAGTACTGAATGAAAACTACCAGATTTTATAGCACTGCTTCAGGAGGCACATAGAATCAGTTTTGCAAAAAAAAAAAAAAAAAAAAAAAAAGAATCTAATCAAGCTTCTAGATATAGCTACCAGTTTACAGGAAATACATGGGCCAGGGAGGAACATACTGAGTGGCACCACAGGGGTGTGTGCAAAATCATAAACCTGGGAAACTACAGACAGATAACTGTTTCTTCAAAGATATATGGCAAAAAGGAAAAATAAAAAGGGAGGAGGTACGTATCACCAAATGTAATGCATGAGCTTTGTTTGGATCCTGATTTGAATAAATTTTTTTAGAAAACTAAGGCATTAAAGAAATTTCAGTATTAACTGGATAACTGATTTAAAATACAATTTTTAGGGGCGCCTGGGTGGCTCAGTCGGTTAAGCGGCCGACTTCGGCTCAGGTCATGATCTCGCGGTCCGTGAGTTCGAGCCCCGCGTCGGGCTCTGTGCTGACAGCTCAGAGCCTGGAGCCTGTTTCAGATTCTGTGTCTCCCTCTCTCTGACCCTCCCGCGTTCATGCTGTGTCTCTCTCTGTCTCAAAAATAAATAAACGTTAAAAAAAAAAAATTAAAAAAATAAAAAAAAATAAAATAAAATACAATTTTTAAAAGGTATGATCATGGTATTGTCTTTTAGAGATATATACTGTCATATTTACAATTGAACGATAGGCCGGGCTTCACTTTAAAATAATCGAATGTGAAGGGCGCCTGGGTGGCTCAGTGGTTGAGCATCTGACTTCAGCTCAGGTCATGAACACATGGTTCATGAGTTTGAGTCCCACATCAGGCTTGCTACTGTCAGCACAGAGCCTGCTTTGGATCCTCTGTGCCTTGCTCTCTCTGCCCCTCCCCTGCTCACACTCTCTCTCTCAAAAATAAACATTAAAGAATAAAATAAAATAATCCAGTGTGAGGGGTGTCTGGCTGGCTCAGTTGGTAGAGCATGCAACTATCAATCTCAGGGTTGTGAATTCAAGCCCCACGTTGGGCATGGAGCCTACTTTATTTTTTATTTTTTTTTTCAACGTTTATTTATTTTTGGGACAGAGAGAGACAGAGCATGAACGGGGGAGGGGCAGAGAGAGAGGGAGACACAGAATCGGAAACAGGCTCCAGGCTCTGAGCCATCAGCCCAGATCTGACGCGGGGCTTGAACTCACGGACCGCGAGATCGTGACCTGGCTGAAGTTGGACGCTTAACCGACTGCGCCACCCAGGCGCCCCTACCTACTTTAAAAGAATACAATAAAATAGGGGTGCCTGGGTGGCTCAGTCAGTTAAGCATCTGACTTCAGCTCAGGTCACGGTCTCGCGGTTTGTGAGTTCGAGCCCCGCGTCAGACTCTGCTGTCAGTTCAGAGCCCGGAGCTTGATTTGGATTCTGTGTTCCCCACCCTCTCTCTGCCCCTTCCCCACTCATGCTCTCTGTCTCTCAAGAAATGAATAAACATTAAAAAATTTTTAAGAATAAAATAAAATAATCCAGTGTGTGTGTTTTAGGCTGGGGGGTATGGGTGAAGGAAGATTGGCTATTAAGTATTGAAGCTGGGCTCTTGATACATGGGTTCATTATATGACTTTCTCTATTTTGTATATGTTTTAATTTTTTTTATTAGAAAAAGCTTAACAAAGGGTTTGAAATTCTTCTTGTTTTTTTCTTACTAGGCAATTAAATTATTATACAAACTAATTATATCATTTTCATCTACCAAGCAAACTTGTTTTATACTTGTTTGTGTAATTAAATATCTAGTTATATAAATATTTGGAAGATGGTAATTAATTATGGAGTTATTTGTGCCTTATTTGCTGGATTTTTTAAAAATTTACTTTTAGTAGTTCATTTTCCTCAATTCATAGAATTTCAAAGCCTTGACAAAGGGAGTAATATGCTTTTTCTTTTCTTTTTTCTTTTAAATTTATTTATTTTGAGAGAGAGAGAGTGCAACCAAGCAAGGGAGGCACGGAGAAAGAGGGGGAGAGAATCCCAAGCAGGCTTTGGGCTGTCAGCATAGCGCCCTGAATGGGGGGGGAGGGGTAAAGGGAGGGAGGGCTTGAACTCACTAACTGTTGAGATCATAACCTGAACTGAAATCAAGAGTCGGACGCCTGAACCACTCAGGCACCCATAATATGCTTTTTATTAAGCTTTAAATTTACAAGATTTTAAATAGGAGGCTTACGTTTTTATATTTATTATTATTTTTTAAAGTAATCTGTGTACCTAACATGGGGCTCAACCTCACAACCCTGACATGAAGAGTCATGTGTTCTACTGACTGAGCCAGCCAGGTGCCCTCAGAAGGCTTGAGGTGTTTTGTTTTGTTTTGTTTTGTTTTGTTTTGTTTTTAGAGAGAGAGCTTTTCACACATGCATGACAGTACTTGGGGGGAGCACATGGGAGAGGGGCAGAGGGAGAGAGAGAGCAAATCCTAAGCAGGCTCCACACCTCAGCACAAAGCCTCATGCTGGGCTTGATCTGTGGCCCACATCCCTGGGGCCAAAACCGAGAGTCAGGCGCTCAACCTGCTGAGTCCCCCAGGTGCCCTGACACTTAAGTTTTTAATAAGAGGTGTTACAGTGCTCTGCTTTTAATCACTTTGCTAGAGTTTGTGAGGTATTTATCTTTTCTGATTTTAACTACTACGGAGTAATTGGACTTTTAAGCATTTCTATTTATAGAATATGGCAGTAAAATTTAATTGATTTATTTTTCATTACAATCAGGGGAAATAGTTTCCTAATGAAGACTGTAGTCTCTATCTATCATTAGTCTCCTAATGAAGTTTTGTGCATCTTGACACGAAAGTAAAAAGGACATATACTTTTAGAATTAAAAAACTTGGGGCGCCTGGGTGGCGCAGTCGGTTAAGCGTCCAACTTCAGCCAGGTCACGATCTCGCGGTCCGTGGGTTCGAGCCCCGAGTCAGGCTCTGGGCTGATGGCTCAGAGCCTGGAGCCTGTTTCCGATTCTGTGTCTCCTTCTCTCTCTGCCCCTCCCCCGTTCATGCTCTGTCTCTCTCTGTCCCAAAAATAAATAAACGTTGAAAAAGAAACCAAAAAACTAGCCAACAATCTATTCAGATTCTCTTGGATCCTTTTTGTAGTAATTCAGAAATGTGACCACTTGGGAAATTTAAAGCCTTTGAAAACAGCTTTTTAAAGCTATTTTAAAATCCTGCCTCTTTTTATTTTGGCTATCTTCTTGTTCCTTGACTTCCATGTGACCTATAGATATTTGGTTTTAAGGATACTAGCTGAAATTTGGAATTCTGCAGATACATCTTCCATATTTTCTCTTCTGGCTTGGCAGATTGTGGGGACTCCCAGTGTTAACCATTATCTTATGAGACAAAATATTCTTTGTTAGGAGTTTCTTCCTATATTGAGAGGAGCTGACTAGTTTATGACCCTGAACTTCTTTGTTTTGTATTCATCTTTCAGGAATTGTCCCAGCTCTTTGCTTCTTCAAGCAGTTTTTCCCTTCCATTCCCATTCCTCCTTGGGAAGGCAGTCAATCAAATTAATGTATAAAAGGAAGTTAACTAATCTGCTGTTGTTATAACAGTGTTTAGCAGTTGCACATTTTCTTTTATAATGGCATTAACTAGTTCTTTCATTTTCTTTGAATGTGTAATACTTATTCTAATGCCCTTGCTTCTACTTTATTCTTGCTTTAATTTGTCTCTTTTCCTCAAAATATTTAAATCCTGTCTTAAATGACTCAGCTTAGGGCCATCTCTTCAGAAAACTTTCCTAACTTACAAGGATATATGTTGCCTATAAGTGTATATGCCTCTAGTCAGTCTATTCTGTACCACAAAATTAATCAGTTTGTTATTTTCTTAGATAGTACCTGAGTACCGTTACCAGTAGACAGGAAAAAGGTCATGTCTGATACTATTGCATCTTCCACATTTCCAAGTACAGTTGTTCAAGAGAGATAGGCATTCAATATTGCCAATTAGGCACTTGGAGTCAGTTAAGAATTTTGTAGGTTCTTGAAGATCTTTGATCTAAAGATACAATGAACTGGTTCAGAAATATTTAGGATAATAAGTGATATAATATTCTAATGCAAAGTTAAGCTAAATTTCAAAGACGTATCAGTTTCTTAAAAATCTGTTTATAGCATTAATAAAAAAGATGATTTTGTTCTTCTCTGAATTGAATAGGAATAGAGTAGTACAGTGTGTAAGTTATCACTTTCATTCATTTGAGAACAAAGAACTTTTACTTCAAGTACTGTGTTTAGATTTACTGTTTAATATTTACTGTTTAATCTTGTGTAAAATTAAAGGGCTTTTATTAATCAAGTTACATACTCTCAATCCAACCCTGAATCTGAAAGTCATGATTATATATTCACACATACATACATACACATACAAACTTAAAAGTGATGTGTGATTTTTCCCACAGATATTGAGGGGGGAATATAGCAAGGAGGAGGTATAAGAGATGTTGGATGATGAATATCACATTTAAGAATCTTGAATTTATCCATGAAAAGAAGGCATTTATAGCTCTTTATGTATTTTCTTGGTGCTAATGCTACAGCTAAGTGACTAAAAGCCATCCAGGAATTCACTGTGAAACTATTTTGGACTTCTTTCTGGGATTCAGAGATGTGTCAAGTATCTAGCATGTCCCTGGATTAAATTTTCATTTACATATTAATGCTTTTTAAGAACATTCAAATACTTGGTCTAGGTCAAATCCACAGTCGGGGAATTAGTGTTCTACAGTACACACTAGAGGAGAATGGTGCCAGAATACTAATTATCAAAGGGTGGTTAGATCCTAATAATGTGACTATGACTAAAACTTTTTAGAGATGGTAGCAATTCAGTCATAGAAGAATGGGAAAAGAGTTGGAGATTAACAGACCCATGTTCATTCCTGTTAGTTAACTAAGAGTATTGAAGTCAGTGGTAGAGCTGAAAGGGACCTACGAATACCAACTCAGTCATGTTCTAATATGAAATCTGTGGGCACAAAATGACTTGCCCAGTGACATACTAGTTTAGTGGCACATCTGAGATTTCTGGCTATTATTCCTGGACCCTTTCTACTGAAGTCCATGCCTATCTTATTTATTCTTGAAATAAGAATTATCACAGAAACAACTAGTGCTTTCCCTCCAGAATGTGAGCTCTATTTTGCTTATTCTTTACCTCTCAGCATCTTGCAAAAGGTTTTTGTTTGGTAATAAAAACCCCATATCTTGTATAGTTTTTTTTATTTCTATTTTATAGCTTTTTAATTTTTATTTTTTTCAAATAATCTCTGAGCCCAACATGGGGCCTTGAACTCACGACCCTGAGATCAAGAGTCTAATGATCTACCAACTGAACCAACCAGGCACGCCTTGTGTGATTTTTTTTTTTTAAGAAAAAGTAGAGAAATACTTAAGAGTCATATTCAGTACAGATTTTATTTGTTGATACAAAGTGTATACATAAACTGAAGTATTAAGTGATGTATCCAGGTTCAAGACATCTTTGTGCAATAGATGTCTTATAGCTAACTTGTGTTTTCTTTAAATGTATTGTAGTTGAAGCCTCCTGTCATAATGGGGATGAGACGATTGAAACAATTGAGGCTGCTGAGGCGCTCCTCAATATGGATTCTCCTGGCCCTATGTTGGATGAAAAACGAATAAGTGAGTGTTCATGTGTTTGGTTTGTTCATGTGAATATACTTTGAAAACTTGTTCTTGCCATTGCTTGTTATTAGAGATGGTAAATACCAAGAGACCAGAGATTAGGTTTTTATATTTTTTGTGTCCCAAGCACATTTTAGGGTACAGTATTAGTTGAGACACCTTCACTAAAGTATTCAGGTAAACAAGACTTTAAAAAAAAAAAAATTGGAGAGTGAGATCTTCAGGAATAAAAAAGTATTTAGTCGTCAGCAGATTTTGCAGAATTTATTCTCTTAACCTGATTGGTAGAAGTATTAGGGTATTTATGGCCCAGACTATTATAATTTAATGATCTCTATAGGTATTCACTAGTGAATAGGCAAAAATTCATTGAAAAATTTTCTAACACCTCATGGCAGAAAATTCACTGCCACATTATTGATCTGCTTTTAAACGTTTTTTAAAATTTTATTTATTTATTTTGAGAGAGAGAGTGTGTGTGCACATGTGAGCAGGGGAGGGGCAGAGAGAGAGGGGAAAAAGAGAATCCCAAGCAGACCCTACTCTGTCAGCTCAGAGCCTGACACGGGGCTTGATTTCCTCTCTCGATCTTGAACCATGAGATCATGACCTGAACCTAAATCAAGAGTTGGACACTTAACCAACTCTTCCACCCAGGTGCCCCTATCCATCTATTTCTAAATCCATGTTCTCCTTTGAGCTCTTCTGACAAGAAAGTAGTCAAACTCATTAATTTATTAATTTAAGTCAATTATT